>NC_091125.1:128602870-128924120 GCF_040183065.1 Periplaneta americana | reverse complement strand
ATTCTTATATGACAGCCCTTATTGTCAATTATTTAAAATACACGTGTAAGTTGCAAAGTATTTATGTTTGCAAGTCTTCACACATGGAATAATAAAGTAACTTGATGTAAAAGAATAAAAAATAAAAATAATAAAACATAAAACTAAGGTAAAAATGTTGTGAATGTGAAGAGTTGCAAATTACAGTATTTGAATACATTTATTGTGTTCATATTTGAAGGGTACACGGGAATAACAATCAAGGTCCATTTTAGAAAGTTTCGAGAAAAATGAATTTAAAGTTTAAGCACTTAATACTTTCTTATGTGTGCATTTAATAGAAATTGACGTAGTGGAATGTCAAGAACGATTATTTTTTATTACTAGCTAGACCACATGATAGTACTTCCTTTCCACTATAATATGGCATTATTAACTCAATTTCGATTTTTGATGGACCTTGATCGTTTTTCCCGTGTACCCTTCATTTCTGTTTCGCATTAATGCACATATTTTAACCTAATGGGAAACAGAAATATGAACACAATAAATGTATTCAAATACTGTAATTTTCAACTCTTCACATTCACAACATTTTTACCTTAGTTTTATATTTTATTATTTTTATTTTTTATTCTTTTACATCATGTTACTTTATTATTCCATGTGTGAAGACTTGCAAACATATATACTTTGCAACTTACACGTGTATTTTAAATAATTGACAACAAGGGCTGTCATATAAAAATGTCAAAATGTATCATAACCATGTTGATTTTAATAAGGTTCAGTTTGCATGTCAATGTACTTCATCTCTGATGATGTTGGCCCTGATCAACGAAAACGTTTATACATCTTTTAAACATGTAATGTAAAGGTTTAACACCTTAAACATATGTTGTGAAGTCAGTGACTGAAATAAATACTTTTAATATACAATACAGACTTCTCTGAAAACTAAAAAATGAATTTCAAAATTTTACCTAATTGTTATTTTCTCATATTTCTTCAAGCAAGAAATTTCATAAAATAAATTATTTCATCCAAGTCAAATACATCTACAATGGAAGAAAAATAATGGAATGTCTCTTCAAACTGTTCTCTTTCTGAAGGACATCTCAGCAATATACATTCCATATCTTGTGAATGAACATCAAAGGCACAGTGATATTCAACAGCACTTTCATAAAATTATAATAATTAAAACTTCAAAATCCGGACATAACTGGAGACAAATTATTCAATTCGGGGACATTCCAGGGACCAATTTTGTTCTGGGACAAAAAGCAAAATTCAGAAACAGTCCTCGGGAAACAGGGACGTCTGGTAAACTTATCATAATATGTTAAAAAATTGTGAATTTGAATTCGTAATATGCCCACATATACATAATATGTGTTCTCTTATAACAACACAAAACAACTCACCTCACTGCTATTGAGAGAAGTAATTTCTATAACTTCCTGTAGACGAGAAGGCATATTGTCTGGCATTGTCATACTATCATAACAATCTGGAATCCACTTGTGTATCTATATCGCAGAAAAGAAACAAGAATCATTAAATAAGTCAGCAGAAAATGTGAGAACTTGGAATAACTAATCCAAATTCTTTCATTTGTCGTCTAAGATACCTGTAACACATATGAAATAATGTGATCAGAAATTAATAACTGATGTCTTGAGGAATAATAATTTATTTTAGGATGAATAATGTTCAGAATATATTCCTCTTCAATTATTTGTTTTCTGACATTTACTTCGTTACTTCGTTATATGTATTCACTTATGATAGTTTCGCAGCTAATAGCATAATAGACAGTCTATTCTTGAAAAATGACTATAAGCTAAAGAAAATTAGTTTCTCACTCAAGTTGGTCATTTCGCCATTAACATACACTTTAAACAGAAAAAAAACATCAACTAATTTTTCTATAAATAGATACATTTGGAAGTAATAATTTAATCTATTATTTAGTTTTTTCAATTTATCATGGAACACCTCAATTCCTGCAGCTTGGAAAAAAAGCAATCATTGTACCAATTCACAAAAAAAGGAAACCTGCTCATGATGTTAACAGTTATCGACCAATAGCACTATTAAGCATGATAGCAAAAACAATGGAGTCAGTGATCTCCAACAGATTAACTTGGTATTTAGAATCTCAAAATCTTTTATCACCAAGACAAGCTGGCTTTCGACAACTACACTCTACTAATGAACAAGTCATATGCCTCGGCTAAGATATAAAAGACAGTTTTAACAAGAAAGAAGATACCTTGGCAATATTTATTGACTTTCAATTAGTATATGACTCTGTTTGGAGAATTAAATTATTACTAAAACTCCAAAAATTAGGTGTCTTCAGCAATATGTTCAGATGGATATCAGAATTCTTTAGTCAAAGATTCATTGCTACTAAATTCAATAACTCACTTTCTAGTTAGCCTACAGACAAACATATCGAGGTCTACCTCAGGGCGCTGTCCTCAGCACAACTTTATTCAATATTTATATAAATTACTTATTCTCCCTTTTAGAGGAATTAAACATGAAAACAGCACTATTTGCAGATGATATAGGTTTGTGGACTTCCGGATCTCACAGACATAGAGACAAAATTCAAAATTCTGCTCTTAAAGCTCTAAATCAACAACATGAATGGAATACATCAAATTTGATGACACTCAATTTGAGCAAAAGTAACTACCAAATATTTTCACTTGGTAAAAAAAGAAAGAGAATTCAATATCCAATACAATGGAAACACCTTCCTATGACTTATGAATCCAAATATCTTGGAGTTATTTTCGATAGTAAGTTAACATGGAGCAACCATCTGAAATATATTTCTGAAAAAGCTCGTATAAGATTCTCCATTCTGAAAAGACTAGCAGGAAAGAAATGGGGATGCTCTAGGAATACTTTGAACACTACATACAAAATGTTTATACAGCCAGTGCTGACATACTGCGGAGAAATTTTAATTACTTCACCTTTCATAAACGAAATAGAACGTGTTCAAAACCAAGCTCTCAGGCTCATTACTGGTGGAATCAAAACAACTCCAATAGATTCTATGAGATTCCTCACTAATATTAACAGCATGAAAATGACAACAGAAGAAAAAGCACTGATCCAATATGAAAAACTTATCAGATTACCAGGAAACAATTTGCATTCATACAGTCCTCCCTGTAGATTAAAAACTCAAAAAACTTTCATATCCATGGTTCAAGAATTAAAACAGAAAATCAACATCCCGAATTTAAAAGAAAACTTACAAATTAAATCAAATCCTTTAACTCTATACATCTTGATTACACAACTTTTAATACTGTGACTATAAATTAAGACTTTATAATAGTACCGGTATTAAGTTTTTTGACTTGTTCCATATTCTAGCTGTAAGCAATGTATGAATACCATGGAATGTTAATAAGTACAATACAATGCAATACTGTATCACTTCGGAATATGTATTATATGACTTTCTTGTGTTAAATTCTATCGTACCTGGTTTACATGTTTCGACGTATTATTGGTCTTCTTCAGAACTGCATGGTCTGAAGAAGTCCAATAACAGGTCGAAACATGTAAACCAGGTACGATAGAATTTAACACAAGAAAGTCATATAATACATATTCCTTTAACTCTATTAAATCTAGAGTATAATCTAAATTTAACACAAGAAATACAGAAATCAGAAGTAAACATTGAAATAATGAAACAATTGTCTTTAGAGACAATTAATATTAGTTACCCTCCACAAAACTGGCTTCATTTATACATCGACAGATCCTTGATCTCCAGGGAACAAGGTACAGGTGCAGGTGTTACGTGCTGTCTCTTCTCACTTTATAGATCTTTTAAATATGGAACAACAAGTTTTGATGGAGAAATCATTGCAATAAGTGAAAGTCTCAGAAATCTTCTATGCCACATCAATAAATTTAAAAATGCAGTTATATTGTCAGACTCCAAAGCAGCTATTCTATCAATAGTCTCTAGACACAGACCTTCATATTAAACAGCAGAAATAACTAAAATGATCTCTGAATTAAAATCACTCAATAAAAGAATTGTATTCCAATGGACACCATCCCATTGTGGAATCCTGGGAAACGAGAATGCGGATGCTTTAGCAAAGAAGGGCAGTACTGCTATTTACAGACCTATTACTAAATCTACGTATTACTCTGTGAAAAGATTTATTAAATCTACATACTTAAACTTCAACAAACAAAATTTCATAAAACAATTTCAAGGGAAAGAATGGAACTCTCTGCATCAAAATCCACAGTTAATTCCCTATTTACCACGCAAATCGTCTATAGCTGTATTTAGATTGGCAACAGACCATGATTGTTTGGCCAAACACCTGCATAGAATTGGAATATATCAGTCCCCTAACTGCCCATTGTGCAACTCAAATCAAGAAATGGATTCAGAACACTTCAAAATCTGTGCTTCAGTGGCTGACCATAACAATATCTTTGAAAAATATTGGAGTGCAAGAGGTCAAATGACTTTATTGTCAAAAGCCTGGCATTAGAAAACAACAACAATACAATAAAATATTAATTGACTTACTAAAATTCTAGTTCACTAATGAGAGGCATTTAACTGGAATGTTTGACATTTTCTGCACATCCTCGAGCATGACTATCACCAATAATTATCAGTTGGCTAATCGGCGATGTATATGGAGGGGGAAACGAACTGGCCACCCTACCCCATTACCTCCTGGCCTAGTTGCCTCATTGTGAGGTTCAGACTTGTCTTGAGACAGTTGACTAAAAAACAACATACTGGTAAAGACTACACGTCACTTCCAGTTGATCATTTCAGAGTGAAAACAAGTAACTTAAGTGGTCCTCAAACTTTCTAGCCCCTTCCCATAGACCAGTATTTTTTGCGGACTTCTTCAAAGTTGTCAATGGAATGATGGGTAGATTAGATTTTGGGTTAATGTTAAGTGAATATGAGTAGGCCTGGTGACATTTATTAAATTTTCCAAAATTGAATCAATATTGACTGCATATTTAGATTAAACGAGACATAAATAAAATAATACTGTCTGAAAAATAGTTCTTCATTGATATGTTACAGCAGAGTTCCTTTCTGCAAAAGGCCTAAACTCTTCAGTTGTTTTTAATCAAACTTGTAACTCGATAGAAAATTATCTTTAGATTATAAAATAAGTAAAATATTTACATTAAATACTTACTTCCTATTCACAATTTAATCATTTTCCTTCAAACATTATTGTGAACATTAATTTTATATAACTTACATCTTGATGACAAACTTTTAACACTTTTATCACCAATGATTTACTTGTGATAGGTCTACAAAAACTTTCCTGTTCAATTAACAGAGGAAACTTGTTTACATTTACCAGATCCTTAGTATTAATTTTATACAAGTGTTAGGGATATCATCAATCTTTGTTAATAATATTCCTCCAAGAAAAATATATGTATATTTTACCTTGTTTAACTTCAGAATGATACATGGTGTGTTGGTATCATAACCATAGTTTGGAACTCCACAGGGGCCCAACTGTGATAAATCATAGTTAAGAGACATCTCATTACTTTTATGATTTCTAATATAAATCTCAGAAATCGTGACGTTTTTCTTCTCATAACCTGACGAATAAAAATAAAATTTTTATAATACAGTATTATTAGTCTACTGATAACTGAATAACTCTTGATCTTAGAAACATTTCTTCTTACGTTAGGTAGGCCTACCAGTACTGTATATCTCTGGTGTTTGGTCAGATAGATAGATAGATAGATTTATTCGTTCCATAATATTCTTACATTTGCTTTATAGCATAGAATAAAGAACATGTCCAATTCTTACGTTTAACAATAAAATGCAAATATGAAATATGTACAGAATTAATATCTTAATAACAAGAATATTTTATACAATGTAATATGTTTACCATTTAATAGTATTATAATATTTACACAGTATTGTGAAATGTCAAGAATTCATCTACAGAATAGAAAGTGTGAGGTATTAAGTAATTATTTAGTTTTACTTTAAATAATGCAGGGTTTTGGCTATGATTCTTAACCCTTTCCAGCCGAATGATTCCATATGGCATCATACACTTTACCTGCTCTGAGAATGCATATAAAATGCCAAATGACTCCATATGTTATCATAGCCATATTCTTGGTTATTTTTAAGATAGCTGGCACCCCTGAAATCCCGAAACAAAACACTATCGGGCAGCGTTTCTCCTTCATGTCAAAATATTTTTTTAATTTTCAATTTAATTTGGGCTGGAAAGGGTTAATTTCTTCAGGAAGACTATTGAACATTTTTATCGCCATGTAACGTACTCCCCTTTGAAAGCATGATAAATTTGATGATGGCGTATGAAAATCATTCCTTCTGCTGGTATTTATACTGTGGCTGGTATTTATACTGTGTATGGCTAAGTTAGTTGGAAAATTTTCTTTATTACATAAGAGGAAATTTATTGTAGAGTATATGTATTGATTTGTTAAGGTTGGAATCTCTAATTTTTTAAAAAATAATCTACATGATTCTCTAGCCTTTGCTCCAACTATTATTCTAATGGCTCTTTTTTGTAATAAGAATATATTTTTAATCTCTGTAGAATTTCCTCAAAATATTATTCCGTAGGACATAATGGAATGAAAATAGGCAAAATATATTGTCTTTAAGATACTGCTGTTTAGAAACATGGTAACTCCAAAAATGACCTTTTAGCTGAAAGTGCAGCCATAAGTATATAAAAAAAAAAACAGTTCTCTTTCGTTTGGTATAGCCGTGATATCTATATCTCCATCTAATGTCATTCACATTTGTATGTAAACTAGAATTATGATTTGTATAAATAAAAATGTTTGTATCTCAAAACAGGTTTTTTGGAGTAATCATTTTTTTATCAAACACCACAGTTATAAATGAATTTAAATACTATTATAGTCACAATCATGCCATGGTATGAAAGAAAATTACACAACCTCGAGCGGGAATCGAACCTACGACTTCCTGTTCCCGGTCAGGCGCTCTAGACCATGGCATGATTGTGACTATAATAGTATTTAAATTCATCAATATGTCACATCAACGGACGTATATACGTCACCAAACATCGTAAGATGAAGATTACCACAGATATATTTACAAAAATTATTGCATGCAATTTAATGTACTGGTACTAAACAGATCTTGCTTTAAATAAGGAGACTTTTATTTTGTATTATTACTAAAGGTAGAAATTTATACCACAACATGAGGATATTAGGTTAGTTGTGCTTAGACTGTCGTTACGTCATGAATGACGTGAAGGCTGAGGTATGGCCAGATTACAACTGAAATGTGTATCACAAGAAATGAATGGGGATGTTTCTGGTGCGTAGAGTTCAGTGTTGTGCTTTGACAATTGAGAAGTCTGCTGCAAAAGGAAGCTATGTCACATTAACCATAACGTGAGAAAAATAAGTCTGTTACGAAAAGGGACATATTCTAGAATTAGTCAGAGGCCCTGGATTGGCTCGTGCACTGCCACATCTATATAGTTTAGGAAAATGAGCAACAGACGGTAGGAAGTGCCTAAAAACTTGAAATTTTACTGATCAGAATTTTGTGGCATAGCTCCCTCTTGCAGTGGACTCCTCAATTGGTTTGTTTACATTGCACTGTGATTCGTTGGTTGGTTAACCAGATAAAGCTACACCCTCATCCTGCCTATACAACATCAGAATTCCCATGAACCTGCATTGCTATTTACGCTCACTCTCCCTTTCAACAACAACTCTATGCATACCTAACCTTGTAGTCTCTGTGGGTAAATTCCTATCTTTAATTTCATTACGCAGTTTAAGACTATGGCTTTGTTCTTAATATAACACAAATTTCTATATCAAACAGTTGTATACCATACGTTTATGCAAATAATCTTCACACAAAGCTAAACAATTTTTATTTCTCAGTAATTTAACGCTGAAAATACATTCTAAAGATGCTCAGGAAGCTGTGAAGTTCATAAATGTGTTTTTTTTTATTTAATGAATGCTGTCCCACTGAATTTTAGAAGTTTATTGTAAAAAAAA
Source organism: Periplaneta americana (assembly GCF_040183065.1). Taxonomy (NCBI): domain Eukaryota; kingdom Metazoa; phylum Arthropoda; class Insecta; order Blattodea; family Blattidae; genus Periplaneta; species Periplaneta americana. The sequence goes on along the minus strand of NC_091125.1, from coordinate 128,916,032 downwards.
TTTTAATTGCTTATAGAGCACAAGGATTTACTAAATTAGCTGACTTGTGATTTAAATGTTGATTTATGCTCGACCATGCCGAAATGTAGTAATTATAGCTACACCTGGTAGCAGTCCTTTAATGCATGTCATTAAAGTACACCTATTTATTAAAGTTCAGGTTTTCGATTATTCTCGGATATGCAATCGAAAGACAACGAGGGAAACGTCACGAAGGATTGAAATCCAATACTGTCGCAGAAGGTTATGTTCTGTTATTATAATAATTAGCGTTAATTGTAAATAATATTCAAATAAATTCAATTTGTCATCTCGTTTTTCAATTCTAAATCAATTTCCAGATTATATAAAAATTAGTTCATGTTATTCTGTAGATTATAACAAGGTCAATGACATTATTGTTCCTCGGAAAAAATCAATACTTTCGCGTCTGCGCACATCTCACAATTTACGAGCGATGCACAAGGTCACTTCCACCCTTCAGTTAGATACGAATAAAATGAATACTTCTGAATAATTTCAAGTTAGAAATATGGTCGAGCATAAAAAGTCGTATGAAACTTGCCTATAATGGTAATCAAGACGCTCGTATGAAAATTATGAAACTCGCTTGCGCTCGTTTCATAAACAAACATATACTCGCGTCTTAATTACTATCATTATAGGCTCGTTGCATAATGTACTATTATAGTACACTATACACCAGCGACTCCTTCATTTCTCTTAAGATTTACAGTAAAATTCTGTCGATCTATTGGCCAGAACAGACATGATTTTAATTGCCATCGCCAGTTATTTGTGACCATAGATTTTTACTGAATTGTTATCACTAGGGGCCGTACATTGTACCAGAAGACTACAATGAAGAAGTGAATACAATCAAATACATAGCACATGAGAATGGTTACAATCCAAACATAATAGACATCATAAAGAAGACAAAACAAAAACTTAACAAACACAAAAACACACAAAACACAACACAAACACAAGAACACAAGAAATACATCACACTAACATACGAAAACAAAAGCACACATAAGATCGCATCTTCATTCAGAAAGCAGAAATACAACATAGTATACAGAACAGAAAACACACTACAAAGACATCTCAACACACAAATAACACAAACAAATAAATACAATCACACAGGTGTATACAAACTCGCATGTAATATTTGCCACAAGCTCTACATTGGACAGACAGGCAGATCATTCCAAACATGCTACAAAGAACACATTAAAGCAATAACCAGAGGACACAATACATCTACATATGCCGAACACATAACTAATGCTAACCATACATACAATAACATAAATACAGACATGGAAATCCTACACATACAACCCAAAAACCAAAAACTCAACACACTAGAACAATACGAAATAATACAGACACACTAAAACACCCTAATCAAATTCTCAACACACAGATCAATTTCAGAACACACACTATTTGACTCCACTTTTCAACACGCAAACGCACCCCTACAAACAGCAGCGATGTCGAGATGACCCCGAGATCTAGTAGACTCTGATGATGGTGTACAGTATACACAGCCGTAAGCCACAAGTGCTTATATAATTAACACTAGTAAGTTTGCAATTTAATCAATAATTTATATTTAAGTGTTAAAAGTAGTGTACGCAAGATTCAAGATGGAAAGAAGCTTGTTCAAAGTGAGTAAAAGCAGCATCGTGTAAATTATGCTTACTCAACTTGGACGCCCTCATACAGTAGCGAGGGAAGGTGGCGTCATTGGACGTTACATTGGTTCATGGCCTAGCTACTATAAGATTAGCATTCGGCTGTGGCTCGTAGTAAGCATTTGAAACTCTGTCATTTGTTTCACCACAGAACCTGAAACGAGTGCCCATAGCCAACTCTTTGCGGGGAAATACGTATTTACGTCAGAAACATGACCGGTCCTTTGCCATGGCTCAGATGATAAAGTATAAAGCTGAACCACAAGCAGGTTCCGGTTAAATTTTTGCAGAAATGCGGAAACTATCTCTTTCCCATGAGCGACCCTTCTTTGTGTTCTTCCTATGTTGTTATGAGAGCTGGTCGACCTTTATCTTACTAACAAGGGAACCGTTCCAAGTCACGGTGCTTGAAATTTAACGAAGATGCATATTTAAGTTAATTTTCGTTCGTTAAGAAACGTGGTGATGGTCGTTCGTTTCGATTTTTCCTCGTTTACGAAATATGAATGAATGAATGAATGAATGAATGAATGAATGAATGAATGAATGAAATAGCCTTTGGATTTCCCGTGAAGGGCTATGGCCTCCTAAACAGGGGAGCTCTTTAGAGATCATGCGGTGAGCTAATCCGCATGACGGTAGGTTCTGTTCTATATAAGTTTTGTTCATCGTTCGTGTGTGTACACTTGCACTCTCACTCGATACTTGCAAACTGTAGCGATCTCCATTCTTCTCGGTTCTTGGCTGTTCTGGACCACAGGGGTCCAGCTAGGCTCTTGAAGAAGTCCGCCCATCTGGTCCCAGGTCTTCCTCGGTTTCGCCTCCCGATGCGTGGGTCCCACGTGGTGGAAATATGCGCCCATCTGCAGCCTTGAAGTCTCGACACGTGGCCTCCCCATTTCCATTTCAGGCGCTCCCCTTGGTGTGCCATGTCTCTGGTGTTTGTCATCTGCTTGAGTCTGGTGTTGGAAATCTTGTCTCTGAGAGAGGGTCCTAGGATTTTCCTCTCCATTTTGCGCTGGCAGATCTGAATCTGTGTCTTATGGTTCACGGTCAGTTTCCAGGTCTGACAGCCGTAAAGTAAGGTTGGGAGGATACAGGATTGCAGCACCTCCAGCTTTAGTTTGCGGTTCAGTTTCTTATTGACTTGAAAATAGTTGCTACTTATACCGCTTCTTGTGCGTACTCGGATTATCATACATTTCCGCGACACCATATCACAGCTTTCGCATTAATACTCTGGTCATTTTTTTTCTCTCAACTCACATTAATGCAGTAGTAGTGCAATCTATGGCATGTCACTCATCCGTACACTATCCAAATCCATAGGTACGGTATGCACTTGGAAGTTTAGGAAGACGACTGTACATATACTTTCAAGAATCGAAAGGAGAATTTGGACCTAAAGTAAAACAACGTGTAGACAGAGATAAGCCATTTAATGTCGTGGTCGATTCAAGTAGTTTCGATAAACTGACAAAAAATTATGTGAGTAGATGGTTAAGAGATATATTTCTCCCAGAAGTTAAGAAAGACACACACTACTACTACAGGATTTCTGGAGTGGTCAGATGACACTACTGTATATTTACTGATGAAGAAGTAAACAATGTTTTACGTGGTTAATACAATTAAAACGCAAATTATCCCTCCAAAAACTACAAGATTTGTGCAACCCTTGGATGTGTGTTTTTTAGGCAATATAAAATTGTAATTCGAAGGCTAGAAGAATACTTCAGACATAACATTATCTGTGAAAACATTCCAGACACATTCCCACGATAGGGGCTTCATGACATGACATTACATTTCGTTGTGTTTCACCAGTTTCATTCACATGTCCTCAAAGACATGCTAATATAGGCCTACGCCTGGCAGAGGTGTGGATATGTGACAGAGAAACATGTAAGAAAGTTTGATAACGTTCTTGCAACAATGTTGCATGTTGGAAACAGTGTGTGTGTATGTGTGTATGTGTGTGTGCGTGCGTGCGTGCCTGTGTGTGACAGAAAACCCAGTCTATACAAATATTTGTACTGTTTAATGGCTCTTTGTTCCGACCACTTCATTTCGAATCCACACTATCATATTTAAGGTGAGTCATAAAGTGAATACATATTTAAATTAAAATTTAATTTATATTTCAGCAAGAGTGAAGAGAAAAAGAAAATAGACCAGTAGCGGTCATCAGCACAAAGCACCCTGAGGCTAGTGTCTCTTACCCGCGGAGAACACACTGCACTTTGGTGCATACGTAGCTGCTAGCGGGTATGCTCTCTACTTCTTTCTGATGCACGACGGAGCACACGGGACGGCTCCGCTTACTCTTTACCCATTTCAGCGAGTGCTGACGACCACTGGACTAGAGCATTAATGCTAGAGCTGTGATACGAATTCGCGGAATTGTGAGGATCCGAGTGCGCGCAAGAAGTACCATAAGTAGCATCGATTTTCAAGTCAAAATATTTCGTAGTCAGGAATCTTTTACCGTGGAAAGACTCATCATGTCATGTTTGTAGTTTTTCTTGGGAAGGATAAATGCGGTAGTTTCCCGTTGCTTTCCGCACACCACTTTCTCTTTCGCATCTTAAAAGCTCCCAGGGGGTCATAGCGTGGAGGTGAAGAGAGTGGATTTGACTAATTGGGCCCTCTGGACTTCACCGAAATTCACAGCAAGGTGAAAATATCAGTTCTATCATGGTTTTTGACCTGATCAGAGACCGGGAAATTCCAATTAGTCTTAAGAAGATATCAGATGATAGAGGACATTAAGATATGTGGATATATGCGGAGACTAAGAGGAAGGCAGAAAAAAAAAGATTGGCTAATGCTGGGTTTGCAGTGAAAGACTTGCTCATGGGCAGAACACTTATGTATGTATGTATGTATGTATGTATGTATGTATGTATGTATGTATGTATGTATGTATGGTTTCGTAGAAGAAAGAAGCGAAACGAACTACAATCGCCACGTTTCTTAGCGAATGGAAATTAGCTTAAATATGCATTTTCATTCAATTCTAGCACCATAACCTGGGATGGTTTCCTTGCAAGCATAGGCTTATAATATAGTAGGTTATATGACCAGCACATTTCATTCATTACTTGTGTTCAAACCCACAAGATGAGTACAGAACGAGAAAAGTGCTCCAGTCCTTGAAGATTTACGATACACCGGGGACGGGGATGGAGACAGAGGAGCTCGTTCTTTATATTGCATTGCGTGTTAATCCTTTTGTGCTTCCTCTGATATTCTCTGCAGAGACAATGCTTACCGCGTATTGTTTACTGTCTGATATCACATCAGAGCCGCGGCGAAATCACAATAGCGCTGCCGTATCAATCCGGGAGTGATAAAGCAACAGATATACAATGAACACAAATATTCTCTACAAATACAGACCTGTTTTTAATCACAATGATAAAAGCCGCAGTTCGTAGAAAAAAAAAACTGTTTAAGGATAACTACGTATACGAATTAATATCGAAGCAAGCTAAACACTATACGTTTCGTAAATATATGTATATCAAAATTAATCTCATTTTCTGTAAATAATAATAATAATAATGATAATAATAATAATAATAATAATAATAATAATAATAATAATAATAATAATAATAAGTCTATAACTCAGTGAACTTCTTGAGATCAAAATGTTAGGAATTAGAGACACTCTGGCGTATTTTCAAAATTAACGTTAAAGAAATCGGAATATGTATGATAAGAACTTTCTTGTGTTAAATTTTAACGTACCTTGTTAACATGTTTCGACCTATTTTCGGTTATCTTTGGATGTATATGTTAAAGAAATACAATAGACGACCTTAATTTATTGTAAAAACTTTAATTTCATGTGAAATTACAAATTTACTCTCAAAACTTAATTTTCACAAATAGGTAGCCTATATTTAAAAGCTAGGTAAGACTACGTAATGTCCATTTCTTGTAATATAAGTACCTCATTTACACGCCACTACAGTCAGTAATAAATTCAAGAGTGAATTCCTACAATAGTGCATTTTTCTCTTAACGATTTGCGTATTATGTACAGTTGGTAGCATGACAAGTAGCGGCCTAAGTACAGGGTGATCCGTTTGGGTATGGATAAAATAAAAACACCGTAAAACATTTAGTACTGAACTTTATTTGTTGAAACTTTGTGCATACAACACTGAAACATGGGAGATTCCTCAGAACTCAACATGACCCCATTGCGCACCCTGCATAACTCATAACGGTGATGCAATTCAGCCCATGTCCGTTGTAATATAAGAGGGGTGATTTGTTGAAAAGCTTGAATAATTTTTACTAGCAGATCATCAATGCTCCTCGGTTTCTGTGAATAGACAATGTCTTTAACAAAACCCTACACGAAGAAGTCAGGAGGGGTTAGATCTGGGGAGTGTGCGGACCAAGCCAAGAGATAGCTGTTTCTCGTACTGATTTTCGCCTGCGACCTCCTGCATGTTTTTTAAACACAGAACCTGTTCCTACAAATGTTCAATACCACAAAATTATGGAATCGTATTTAGATACATTACGCACACCACACTCACGTTGAAATTCCCTTTGAACTCTTTTAACACTCTCAAATTTAGCATACCAAAGAACACATTATGTCCGCTGTTGATTTGTAGCAACCATTTTAACCATCTATGATTTTCATTTGTCCTTTCAGATTATGCATTGTTGATTGTCATATATGAAAACTTCCATCTTTTAATCATAATATAATCAGCAAGAAATGTTTCCTATTATCATAATAGCTTTATAATAATAAATTAATATTATCCCTACCCAAACGGATCAGACTGTAAGTTATATAAAAATTACGATATGGTTGTATAAAATAATAGTATGTAACATAATATGTCTTGAAAGGCTCATTGCGATCCTCGCGTGATATGCAACCCTCGATAAACTTCAGGTTGCAACCAATCACTCGGATGCGCAATGAGTGCCTTTCAACACTTACATTACAATATACTGGGTGTTCATTTCAAAGTGTGTCATGACGTCACTGTTGGGTCACCGATTTGAAGCGAGTTTCAGCTTATACGTTATAGAAGTTGCCTATTATTTAAGGCGTTCTTCAATCTGAACTTGAGAAAGTGTACGGTATAACTTGAACGTCGTAGCAACAGATGGCGGTCTGTACGGTCTGTGTGCTACCATAACCTCTTTCGAACTGTGTTTTGCGCCGGCAAGTCGTACGCAGGGTATTTGTTATCATCGGTTGCTTACGGTAACATTCCACAACACAAATCAAATGCTCCGTGTCCATGTTGACCGTCGAAGTTAATGTAAACAAATACGTAAGTAATCGTCTTAACCCTCTCCTCATATCCCGACAGTACGTATTTCCAAACAGTTCACATTCCTGCCACTACCGGCGTTACCGTACGTATCGGTACGTACTCTTCAGAATGAACGCCGTACTTGCTAGGCAACTTCTCTGCCTCTTAGGTTATATATCTCTGCGGAAGTGTAGGAAGATTGAATTCTCTAGGCTCATCGGCTATCCACATGACGGCATACAGCGAGCCATGACACATTTTGAACTGAACACCCAGTACTATTGCTGAATGCTTGTGTAACAATATTAGGAAAAATATAATTGTAGGAACAATTTACTTTAATTTATATTTCGAGGTTATTCATTATTTAAATATTGTTTATATTAAAACTTCCTAAAATGCAACCAAAATATGTTATGCTCTTGTTCAAGAAATTTATCTAAATATGGTATAAAAATACATTTATATGACCAGTAAAACTTCATTGCTTTAATCGTAAAAGTAGGAAACGTGTAGGGCCTATAAGCTAATTTAATTACAGAAATAAATGTCGGATGGATAAAAGACATCGACATCACAAGATATGCGAACTCCGTAGTTAGCAAACAGAATTTTGCTCGCAATACGAATTGATGTAGACGGCGAGCTGTACCTCCCTGAGGGTAATGACCTTCTCGTGCAGGGGGAACGAGATCGATTCCGAGAACATGCAGTCTAGAGTGCCACAACGAACCAACTTATTAAATAAATCAGCGGACAAGAGCGCTTCAAAGATGTGCTTCTCAAGTACATATGTAGGCCTATCACTTATTCAAGTGTCTTAGCTATGCAGTTCAGGCTTCATTCTTGCCATGCCAGAAAAAAGAATGACGCTTTACGTTAATGCATTTCAGTAACACAAATTTGTGTTTGAAATTCCAGGAGCCTTTTTATTTTGTGTTGGAAATAGTTGTTGTAACTCTAATAATACTTACTTACTTACTGGCTTTTAAGGAACCCGGAGGTTCATTGCCACCCTCACATAAGCCCGCCATCGGTCCCTATCCTGAGCAAGATTAATCCAGACTCTATCAACATATCCCACCTCCTACTCTAATATTTAGTAAAATAAATAAAATAAAATATTTTGCACAACATTCAAGTTGTATTTTATATTAAGTTATTATACAAAGAAAAATGTTGGTCTAAATGTGCACAATCGTTAAGACACGCTGCATTAAAACATGCAGTATACTCTTTTATACGAAAAGGCAAAGCGCCGCTGTAACTGGCAATAGAAAAGTTAACAAACATAAATATTTTAATGTATCATTTCTGCTAGCATTTTAACTGCTCGTATAAGGTATAGGCCTATGCTATACGCAGTGTTCTTTTTTCGCTTTTTAACTACCGGTAGTACCATTAACTTTTTTGTAACAAGAATGAACGCACTGAAGTTGATTTCCTAGTTAAACTACGCTTAAAATCACCACCACCACCACCACCACCACCACCACCACCACCACCACCACCACCAAGTATCACTGGAGAGTTCACTACCCCTTTTCGCTCCCCTCCAAATAGACTTACATATTTTTATGTGTTTTGTTCTTACTATTTTAGTGTCAATCGCCTTATATTAAATTTCGTCTTTCTTCGGGGTTGACATGTAGCCTACGTACTCGTAAGTTCATATTTGGAATTCTGAAATTGCTTATTCTGTTCATAAGTTGTGATCGCTGTTTCGATGCCCAACAACGCTTCATTAAAGTTATTTTTCTTTTCTTGTCTAGAAGAGATATCCCAGCGTCTGAGCTCAGGGAGCTCAGCTCTGCTGACACAATTCTTCTCTTGTTTCAGCCCTACAGTATTACAAAGGTTGGGACAGAAGTCATGGCAACACTTTTTTTTTTTCAAAGTTAAGCTATGGTATCACGAGATGTCGTAAGGCATCTACAGTACATGCTCGCATCACTAAATGGTAGTGTGATGTAGGTATGCTCAACGTACAGAAATCAATGTGAATTCAGTTGTGAGTCGACCGCCATGCCATGCGTCCATATTAAGAGTATGTAGTCACATCACTACGGGGATGGCAGTGTGATATGGTTATCGCATTGAGCGATGTTACAGGTAATGCGTAATGCAGTTGTGAGTCGACCGCCGTGCAAAGTGGAAGCGGCCCTTGGCCCGATGGGTATTGCGCTGTAATGCTATTCCAACTACCAAAAGTAGCATGATGTTGTGTCGTTTATGGATGTTTGATTCCTACTTCACCCTACTAGTACCATACACTGTCCCTTCATTTGTATATATCTCAAAATTTCGAACTCACACATCCTTACAAAACTGTGCTCCGTGGAGCCCGTGTCGACTCACGCGCGACCTGCTCTCTTGCGGGAATCTGGTCGTGAGTTCGAATCTCACGTCGCTCTCACAATATCGACAGATCTGGACGAGATCTTCCGTTTGGCACCGAAATCAGCGCGCCAGGACATCGAAATCGTAAGATAGGCTATACTTCACCCAAGCTCGGACGCCAGTCGCCGCGGACCCCCACGCGCGACACGGTCTTTATTTTAAAGATGTGTCTCGATATGGGCGGAGCAATTCTGTAGGCCTACTTGAAATGAAGGAAGAAATTCAAATGTAATCGATGTTCAGGAGGATGAAGAGAAGGAGGATGAGCAAAAGGACAGAGAACAGAGAGGACGACGACAAGCAAATTTGGCAAAATGAAACAAAGCAATTCTCTATCCCTGTGACGTCATCCGTAAGCCAGGTGTATAACTGTAGTGCTCGGGAAAAGTGGCACAAGTCAAAAATGTTAATTTTACAAAAGAAGGAAAAAACTGTCTTCACACTGGTTTATGTCGATTTGATTTTCTTCTGTATGAATTATTGTAATGGGAGAAATACTTACGTCTCTTTTCCCAAGCGAGCAGATATTCCATAAGTTGTCAATAAATTAATAAAAAATGTTTGTGGAAACTGACTTATGCCACTTTTCCCAAGCATTTCTGATATATTTCGCGTGCTGTTCAATAAAAGTGTGTATTAAGCGCCTTATGGACGTCTAGACCGTTCTTATTGATTGTGTTAATAAAACGGAACACAGTCTCGTCTGTGATGATAAGACTGGATATAGTCCAGACAAACAGTGTTCAAGACAATGTTACCGAAGGGGATGCTTATACTAAATGTTTGTAAGTTAAGAAATTGCATCCTCCGGAACATGACGATGAAGTGAAGAGAAGCGACTAGAAGCATTTGAAATGTGGATATAGAGAAGAATGGAGCATGTGAAATGAACAGATAGAATATGAAATCAAACTGTGATAGAAATAGTGAGTGAAGAAAGAATAATCCTGAAACTGATCAAAAAGAGAAAAATAAATTGTCTGGGTCGCTGGCTAAGAAGAAACTACTGAAGGAATAACTGAAAGCAATGGTGAACGGAATAAAAGTTTGAGGCAGAAAAAGATATCAGATAACAGACAACACTAAGACATATGGATCTATGCGGAGACTAAGAGAAAAGTAGGAAAGATTGGAGAATGCTGGGTTTGAAGCGAAAGACCTGTCCTTTGGTAGAATACTATAAATGAACTAATCCTTCGGGACTCGAACCCGGTTACCAGCGTGGAAAGCGATCGCTCTAGACGTTCCCTAACGTTGCAGGATAGTAATAACCGTTGCGGAAATATTTTTAACGTTCTGATATCAACATTTTTTGGCTTACCGTCTGCCAATTTGTCTGGAGCTATTTGCAGAAAGTGATTGATAGTCGAAATGATTCACACACCAATATGATGCCAATAATAAATTATATGATATTCGAATGTTACTTTCATTGCCTTTACTTTTCTTCTTATTTTTATTACCACTTATCCACTGCTGAAACACTTATACCGGAAAACTTGTGTGTATACTACTAACCCAGTCACTTTCAGATTGTACTGATTATTGATCTTCGTCCTAAATTATGCTATTGAACGATTTATGTCCATATTCAATGCACGTACGACCCAATTCATGCGAAAATTCACACATGCACAAACGAACGCATGCAGCACGCACACTTACTTTTGTCATTTTGATACAATATAATGGAACTCTATTGAATAAGCAGTCGCGGACAGCCGATGAGGGGTGGTCCTCCAGCTTGGGAGTTGGGCAAAGGGCTAACAACCCATCACCGTAAAAAACAGCTCGTTATGAAACCTCAAAAGAAGACCTTTGGGGAGACCGAGACGTAGATGGAAAGATAATATTAAAATGGATTTGAGGGAGGTGGGATATGATAGTAGAGACTGGATTAATCTTGCTCAGCATAGGGACCAATGGCGGGCTTATGTGAGAGCGGCAATGAACCTCCGGGTTCCTTAAAATCCAGTAAGTAAGTAAATAAGTAAGTACGTAAATAATTAAGTAGTATAATGAAACTCTAGTAAAAAAAATTATCCTTAATTTTAAAAATAATACGCCCTTATCTAAATAAAATAATACGTATTCATTTTGAAATAACGATTTTTATTAAAAACTGTATTTTTTTTAAGTTACAGGTCTTTTACTTAAAGAAATAACGGAGCTCTGTTCAAAAATAACGAATCCATATTTGAAATGGAGGAAGCCTTTATTTAAAAAAAAATGAGATATCCTATCTCCGCCCAAGTAATAGTGGGTTATACGGTGCGATCGAAAAGTCCCTCCGCAGCTTTATTAGTTCTAGTAACACTAGAATACAACCCTGCAGAAAGTTGGCAATCCCCTATTCATTCCGGTTTGACAACCTCATACCTCCAGTCCATCATATGCTTAGCGGCCAGTGTTGCCACTTGATTTCTCTACCAAATACACTTGAATTCTCGGCTACACAAACACTGCGGAGAGACTTCTCAATCACACTGTATAAAGATCAAAATAATACCGATTTATTCAAAACAATTTTAACTTTCAAAAATGCTTTTCATGCATTACGGCTAAGTTAAATTACTAGTAAAATGGTATAAAACTTATGCATTTGAAATGATTTCTTTAGAGAAACTGAATACAATATTATTTACGGAATTAAGTGTCGAGTAACTAAACGCTTCTTCACATAAACATTTTAGATATCTGTATAAATTTAATCATAAAATTAATGTAATTCTAGCTGTTATGGAAATATAGTATAAAATATAATTTATTATTCTATAAAAAGAACTGTGTATATGCAATTTTGAACTTCTAAAAGAAATCTATTTCAGACAAATTGTTATGACTTCTGAAGACCTATAAAATAGTTGTTTTTAATTAGCGTAACCCTAAACGTCACGACAACACAGCAAAAAAAAAAAAAAACAACAATTTTTCTCTAAAAGTTTAACTTTCTGTAAGAGAAGTTATAAGTAAATATATTTTCAGATCCATAATACACATTTCTCGCCACAAATAATTAAAAGGCCAATGAAAGATTCATAGTGACACTTATGACGGACAAGACTGCAATTAGGTTTTTTCCCAGGATTTTCCCGTTTCCCTTTATTAGACAAGTACAGATACGGAATTAAAATTTGGAGCGAGTCTTGATGGGAGTCCACATGTATGTAGGCAACAATTTCACATGACTGTACACAAGTAGCATGTATACAGGGGCTCTTGTTTACTGCACATGCGCAATGTGTTGTAAGCGAAACTTACATAATACGGGAGCTCCAAATTTTGTTTCCGTATCTGTACATCATTCCGTCAACGTCTATTTTCTACATTCCATCATCATTCCCCGAACGCCGACATAATAAGAAATGAAGCCGTGTTGGAAAGCATCGGCGAAGAAAGAATGATGCTAAAACTGATCAGGAAGAGAAAAAGAAATTGGTTGGGTCACTGATTGAGAAGAAACTGTCTACTAAAGGATGCACTGGAAGGAATGGTGAACTGGAAAAGAGTTCGGGGCAGAAGAAGATATCAGATGATAGACGACATTTGAATCATATGCGGAGACTAAGAAAGAAGAAGGGAGAAAACAGGAAAGATTGGAGAATGCTGGGTTTGCAGTGAAAGACCACGTATAGAAGCTCAGGTCTTAAAGACAATCTGACGCTGTATGATAAACTGACTCAACAGACATAGAAGCAATGATCTTCAGTAACACGCGCATGTATGTTTAACGGTACAATAAATACAAGTGCAGTTCGGAAATAGGGCCTATATTGATTGATCTATATTCGATGAATAAACAATCTACAACAACCAGTCGCACAAGACTTAGCTCTGCAACACGTATTGACCACATCTCAGTAATTGAGACAGGGAGATCAAAAACCCACTAACTCCAATGTTTGACAAAATTGAGTTATGGGCTGGATAATGCTTTTTAGTTTGTCCCGCATGCGTGGAAGGCAAGATATCGACATTCATCTGCATTCTGGGGGCTGTTTTAAAACTCGTGGAAGTCAGAACTCCACTTACACCATGGAATAAGAGAGTTCTTGCATTCGAAGCTCAATTTTCCGGTAGGTGGCAACACTATCGCTCAACCAGCTCAGTAAAGTGATACGATACGGTATTCAGAATGTCACAAAAATCTATGAAATCCATGTAAGAAAGACTATTAAAGGCACAATATCGAGTCGATTAACTTCCAGAAACCCAATACAGATGCATCATTCCCCAGTCAACTAAAGTACAATTCTGCAGTGCTCAGGAAAAGTGACATAAGTCAGTTTCCACAAACCTTTTTTGATAATTTATTGACAACTTACACTGGTTTATGTCGATTTGATTTTTTTCTGTATGAATTATTGTAATGGGAGGAATACTTACGTATTTTTTTCCAAGCGAGCAGATGTTCCGTAAGTTGTCAATAAATTATCAAAAAAGGTTTGTGGAAACTGACTTATGTCACTTTTCCCAAGCACTGCAGAATTCAGCATTGCTAGTCTATTGAAAGAAGAAAGCAAAAGGACTTGCAAAATTTAATGCCGTTTATTTCTGAGGAAAGTAGGATGTATTACCAAACTCTGTTTGCGGACAGTAATAATCTAGAATCTAGATGCACAGAAAGAACATGAGAGTGAGAGAAAAAAATACAGAATCTGTAACATGAATGAGACTGTGTTAACATTTTAATATTATTTGTGGTTTTATTTGTGTATTTTGATGTGCTTTATGGTAATTTGTGTTTTTCTGTCTCATATATTTGAAATTAAAAAAAAAAAGTAGCAATGTTAATCTTAACAATAAACTTCCATTTTCTCGTATATTCCAATGTTCCATAAGGGAATTATGATATACTTATCTTTTTTTTTCTTCACATGGCTCATATTTATTCACGTTTCTTAATTCATACACTGTGGAAGTCAGAAAACCACTAACTCCAGCAGTGTTTATTTTAAATTGTGTGTTATGCTTTCCGTGTCCTAACCAATATAACTCCCAAGGAACTACTTAGAGCGGTTTACTTTGGCTATGTTCACTCTGTATTATCATATGGGATAATTATCTGGGGGTCATCATCAAAACTTGCACAAGTGTTTAGACTGCAAAAGAGAATATTGAAAATTATAAAGAAAGTACCTATTCGCTCGGATAGTAAAAAAATATTCAAAGAGTTTGATATTTTGCCCCTACCTTGTATTTACATTCTTGAAACAGTCTGTTTCATCCACCAAAATTATGATAGTTTTAAAATAAACTCTGATTATCACAACTACAGCACAAGAACATGCAATAATTTACATTTTAATCATCATAGGTTATCCAAAAGTCTCAATAGCTTATCACATACAGGGATAAGACTTTACAACAAACTCCCTGTTGAAACTAAAGCCCTTAGCTATGCTAGATTTAAAAAGTCAGTGAAACATATTTTACTTTTCCATATGCCTTTTACTGTCAATGAGTATCTTAGTTTAGCACTCCAAATTTAGCTTACAGTAGTTAGTATCTCCTTTTGTGTTTACTGCTCTTTTCTATCTGATTCATGTCTGGGGTGAGACTGCCCAAGAAGATAAGGAAACCAAGAACCTTGTACAAGTAATGGTCTGAAGAAAACTGTGGAGAATTGACTTCATTACTGAATGTGTTGATTGTATATTATTTGTATATTATTGTAGACATCTTGTATGTCGGAAAAACATGTATGTAACCGCATATTTATTATGTATTCACTCTGACGATGCCATGAAATCATTGTATTTCCTAAGGCTAATAAATATCTATCTATCTATCTATAAGATAATGTAAAAATTTAGGTTTTGAAGTATTTAATTAATAAAGAATTTAATTTTACACAATATTGATAGGTAAATGTATAATATTTAAAGTTAGTAAGAGAAATAATAAGTTTTTTCTCTCTCCTGTAAAATTTGGTTTATTGGAGTTAGGGAGTTTTTGATTTCCCTGTCTCAATTATAGTTACTGAAGGAAGGCATCTATAACGAACATAGATCAAAGTACCTCTCATTTGTTAGAAGAAACTCTAGTTGAAGGCTACAGTGGATTCAGTAGATTTTATGAAGTTAATAGTATCCTGCTGGTTACAGTAAAAAGATTTAATGAATATATGCACAGCTAACGTTTATTTTTGTGTGTAATTTGAATGATAGCTCAAGAAAGTAAATTACACAAAGGATTACGACTGGTAAAATGAGAAAGGACTAGACTGTTTTAAAACAGTTATTTGACAATACTTTATCAACTGCGAGATTATTTAGCATCTGTGGAATTGGTGACAATGCGATGGTATTTTGGAGAGATAATACCGAGGATTTGCAATGGATTATCTGACATTCGCCTTGCAGTTGGGTATGTCGTCCTCGGTGATCTCATAGTTACAATGCCGTTCGTTGAGTCAGACGTTCGTGGGTTCAAATTCGGTCGAGGGCATTGGATTTTTAAGGACGATAAAATCCTGAGCATGGCTTCTATCGGGAGGAAAGTAAAGCATTGAGTCCCATGCTGTAGATTTATGGTACGTAAAGGAACTCTGTCCCCGATAGAGGGCTCCACGCAAAATTTGTCGGATATTCCTGAACCACGTTCAATTTCGATGCTGAGAAACCTCTCCGTCGCTAAATAAAATATTACGAGGTTGACAGTTGAGGAAAACTTCGAAGGGAATTCAACGAGATAATCAGTCCAAACGGGATACGAAGTCACGCCCGAGCACATTCCTGCATGAGGAAATCAGCTTCCTGCGGTGAAATTGGTGAAACTGAATAATCGTGAAACTTGTCTCGAGGAACGTAGATCATCTTCATGGCATCGATCCTTTTAATCTCCCACAAGAGAATCTTTCGAAACTTGTAATGCAGTTCCCCACCGGAACAAAGCCGATTCAATAAAACAGCAAAAAAAAAAAAAAAGACATAAAACTGTTTAATGAGAAAGAGTAACAAGACGAGGGGAGAGATCTAATTAAATTTGCTAGGAAATAAAGCCCATGATGGCCAGTTAGAGTGAAACAAATGAATGTCATTAAGAAGACTACGCCGATATTAGTTCTGCGAGATGGGCTAATGGCACATGGAGCTTTCATGTAAATCAGAGTTGATCAACTAGCGGCTAGCGGACCCCATGTGACCCTCTAGATTATTTTGACGTCGAACTACTTCTTTGTATTCGGTACGGTAGGTCACCAACCGCTCTGTCAACGATGTACTATTTTAGAACCGCTTTTAACTTTTGAACAAATAACGAAACGAAAAGTATACCACCGTGTAGACGAAGGAGTCCCGTAACCGTAATCATCCTCAAGAAACCAGTCAGATCCTCAAGGCCGAGACGGTTGGGGCTAAACATGTCTCGAAAACTGCGTTTCGGTAGCCATTTTATCTGCATAACTCTGTGAGATTTCAACCGATCCGGACGTTTGAAGTATCAATCGATGTAGCGTGACAAGATCGACTGAAGGAACACGGAAAAATAATCCGGGGTAAACTTGACCCTCAACTTTCAAAACGTAATCGTGAAAATTTGTAAACTTTCAAAATGTTTCGAAATTCAAACGTTGAGAGAATTCAAAAATATCCTGAATATGTATATATTAAAGACGAATAATGAATCCATGTTTGGAAGTACGTACTTCTGTGAAGACAATAAGATAATCGGAAATAAATCTTATGACTAATGACCACTTTTAGGACTTGTTAAAAATAACAAAAGCCTAACTCAGAACTGACTTTTGATGAAGTTGTTGCTTCGCACACAGTCTTTTCTTTAACTTAAATATTAATAACAGACTAACAGCTATGTTTTATTAAGAAATGTGTTCAGAATAATATCTCAGATTTCTTACACTGTAATCTTACATTTAGTGTAATTTGATTTGTGAAAATAACAGTTTTTAGAAACGTACTGTATCGCTGTTGTCCATTTATTATGATCCGTCCAAGTGATGGGCGATAGATGTTAATAAGCCTACTATCTATACCATCGATAGTTCCCTCAACTATCGAAACTATCGACAGGCAAATTGTTTCCAACATTATTGATAGTTCAAGCGATTACTGATAATATCGAGAAAGGAAAGAGCATTAATCATATTTCAAAGATGGCTCCGCCCTAGTAGCACAATCTAGTGTATATAGTCACGAAGCTTGAGTTGTGAGGGTACTAGGAACAATAGACTGTGCCGGTATTATTTCGCATTGTCTGTAATGAAGCGATAGTAGCGATCCTAGTGGTTAGCAACTATCTATGGATGCATATTTACTACGTATTGAGCTTCGTGACTGTATATACTAGATTGTGCTAGTAGTGTGATTGTACTTGCTTCTGGGAATTTTTCAAGAAAATTGAAGGGAATAAAACATTTCAGTCTCAACTATGTTTGAGAATTGATAAGCAATATGCGTGATCATATGCAGTGGAAACACGAGGAAAAGCTGTCGGAAATAGAAGTGATTGATGGACATTGTAATAGTGATACCGCCGTGATGGACAGTGTTGAAATCTTATACAAGAAAAGGACAGATTATAATCGTTGGCAACAATGTAAAACTTCGTAATATAGTGTGTTAACAGATTAATAGTGCCGGTATGTAGGCTAATTCAGTTTGAATACAGTTCTTATTATTAAATTCAATATATGTTTACATGTTAAATTCATATATATATATATATATATATATATATATATATATATATATAATGTTTATAACCATTTAATAAGATAAAAAATTGTAATGACAATCGATAATATCGATAGTTCTAATTAATTATAATTATCAATACTATTACTATTATCAATTGTACGAACTGCAGTACACTATGATAATTCGAAATATGACTATCAGTAACACATGTATGTCACGTTGTTTTAATTCTCGGCATTAAACATTGATTAAAATACAATTTCTAACTGCTACTTGACACCCTACATTCCACAGTCAGTGCATACTTTCTTTGATTGAATTTTTGCGAAAATATAGGTATTTTAGAGCTATCCTGATAAACTTTCATAGTATTACATTTACCACGGCTCTTTATGGTTTGAATGAATGCATTAAATATGATAAATGCGCAAAATATAACATTGTGACGCGAATTTTTACTAAATATGCTATAAAACTTAAAACAAAATGCCTAAATATGCATACACTTATTCCCAAAATATAAGGTTAGGCTAATATTATGTAGTTTCGTACTAAATATGCTACAAAATTAAAAATGGTTCAAATATGCATTTATATGACCAATAAAGACTCTTCCATTTTCTTCAGAATGGTTGGAATAAAGTTTGAATCAGTCTGAAAACCGAAACAATCCCATAGGAAAAAATATAACATGTCATAGAAATCCGCGCCTTATTTCACTATGCTGCCATCTAGCCACTGCATAAAAAGTCACATTATAACTCTCTTTTGAATTGCTATTTTTAAAAAAAATCCGATACTATAGTCCCGTCGCTCTAATTTCTGGCAGCCAATCGCGTTGCAGGTCGGCTACATTTAAACGTGTGCGTCTTGTGATTCGCTTATGAAGACGTTATTCATTTCTTAAGGCTCGATAAATACGTAATATAATCGCCCGCCATTTTGGCTCTTTCATTGGCGTTGGCATAAAGAACACGAAGACGTTATTTGCCGCTCAATTATTTGCTGAATTACAGTGCTTTTGATTTATTATCATAGGAGCTACGACATGATAATGTTTAACGGTTTGGCAAATAGATTCCTCGTATGGTAGCTCGGGAACGAAAGAACAAAAATGGCGAACGATACTACCTACCTAGACGTAAGCAAAGAGGCGGAGTCAAGCCGGAAATAACAACGTCGCGATTATAGGCCTATGTCTTATATTACAAGAATATAAAAAAATTGAATTGCATGGAACAACTGTACTTCCATCTAGAGGACGTTCCCAATCGACGGTGGCGATTCTGGTGGTTCTCTTTCAAATGTTCGTTTCTAATATGGGGATGGCCAATCTGTTATGTGATCAGGGATTATACTAACTCTATGAGCCCTACCAAATTCCCATCGCCTCCATTTTATCGTTCATAATAGGTTGGTAGGCCTGATGTTCATGCGCTCTGTGACTGTCAACAATGCAATGACGTTAGACGTTTAGTTCAATATTTCGCCGATACAGCTGGACGCTTGGTCATAATATACTAGCTTCAAATATTACAGTTATTATTTTTACAGCTTATTTTCCTAAATATTGGGAAGCAAAATATCGTGCTGCTCATGACGCCAACACACATATTGACCTCACATACGAGTCTATCACCAGCAGTGGAAAAAGTACAATTTAGGTCTACATCCCTTCTAAACAATAATTCTCCATAGCAACCATAGCTTTCTCCCTTATCCAGTTCAGAATACATTTCAGTGCAAAATGTAGTCTGTACAGTTAATTCTAGCTTTGATCTGAAGTGCTTTAAACATTCATTATAGCACGAAGACAAGTGACATGCTCTCAACGAAACAGCCGCATAGCTCATTGTGAATTAACCTGTTGTCCATACCTTTAAAGAATTTGTTCAACGCTTCTACGTAATTCTTGTACGATATATCCTCGCCTTTCCCCCAGGAGTACCAGATCAAAGGGGAAGTGGAGTGAACGACAGGACGAAAGCCAAGCCCTGCAACACAAAATTAAACATTTTTTAAGTTTTTAAGAAAAGGTTTCGCTATACCATGCAGCTGGAAGACTGTACAGCCCACAGTATAATACTAAAAACTAGAACATTAAACTACTTTTCCATTAAATCATAAAAATAACCATCATCATCTTCACTCATAGAATAGGTAAAGGGTAGGCCTATGTTAGTTTACTTCGAACCATGAAACGTTTGATAGATGTTTGTAGAAACCGAATTTAACATTTTTTTAAGAAATTTTGGCAATCGAATAGAATTTAAAACGCCCTGTAGACATTCTTCTCTATTTACCAAAGTTTTTAAATTCAATTTTTGCAAAATGATTTGAACTCTTTCAAGCTATAATGGTACTTATTTCTCATTCTTTCTATTATTATTATTTACATTATAAAGTACTGAAAAAATAGCATGAAGTTTATAAAAATGTTACATACTTAATCCTCATTCTTTCTATTCTTATTTACTTTATAAAGTACTGAAAAAAATAGCATGAAGTTTATAGAAAATGTTACATACTTAATCCTCATTCTTTCTATTCTTATTTACTTTATAAAGTACTGAAAAAAATAGCATGAAGTTTATAGAAAATGTTACATGTATTATAACTTATAGATATGTACAATACACACAGTATAGTAGCATACTTATATTATGACAACGTACACAGAGTTATTTATCAACGATGTTAGGAGTTTTTGCACTTGGATATTAAATATGATTCAGCATTTAAAAACGATTATTTTGCCACACAAGTAATGAATTACATACATAAAAACATTCATTCATTCCATCTGTCGTTTGTGTACCGAAGATTGTTACCCGAGTGTCAACTAAGTCAAAACGATTTGATACGGTAGCCGTAGAGGCCACAACAAATGTTTACTGGATCCAATCCAGTGACTATCATTGGTGATGATGGGGTCACGTCATAGACCTATGCCATGACCGGAATTAGGTCTACCATAAAATAAAATAGAAAAATAATGTT
Source organism: Periplaneta americana (assembly GCF_040183065.1). Classification (NCBI taxonomy): domain Eukaryota; kingdom Metazoa; phylum Arthropoda; class Insecta; order Blattodea; family Blattidae; genus Periplaneta; species Periplaneta americana. The sequence goes on along the minus strand of NC_091125.1, from coordinate 128,894,960 downwards.
TCAATAAAATTGAATACCCCCGAAATAAGGATATATGGTACATTATTTCCCTAAGTACATAGTTAGACTCTTATTCGTTGCCATATAGACTATTACACCCTAACGCAAGCTACAAGTACTATAACAATCTTATACAGTGCCATAAGGAAGCTCTTCCAATCCATGATTACCTACTTGTTTTTATTCCACCTATTTATGCACATTGTAGCTTTATACACAGTGATTCAGAATTCAACCGAAGGGATTACAGTTCTAAGGTTATGAAAACTTATATAAGATTGAAGTTATGTCACAATTTTATTAGACTAATGCTCATATCAAGTTTTCAAAAGAACATATTTATGTAAAACATCCTGCCATTTTATTGGAAGAGGTATCGCTTGCAGTATGCGCCAGGACATGGTTCCAGCATGGCGGAGCTCCTACGCACTTCAGTTTTGTGACAAGGCAATAGCTGACGGCAACATTTGATAACGGATTGATATTATCAAGGTCCGGTCCCATGGCCAGTAACATCACCAATCTTAATCCACTTGACTTCTTGTGGGGACATTTGAAGACCTAAGTGTATGCCACAACTGTAGACCATGTCCATGATTTTCTTTCACGGATTGACGACGCCTGTAACACCTCCATACTACACCTGACATATTTGAATAGGTACGGAAGTCAATGCTTCGACGATGTCAGTATTGTTTACAAAAAAGGAGGAGTCAGTTCGAAGCTCTTCTGTAATGCACAAGTTGTCAAGCGTCATTGTCTGTTGTTTTTCATTGAAAGCTTAGTCATCAAAAAGTCAAGTCATTGGCCCTTGAACGAATGAATGAATGTCTGTCAGCCACAGCAATGAAACAAGTGTAGCGCCGTTCTGGTGCGAGATAGGACATTCATTGCTTGATGAAAAATGTTTGTTTTATTATCCTCTGCATATTATAATATTATTCTGTAACATAAGTTCTGAATCACTCTGCACTGTAAGCCAAACAGAGAAAGTCAGCGACTAAGAAAGCTGCTGGCTCTCTCGACCGGCCTGTGTGGATTGTATTCAGGTGATGATGGATAACTTCTGCAACGGAACCCGGGGCAGACCTTCTCGGGGGAGGACTTCCGCCTTGGGGGGATTGCCGAAGCAGGAGTGGTACATGGACTCTGTTGGCTGTAGGGACCGGTCGTTAAGGGAGTCAAGTGGTCAGGTCAGTGCGCGTAGAGGATCGGTGGGCACGCAACTCATCCCATATAGGGTGTGTACAATAGACCTCAAGTCGTAGTGCGTGGGATGTTCCCTCCCTCCCTCGTAACAAGGAAAAAAAGGATAGGCATATATTATTTACATTGATTCGAATTCGAATTTCATTTTGCCATCTTCGGACAGATAAAGTAAGTGAAGCAAGTAACCCATACCCCATCAAGGAATTGTCTACGAGACAATTTGTATATAGAGTTATTTACATGGCGTACAAAATAATAAAAGGAAATGATGTTCGACTGACATTAAATTTGAGATAAACTTAAAATACATTTGATTCGGTGTATATTTAAAAAAAAAATAACTACTTGTTCGGTTGTTGAGGAAAATAATCGGTCGTTCGGTTATTGAGGATAATAACATGTTACCAGTTAATCTGGCAAGCAAAAATAACCGGTAATTAACTGGTTAACCGAATGAAAACAACCTATTATTTTTTCACTACTATCAGGACACATCTCAGAACATTCATGCAAAGAATATGGTGAAGACAAACTGCTTGGTGTTGCTCGGGAAATTTTGTTAGAATATTTGAAATCAAACGTGGACACCCAGTGCGATCCCCTTCAAGAAGCTGAAAGAGCATCAATCGTTCCAGACAGCTACAAACTTGAGTGGGAGATGTCATCAAAACCGTTTTCGGAAGGAAAGTTCATTATTAGATAACAGCTGCCGAGGAGATTTTGTCGTACATTCCACAATATCCTTCCTTTTTTTCTATTGCTGTTGGTCGAATATAGACATTACATGTCAAAAATTGCAGTTTTTTTATTCTAGGATGTGAGATTTTTGTGCTTTTGCACCACAACATCTATGACATGATACAAAAACCCAAAAATCTTGCATCACGTCGAACACAGTTGAAATCTTAAATCTTAGTTATCCTATTACCAGGCTATATTGAAGGTTTATTATTATAAATATATAGACTATTTATTTTTACTGTTAATACAAAATACCTGGTCCTTCGCTTCGTTGAATTGTAGGAGCAATTTTATCCAATACAAGTGCCTTATACACATAAAGCATACCTACGAAAGTCGCAATAAGAACTCCGAAGAATATTATGTAGAAAATTATTAATTTCACTGAAACATAAAATAAAATTCATTTTTATCTGGAGAGTACAACTTTGAAATGTTAAGACTGAAATATTATATACTTTAAAAACAAAAATTACAGACTGAGTAAGTCATAAAAGCGGAAATACTCACGCCAGCTGGTAAATGTGCGTTTCATGCAAGTCTTTTTCTTCGGATTCCACATGAATCTAAGAAAAATTCTCAGTGGACTCATATTTAATGCTGACCTGCTGTCTTCCATCATACTTCACAGAGTATGTAATCACAATATTTAATAATCATAAGCTAAGCCCATAATATTTTACTCGCTAAAATCCGTCAAGAGTAGACTAATTAATATTGCTAGGAGACGTCGTTGCAGATAGACCACTCTTACACTACACATGGAATAATTTAAGCTTATTAATTAAAGATGCTTCTACTTATTGTGTGTTATGGGCTCACCTGTATGTAATTTCTATTTTATACATATTTCATTGTTATTTTCTATCCTAAGATCATTAAGAACGATGAATATTACTCATGTTTTTGTTTCCTGTATTTCTTCAAAATAATAATGTTTATGTGGCTTGCAAATTTTCATTTGTTTTCATTTACGTAAACAATGATGCAAATGGGGGCAACATAGGAAATTATTTTCATGTACAATCCACGCTATATTCACGTTGGTTTGAAGTGATTAATCGAAGGTACTTCTGCTTACCTACTGTTTATTACACGCACACCGGAATGTAATTTCTTTTGTGACGCAGTAGTCCATAATAATTGTTCAATTTTTCCATGGAATACAGTCCAAAATAGGTCTACCTTGGGGGTTTAAAAGAACATTTATAGGCCCTAGGGCCAAAAAAATATGTCGTTTGTTTACTTATAGGCAATAATAAACTTTACATTGTTGTCACATTGCATTACGTTTTAAAATTCCTTTGCAGAACGAAAACTTACATTTGTTCTGATCAAATTTCTGCACATTTAAAGGACAAAACTAAAATTATTTCAATTACTTATTATCATAATGCGGGCTAAAGCAGGGAGATGCACTATCACCTTTACTGTTTAACTTCGCGCTAGAATATGCCATTAGGAAAGTTCAGGATAACAGGCAGGGTTTGGAATTGAACGGGTTACATCAGCTTCTTGTCTATGCGGATGACGTGAATATGTTAGGAGAAAATACACAAACGATTAGGGAAAACACGGAAATTTTACTTGAAGCAAGTAGAGCGATCAGTTTGGAAGTAAATCCCGAAAAGACAAAGTATATGATTATGTCTCGTGACCAGAATATTGTACGAAATGTAAATATAAAAATTGGAGATTTATCCTTCGAAGAGGTGGACAAATTCAAATATCTTGGAGCAACAGTAACAAATATAAATGACACTCGGGAGGAAATTAAACGCAGAATAAATATGGGAAACGCGTTTTATTATTCGGTTGAGAAGCTCTTATCATCCAGTCTGCTGTCCAAAAATCTGAAAGTTAGAATTTATAAAACAGTTATATTACCGGTTGTTCTGTATGGTTGTGAAACTTGGACTCTCACTCTGAGAGAGGAACATAGGTTCAGGGTGTTTGAGAATAAGGTGCTTAGGAAAATATTTGGGGCTAAGCGGGATGAAGTTACAGGAGAATGGAGAAAGTTACACAGCACAGAACTGCACGCATTGTATTCTTCACCTGACATAATTAGGAACATTAAATCCAGACGTTTGAGATGGGCAGGGCATGTAGCACGTATGGGCGAATCCAGAAATGCATGTAGAGTGTTAGTTGGGAGACAGGAGGGAAAAAGACCTTTAGGGAGGCCGAGACGTAGATGGGAGGATAATATTAAAATGGATTTGAGGGAGGTGGGATATGATGATAGAGACTAGATTAATCTTGCACAGGATAGGGACCGATGGCGGGCTTATGTGAGGGCGGCGATGAGCCTTCGGGTTCCTTAAAAGCCATTTGCAAGTAAGTATTTATTATCATAATGCACTACTCTCTTAAATAGACTGATCATATTAGCCGGGAATTAATTCAATAGCTTTCACAAAATAAGGTACGCTATGAAATATTTTATATAATATATATATATATATATATATATATATATATATATTTTTTTTTTTTTCGAAAAGGAAGCAAAAGCGAGTAAAATTAAGTATACGGACCCGTCTCTACGTATCCTACAAGGCTTGCCTATGCTAATACCTTCTGAGATCCTGTAAGTAATTCCAAAGATATTCCCCTCAGTTACTGGTTTTACAGCACAAGAATTTATGATAGTCAAGGACACATGATAATATTAAAATTGTTTTTGAAATTATTGTTGTTGGAACAATTCTATTAACGTAGGCGATCACTTACCGGAACGGCTTCGTACGGCGCGTTCGGATTTTTATTATTTGCATTATTTTAAATGGAGCATCACCTCTGTCCGCATGACAGGATTCCGTCCGGAATTCTTGCCAGAGAATTCTAAACGGATTTCCGTACAGTCCAAAATCGAAATATAGAATATCATGACAAATTATATCGATTGCAAGGCCTCCAATCGCGGCAATAATGAAGGTGTAATGAAATGGATAACGCGAAGGTTATTTTATTAAGTTCAACAGTATGAAGAGCTTTATACTTAGGCCTACGCACATACTTATGGCTTTTAAAGAACCCGAAGGTTCATTGCCGCCCTCACATAAGCCCGCCAGCGGTCCCTATCCTGTGCAAGATTAATCCAGTCTCTATCATCATATTCCACCTCACTCAAATCCATTTCAATATTATCCTCCCATCTACGTCTCGGACTCCCCAAAGGTCTTTTTCCCTCCGGCCTCCCAACTAACACTCTATATGCATTTCTGGATTCGCTCATACGTACTACATGCCCCTGCCTTTCTCAAACGTCTGAATTTAATGTTCCTAATTATTTCAAGTGAACAATACAATGTGTGCAGTTCTGCGTTGTGTCTATTCTCCTGTAACTTCATCCCTCTTAGGTCAAAATATTTTCCTAAGAACCTTATTCTCAAACATCCTTAATCTGTGTTCCTCTCTCAAAGTGAGAGTCCAAGTTTCACAACCATAAAGAACAACCGGTAATATAACCGTTTTATAAATTCTAACTTTCAGATTTTTTGACAGCAGACTAGATGACAAAAGCTTCTTAACCGAATAATAACAGGCATTTCCCATATTTATTCTGAGTTTAATTTCCTCCTGAGTGTCATTTATGTTTGTTACAGTTGCTCCAAGATATTTGAATTTTTCCACCTCTTCGAAGGATAAATCTCTAATTTTTATATTTCCATTTCGTACAATATTCTGGTCACGAGACATAATCATATGAAGAGCTTTATAATTTATGAAATTAGAATTAAAGCAATGCAATATGGAGAAAGAACATATGGGATGAGATTGGGAAAATGCTAAATTAACCAGGTATGTCTTCATAGTTTATTTAAGTTACAGAGCCATTCATTTTATTTCCAGGCTCAGTTCAGAACACTACAGTGAAATAATATGCTCTAACGGTAAATTACAACACTATTTGATTATTCTGTCCCTGAGCTCCGATTGAATGCGACTGCTATAGTAGAAACACAATGAGGAAGATCAATAGATAAGTATGCGACCAATACAAATTCAGTAATATCCATATTCATATTCATTTCTTGCATCCAACTGATCACATACATGATATGGGACACGTCAAAAGTGACACATACTGTAATTACTAAGCTACAACAGAATTAAAATACAACATAATACATTCGAATCCTGTACGGTACACTCTTGCAATGATGGCGCCAACACTCTGAATATCGAAGAGCATTGACGTGGACAGAACTAAATATGGACAATCTTCAGTGACGTCACGATAGTCCCACACCAGAACTGGGTTGCGTAGGCCTACTTATTAGAAGAATGGCTAAATGTCACTTTTTCCTATATTCTAAAACTGATGATAGTCTGCATGACATAAGGAAGATGCTCCTTGTATGTTTTTACCTTTTGTTTTTACCTTTTACTTAGTGAAGGATCTCCAAAATATTACTGCGCGGAGAGAAATTTTTGATACGGCAGTGTAACTCTTCTTGTTTGTACTCCACACCATTACAATGTTTTGAAAGTTGATTATTACTAGCCAAGACAATATATATATAATTTTAATGTACCGTCCCATTACTCTTTCATCGTAGGACAAAATATGTCCCTGCTGTTAAAAGTCAGTATTAACTAGCTTGATTAGACTACTTTTGTATATGTTTATCGCCTAGATGCAAAAAAAAAAAGTTTAAGCTAATCTTTAAAAGAGATTTATCATATTACAACGTGAGGATATGTGAATAATTACTATGGAACGTTATAAGCTTACCGGTAACAGTTGAGCTGTTCGGACAGAAGTGGTGTAAGTCAAAATTGGGTAATGAGGTTTAAAGTAAAAATTCTGTAAAATACAGCGCAAAATAGCAATTAATATGTCCTTCGTGCTATCCACTGACTACTAATAGTTTAAATAAACTGAATATTAATTGCTACTTTGCGGTGTATTTTACAGAATGTTTACTTTAACCCTCATTGGCCATATTTGACTTACACCACTTCTGCTCTCAACGGCTCAGTTATTGAAGTAATGAGAACATTGTTTGGGAGTGGGGGAACAGAATAGTGGACACGAGTTAACTTTGAGTGGCGCTATTTTACCAAAGTTTCCCTACTTTCGCTATCCCTTGTCACGTAAAGACTACCTTTGTGCAATGCTGACCACCTAACTAAGAGTCCAGTACACAGGTAACTATTTTTAAGAAGCGGGGAATGAATGATTTCGCCATTGATTTATTCTCTTTGGAAGATGATAGAGATATAAGTTACTTTATATATCCTTAGGCTTATTGTTCATTGTTGTTTTATTCGAAGAAAGAATAAACGCTACATAAATTTGTTAAAGTAATTTCTCTGATTATAAAACCAAAATATAGACTAATACCATCACTTCAATTGAATTCACTGAACTCTACTTTGTTTGCGAAAGATGAATGATTGCTCATATAACAGTGCTTTCACTTTAATTAATTTGTAGTTATATAATTAATTAATAATTATGATAACCATACATTGCTCAAATTTGCTACACGTCATTGGATTTCCCTGTGTAAAAGATAAGTACCCACTTATGACACTCTTCTTCACAGCGTTTCAAATATTGATCGGATTAGTGCTGCCATCTGTAAAACACGAAGTACACTTCGGAACATTTTCACGTAGGTGGCCATGATGGCCATGACTGCCACTGCTTCCACCACTGATAACTTCCGTTCGTATTTATGAATTACTGAATGGGTTGAATGATCGTAGAGGCTTAGACGTTGTAAACAAATGCAGCCAGTCATCAAACAGCTCGTGATTTTCAATAATTACTTGTTGACTTTGATCGTAACATGGAAATTTGGTGTGATTGTAGTGATTTAGTGTGTTGTCAATAGAGTGAGAAGTGTTTGTGGGTGCATTATCTTTGCGTATACGTAGTATTGCTAAAGTGAGAAACATATCACCGTGAAGTGGCAGTAGGGACTGAAGTTTTCCAAATAAAATTGATTGGCTTGGATATGTTTAGGACCTAGAACAATGTGCTCCACTCCTGTGAAATTTTAATGACATTTAAATTAAGATATTCTTTTAAATGCAGCGAAAAATGTATTGGAGTGGGTTGAAGTGGAATTGTGTTCAGTATTATTATTTTTATTGTGAAGTTACGCGATACTTATGTAGTGGATAAAATCGTCGCTCTGCAAGTATCAACATGTCAGGTATGATTCATTTATGTTATAAATGCATTTTTTTATTTGCATACAAGTTTCAGGGGCAAATGTACATTTTTTAAGATGCAGTGAACAATGATCGTGGAATTCACCTAGCAAGATGAGATCAAATCATATAAGGATACGCGAAGGTTTTATTGTTCTGTTATTTAATACAAACCCCAAACAAACTCGAAACAGTCTTGTTTTTATGAACTATGTATTATTTTTGGGTGAAATATTACAACCCTGAAATAGTAACAATGCCTAAATTAAACAAAATATGCCAACAATAGATTACTGAAACAATAGATACTGGTACCTCAATGAAGTAGGCCTACCTAACAAACTACACCGTAAAAAAAAAGGAGGAAAATTTCAGTATACGGATACCTCACTGGCAACAATTATTTTGAAATACTAAAAAACAGCATATTTGTCTGTCTTTGTCGAATGCGCATCATCATGCTTACGAAAAGGCACTTTTCAGTGCCAATGATTTATTTTGTGTGCACAAGGTTGGAATTTTGGAATAGGAAGGAAAGGCAGGTATCCGTGTTTTGAAATTGATCCACACAAAGGGGGGCACAAAGTAATATACTGTACGTTCTAGGTCAGAATAGTGCTGAACATTGCCGGTAAAAACATCTTAAACTTACTTAGGGTTTACTGTTTATTATACAATGTTTAATTAATGTAGACCTAAGCATAGCTTAAGGCAAATATAAATTCAAGTCCAATTTGAGAATTACGCACTGACTTTTTACCTATAATTTTATTTGGTCTCATTATTTTTATACATTTCGGCGCAAGAAGAATTTAAGTTATGGCTAGTAATTGTTCGAATACCGGTAGCTACTTGAGGAAAGTAAGTTAGACTTATTTCTACCCATGCATTTGATCCGGTAATCCAAAAATAAAATTCTACAAATTTTGGTAGAGTCGATATTGCGAGGTTTCCTACATTTAATAGCCCGCCTAAATAATTTTGAATATTTTCACCCACTTATCTTGCAGTTCAACATTTTGATTACCGTATTTCATTTTGGTATACATAGACTTATTGTTGTACAGTGAGTTTACTTTAGATGTAGGAAATCCATCAGAGCTGTAGGGCTGCTGTCAATGTCGGAATTTCCTAAATATTGTATTGTTGAAATACTGGCTTCTACATCGGACCATTGTAGTTTGGATTTTAAAATAGACCAGTAAAACGTGATGTAGGCTAATCAGAAAATTAGTGACCCCACGAAACTGAATATTCTTATGAGGCTATGTCACCTTGTAGTAAGAATGTACATAAGAACCAAATCATCTTGAGCTCCTTTGTCACATTTGTGTGACACCATTAACATATTTAACATGAATACTGAAGAAGTTATCTCTTTTGTTCTTTATCTTTGTTACAAGTAGGCATAATATTCACAACAAGCTACAATTTCACAACTGCATTAGGCCCTATGTATAACAAGCTTGATTCTTTTGACGAAAATTCTAGATTTTATGTAGGGCCTATGTATTTACAAAGATGTTAATTTTTAAAAAATCAAGAAACTAGGGACGTTTGTCCATTTAGATAAAAATTTTAGCAACAGATTCCTGATCCCAAAATGATGATGCTGGTAAAACCGGTAAGACTACTAGTATTTTACTGAACTGTGACGGCCTTAGCTAACGTACATAACATTTAGAAACGATCTCAATTTTATTACACCCTGTTGATTGTCTAAAGATTTCCGTGGCTTGTTCCAATTTAGCCTAATGGATATCTTTTCTTGTGTCTTCAAAATTTCGACGGACAGACTTTGCAAATCAGTAAAATTACTAGCTAAGCTAAACTCAGCTACCCAATCTTTCACACAATAGGAGTGGTAAGCACAATACTTTGATGGGCGATCATAAGAGTACAAGTCAATTTTTGGCGAAATTGAGATATGTACAGTTTTGTCATCATCAGCTCGATATCTATGTCTGGTAAAAAGAGTACAAGTCAAAACCTGCTGTAGAACGCCGCATTCTCTGATGCACATAACAGTATAAAATAAATCTTCAAAATCATGTACGATGTTAAACAGTTTTTTTTGCTCTCCTGTAAAATAAGGTTTTTTGACTTGTACTCTTATGATCGCTCATCAAAGATTATTCTGGCTGCAGAGTAAAGGCTGGTTCACAATAAACCGGGAACGGAAACTACAACGAGAACGAGAACGGAAATATTGTTAGAATAAATGTATTTAAATATGAGTATTCACAATAGTCAATTGTGAACGCTCACATTTAAATACATTTATTTCAACAATATTTCCGTTCTCGTTCTCGTTGTTGTTTCCGTTCCCGGTTTATTGTTAACCAGCCTTAAGCCTTCGGGTCCCTCCTCCGCACACGGTAAAAAAAAAACTAAGCTAAACTCTTTCAGTGTTCCGGGTAGTATATTATAATATATTACTGTAGCCTAAATGCACATTCTATTTTGGCTAAATATTTTTTATCTCATCTTCTTCCCCCACTATTATTAAAAACGTACGTACCTATGTGACGTAATAAAAGCTCCGGTACTTATGAAGTAGATCCATTTAGCACGTGCTTCATTATCTAATTAACTTCTGGAGTTCAATATATTTTTATAGCGTTCAAAGAACATACCCGTACCAGTATTTCTAGCTTGAGGATTGTTCGGTACATTCGTAGTATTATTATTGTTGGCTTTCTTGGAAAACGGCAACCGCTTACGATTACAGATACAAAACGTAATACCATCATTAAGTTTCATTGAATTCAAAATATTCGTGAATTTTGGTGCATAAAATAATGTGATTTGCATAATATGATGCAACGATACATTTTTTTCATGGTAATATGCACTGTATATATAACTTATTGGAAATGATGAAGGAATATTTATTTGAAATACAATAGATTCTCTCTTAATATATCCATTTATTTAACGTGAGGCAGTCTGCCTAAGCAGCCTCAGAAGTCTCTCTTGATAGTCGTGATCTAAAAATTAAGATTTATTGTAAGGATTTACTATTGTGCAATGCACTCTGAATGAGTCTCAGACTATACCGGAGCTGGCTGAAAGTGATTCCTTTTTTATGCAGAAAAATAAAAATTCCTTTAATACAGAACTGAACTCATGTCGACTGCCGACTGTACCGGTATAACATAACATTCATTATACATGGGTGATTCGAAAATTAGTGGCAACACTTTAATTAAGAATAAAAACTCATTAATTCACAATTGTCATACTCATAGTTCTTAAAAGTAAATTCCTACAATATCACGTATCCGCCGCCACACCTCTAAAGGGGATGACTGCCATCCATAGCGTCACTTCGCTTTAACCTTCTAATTGACTGCTCTACAGCTGTTAAAATGGTCTGTCTATTTCTAAAGCGTACCCCTCTCAGTGGTTCTTTCATCTTGGTGAAAATGTCGTAGTCGCAGAGGCTCATATCCGAAAAACACAGAAGATGCTCCAGAATTTCTCAATTTGACCTGTTAAGTAAATTAACCAGCCACGTGACAACAAGCACCATCGAAAAGCACAATGAGATTGATATTCAAGAGATTTCGGCGCTTCCGGCGTAGTGCTGGTCATAAATGGTGTTTCAAAAAGTGGCTGTAATATCCATCATCCACGAGCATTCCACTTAGAACAGAATGAGTGATTAATACACCTTCATAATAAACACAACTCTGAGTGGGTCCTGCTCTTGTTTATATTTTTTGACATTAGACCATTGGAGATAAGTATTATTATTGCAGTCAATGCATATAGAGTATAAGTGAAAATATTACCTTATAAGTTATAACTTACAAATAACACAGTCATATCAGGCACTAATTCATCTCATGTTACAAGCTTACATTAATCACAGCTAGGGGAGCTGAATACTGCTGGGTGAACATTATAGAGCAGAACAGGTTTCACGGCTCGCGCGGCCTTGAGTCCCCCTCCTCCTCGCGTCGGCCGGCTAAGAGCCGTGAAACCTGTTCTGCTCTATACTGTTCATCCAAGGGGAGTTCATCAGTTGAGCGCAAGAGAAAATTTTACCTGAACTGAATGCATCAGTTGAGCGCGGCGGTCAGTTTTGGGATGCATCAGTTTAGCGCGGCGGTCAGTTTAACACAAGCCGCAGCAATGTCCCTTCCCATTTTGTAGAGATTTAGGACTCTCTGTACATTGACAGGTAAGTATGGTTAAAAATGCTGCTCTCGTAAAAATGCTCGTACCGATAAATTGTTTAAAATATTTGTTCCAGCAATGGATTGTTCAATATCTAGGATAACAGTAGGCCAATCTCTGTAGGAAACCAATTCTAGTAATATTTCCGCCTTTATATTTACAAAGTAATTCTTCCATATACTGTGTCCTGTTTTTATACTTATGTAGGACTGGCTCTAACAATATTCCCGTTGTCATTCATTTTAATATATGTGCTAGTTTGTGTCCTAATAATGACTTGAAGAAAGAAATATATGAGGATGCGCAATATTTTCAGAGAAAAGCTTTGTAGAACGCCTCACATGAACGCCTCTGTCTGATGTAACAGTATCGGAAGCCCATATTTCAGGGGGAAATAACGAATCCGGTTATATGAAATTTGATACCAAATAATCAGCAAAGCCTGTGATACTTTAATTAACAGGTTTGTTGATAATTAAATCTTTAACAAATGCACCTCCGACTTCATTTGAAGCAAGAAATTAAAGATCGAATACACAGTGCAATCATTTACCGTTGTCTGTATTGTTATCTTTATACTCATTAGAAAGCCTCAAGGATTGAATTTTTCTCCACCAAGTCTGACTTCACTGCACACAAATTTTCTCACGCGCTACGTGTCATCTCTAAGCCTAGGGAAAACTGACCAGCGCGCTCAACTGATGTATACCCAAAACTGACCCCGCGCTCAACTGATGCATTTTTAATCCTGTCGCGCTCAATTGATGTGCACCCCACCCGAGTAGCAGTGTTGACACTAATTTTTGAACGACCTTTGTGTAATTAGAAATATTAGAAGAACAAAGTAAATTTGTTTCATAGAGCTGATGTTTGTTAACGAAATGCTTACGTAGGTCTATGATAAACATCTTTATTTTTGATGGTATAGACCTACACAGGTAGTTTCTTAGTAGTAGAGGGTAGTGTATATTATTTAACGACGCTTTTAACTGTAAAGATTATTCAGCGTATAAATTTGCTTGAACGCGAAATGGTAGACAAATTTTGTCTGGAGCTCTCTGTCAAGGACAGAGTTTGTTCGCACGTCTTAAATCTACGACACGGAACACAGCTTTACTTCCCTCTTTGCGGAAGAATTTTATTGCACTTTAAAAATCCAGCGCCTTCGGCCGGGTTTGATCCATGGACCAGCACAGTATGAACTTTTGTAGATAGCATATTAAAACACGGTACCAGAGCTACAGTACTTGAAAACATTTGGCTTTTATAAAATTTTGTCAAACCTCTAGTGTGTCTATATGAATACAGTATCATAATAATATAATGAAACAAATTTATAATGTTATACTTTGTTGCATGAGTCAATATTTAGGAAACTAGTGAAGAGCGAGTTTCCTCATTTTGACGAGTGCAATAACTGTATAACATTATAGACGTGTTTCATACGCAATTTTTTTGTACGACAGCATTATAAAATAACTAATAATTAATAAAGAAATAACACCCAATTGTTTGATAGTTTGATTTCCATGGTCTACGAAGAAAGGGGTTGATATGGCAACAATGGTGTATCAAATATTGTTGCACGGAAAATAGTTTCATAATAGTAATTTTTAGCACAAGTTATGCCGTCATAATAGAAGTCATGACGTTTTAGTTGGCATGGTAATATTTTACGGATCCCGCGCCTTTGCGTTGTGTTCTAACGCAATGAGTCGCGTTACGGAATACACGCTGGTTCGAGTCCTCGTGGGGGAAGCACTTTTCTCATGAAATTTCGGCCAATGTATGGGACCGGTGCCCACACAGCATCGTAATGCACTTGGGAAGCTACGATAGTTGGCTAAATCCGGTCACGAAAACCCACTATAACGACTGGGAGGATCATTCACTGCTGCGAAATATTTGCTGTTATTGTCTCCCTTCACTTTTTTTTCTGAGAGTGAAGAAAACAAAATTACCGCTTCAAATTTTATTCGCAGACTTTTTACGAAATATTGTTTCTAAATAATTTTACTTTCTCACACACACCACATTCTAAAGATCAATAATGATCCGTGGACCATAATTTAAGGCAGTGGTTCCCAACCTTTTTTGACTGACGACACACTTTACTGAACGCCCATGATATCGCGACACACTTATTTGTTTTTATTAATAATAATATAATACAGTAATAACAACCAGTGCTTTTCTTCTGGAGAAGAAGGTGGTGGAACTCTGTGTAGAATACTTTATAGCGGACGGGGAGATGATTACTGTTCACTGCACGAGAAGTTTATCGTTTCTAACTTCCTTTTCGTCTAACTAAGACTTTGAAAGTCTAAGCGAAATTAAAAGAAAAATTATATTAAAACATAGTTAATCACACATATTTCAATTCCATTATGAAAAATGCAACACAAATGTGCCCGAACGTCGTTCCAGCGCGTTCCGTCAGAAAAAAGCGCTGAAAACATCTTCTATGTTGTGTCGGACATCCAGTGTTGTAGATAGGTCGATGTTAACACGCAATCGAAAAAAAGAAAAACAAAAAAGCGCTTAACATTGTAGAGATGTTTCAGATGTTCATTTTCATTAGAATTATAGCCAGGCAGAAAAATTAAACTGAACATTGTTGCAAGTGTTCACGTTTCATTGGTAAAGTCTGTCTCAAATAAAATGTACCATATCAAATATTTCGTTGTAAATAAAAAAAAATGCGTTGTAAAGAGACTTTCTGGATGGCGTAACATTTCTTTTTCAGTTCCAAAATTTCGCGACGTACTCCATGGGATTGCGCGACACACCGGTTGGGAACCCCTGATTTAAGGCACAAAGACATAAAAATAGAGAATACAATGACATGATTTTGAAGTTGTATTTCATTTGTTTCTGTGCTGAGTAATCAGCGTTATAATCGTCGTAATTAATTTTCTTACGGTGACTGGCTGTCCTATTCAAAGACTGACTCATCGTTTCTATTACTATTGTTTAACATTACTTTATTTACATTGTATGTGTTTTATACTGTTACAGGTAGAAGGATGCTGCAGGATCAGACGTAACTTACTGTTACGACAAAAATAATGCTCGTTTTACCACCAAGGAAGTGATGCCCAATATGCTGTCAGTTCTGGAAGAGGAATCGGATATCTACGAGGTCTTCCCACCTCATGTCGACACAAGTAGTGTTCCTATCCTTACGGATAGTCCCACCAAAAAGCCTGCTCTTAAGACATACAACGAAATTCATGGCCTCATACAATCAGGAAGGAAACGTGAAGTTAAGCAAATTATCAGAGACAATGCGTGGCCAATAAACAGCACCATCCGTTCGCAGCTGTGGCCAACTCTCTGTCAGCAACATGCACATGACAAGTCCATCCTTGAAGGCTTTTACTGGGACATGGTCAACCAAATATTCGGCACGACTGGTGAGTTTGATCTTCTTTGACATTTTAATTAAGCAATTAACCAATTTATAAAGAAATAAGTAGTATCATCATTACATTCATTAGAGCCCGAATGTGTATGCAAAACACCAAACATTACATCATGCATGGATATGCCTATATGCAAAAAAAATAATAATAATAATAACAACGAGATATGCACTATAAATGTGCAGTTGTATTATTATGATAGGATGGAAGCATTGGCTGTTATATGAAAAGTTGGAGTGATCAACTAGATGAAAGTGTTGTATATAGATAGACATGTTTCTTTTTTATTGCCTTTTTATATATTTTTTTAGCTAAACCTCAAGACATTTCTTTGTTAACCCTTCACCCACATTTTGTTATTTTTACATTATGTATATACCTAGTATTTCCAGACAGAAAGGGAGGTTGTTTCTATGGATAGGATAATTATGTCGTGCCTTAGAATAATTAAATTTACCTAGGCTCAAAGTGAATTGAACAAAATGTAAATTAAATTTTATTTTGCAATGTAAAGGAAATGTTAACTAGCTATATTTACAACCATGAGAATGTGTAGGAAGTGGGGAATACTTACAGAATGTGAAACTACTGGTAAGCTTGAGTACTCTATTCATTGACGAATTCAGAAAGAGGTGCTAATTCCTCTGTACTCCAGAGCAAATATTTTTCCTTTGGGGATTTTAAGTGCATCTGAGCTACTTTAGTCCAATTTTAAACTGTTAAAAATATATTTGGCTTAAAGACGAAAAATTGATGTATCCCATATTCTCATTCATATTTAGGTGAACTTAAACACTAGTCGCTTTCTTCTACAGGTCAACATCTTCTTACTTTAAAAACACGAGCTACACGTCATAGGCCTACTGTTATTTTAGTTATTTTAACTTTAATGAAATCACAGCAAAACATGGTTTATTTATCAAACTCATATGCTAGGTAGATGATGATGATGATTATGATTATTATTATTATTATTATTATTATTATTATTATTATTAAGTTATTACCCAAGTTGAAATACAATTCATTAAAACATTGAAAACAAGCTATGTTACATTACTGGTAACTCTAGTCTCCCTTTTAGGGAAAAACGACCTAAAATAATCACTGCCCCCCCCCCAAGTTAGAGAATTTTTTGCGGAAGAAAATTTAATAATGAATATGAATATTGTCTGCTCAAAAACAAGTAATTTTAACTATTTGCGCATAAATAATTTAAGAATAATATCAACTGAAGGTAAACTAAAAGTTACGTAATTTTGATCATAAAGAAAGAACAAATAATTCTCGCAGATTATATTTTTGATCGTATTTCTGTTCCTAATTTAATTTTTCTTCCCAGATTCGTTAAACATTTTTATAGTTACGATAAGCAATATTCTAGAGAACTTCTAGTGTCTTTTTACCCTTTTAGTTCATGTTTTAAATTTTTACAATCAATGTCTTTAGAACAGCTTCAACAATTTTCTTTATTTGAATTGTTACTTTTTGGTATTACACTCCTAAGTAGCCCTATGTTGGCAATCTGAACAAAATATTAGTCCATGACTTAATGTTACACTTAGGAACATTGTTATACTTATTAACGTGTACCAGGCACACTGTCCCTAGATACATTCACCCGATGAAAATAATTAAAATTGAAAAAAAAAAAAAAAAAAGAAAAGAAAAAGAAAAAAAGAAAAACAGAAGAGATTAAAAATTAGAAATTCGATTCATATGGAAAAAAGCTGATATAAAATGTCATTTAACTTGTAAATTCGAAATACTTTTGAATTTTTAAAATACATAACAAAATATCACTCCAGTTTTTCACATCAAAAACTGAATTGAAAAATACATCAGTCTCAAATTTTGTTTACAAATAGCTGACAAACCGCTCTTATGATGACATAAAACTTGAATTCGCACGTGCTGATATAAAAAAGTGACAGTCCTGAATTATCAGTTATCACTGTCTACAACAAATTTCCCTATGGTACAGAATTGGAAAAGCCTATGACCTAATCCAAGTCGCTTATATGGATGATGAGTTACCATAGATGTATTTTGTCATGACTCACGGAGTAACATCACTACCTGTAAATGTAGGGGATATGAGTTAGACTTTGGGAGGGAAGTGGAGATGTCATCCTTCCATAGGAATTCGATAAGTTACGTGTTTTTTATCTTGTGTTTGTGCTGTGTTGTCTTAAGTGGCGACATTGTGCTGTGCTGACAACTTGACCAGGAATATCTGTCGCTTATAAAAATCTAATGGTGATGCATATTCCTCACTTGAATGGGACTGGAAATAGTCAAAGGGCCCACCAATTTGTGAAGCTGAAGATGATGATGATAACGACCATGTCATCAGTGAATTTACCTCATTGTCTGCTGTTGGAGTATACAATGAAAGTCGTTTTGACTTTTGTCATTGTGAAATTTCATTATTTGAGTAGCTTAATATCAAAGACGGACATCTGATCTCAATCGAAATTTAGATAGCTGTGGTTTTTTATACAATTTTTCATGTTCTTTACAGTTATAGTGAAACCATATGCAAACTTTAACACTATATTTATAAAATAAATTGTGTTAAATATTACAAAGAACACTGTGAATTAAAAAAATGCCTCTAGATTAAAACTATGGAGACGACAGATGTCCGTCTTTGATATTAAGTTACTCATTTGTCACTGAAGAACGTTTTATATAGTCTAGTGACAATGGTCTTTCCACATCACAAGACGTAACTACCAGTGCGCTCAAATTATATAAATAGAAAACAGAAGGTGTGCCAAATTTACGTAAAAATCAAGCACAGTGAAACTTTCCAATAGTGGACACTTTCTGATACCAGTAATTAAAATGCGACCATTATTGCGAAATGTCAGTTGCTCGGAAAATCACTAGAAATTAATATATTTTGATATGGTCGTACGTGAATCATATGAGATGCTTTTATAAGTATAGTATTACTATTCCTTCTGTTAATTCACTTTTATGCAATTCTGAACTGTATTTTAAAAATAAATATCAATCAGTTTGTACATACGAGTATATTAATGTTTATTCCGAGAATGTACTGACAAATTTTAATGTAAATATTATACATTTTCGCGTCTTGCAAAAATTCAGGTCTTTATCATATTATTGATGTTATTTCTGTACATGTATTATTTTCTTCCGTTATTTGAAAATGTACGGCGGCCGGGTAGCTCAGTTGGTAGAGCAGCTGGCTACGGACTGGAAGGTCCGGGGTTCGATCCCAGGTGGTGACAGGATTTTTTCTCGTTGCCAAACTTTCAGAACGGCCCCGAGGTTCACTCAGCCTCCTATAAAATTGAGTACCGGGTCTTTCCCGGGGGTGAAAGGCGGTCAGAGCGTGGTGCTGACCACACCACCTCATTCTAGTGCCGAGGTCGTGGAAAGCATGGGGCTCTACCTTCATGCCCCCCAAATGCCTTCATGGCATGTTACGGGGATACCTTTACCTTTTTACCTTTTTTACATGTATATACAGTGTGAACTGTAAGTAATGTAATTAATTTCAGGGGGCTATTCTTTGAGATATTTCAAACAAAAAAGTTCAATACAATTTTGCTCGTTTTTACTTCCTTTGCGAGATAAAAATTGTGTTATATGAAACATTCCACAGCGTGTTTTGGAAAAGCCATTGATTTAATTTCCATGAAGGAATTTTAGTTTAGTCCTTTAAATGTGCAGAAATTTGATTCGAACAAATATAGCACTGTAAAATTCCCTTGTAGAACAAAAAGTTGCTGTACATTTGTTCAGATCAAATTTCTGGACATTTAAAAGACAAAACTAAAATTCTTTAAATCATTTATCATAAACACTGCTCTCTTAAATTGACTGAGCATATTGGGAATTAAATCAATGGATTTTCCAAAATACGCTATGAAACATTTCATATAAAATAATTTTTATGTCGAAAAGAAAGCAAAAATGTATAATTAATATAGATGAGTTCAAGTTTACTTTAGAACACTGTATGTTCATGTACGACTCTTACACACATGCAGAGTCCACTTTTCAAGTTCGAAGATTTTGCAGAAAGATTTCGTGGTGTGAAGATTCGAACTTGTGAAACAATCCGTAAATTATGCAAATTTGCATAATATATTCGTTATTGGAGGTACGTTAACAGAAAGCCACAATATAAGTCACACAGTATTTGTGTGCACTCAAAGTTGGGTTCTGGCGTCTTGTCAGCCCATTGGAGTTGTGTGGATATAAGGGAAAAATTGTGACGGTGTCGTGTATAGTTCCTGGGGTAGCTCAGTCGGGAGAGCATTCGTGCGCTAAGCGAAGGGTCCCGGGATCGATACCCGGCCCCGGAACAATTTTTCCTTGAAATTATTCAATCCGTAAATTAGTACGTAAATTTCGGGAGACTGGAAGATAAGCAAATAATGAGAGAAGGGTTTTAATTGAAGAAATATGAAGCGTGCATTTCCAGAACGTTGTAAATGCCAATTTGTAAAGTTTATAGTGCGAACAAAAAATAGTGCTATACAGTACATCCAATGTAGTGACTTGCACAACCTGAAAGTGTGCTACTTTATTACTTGGAGCAGCATTTTCTTTATAACCATTCGTAATATTGTCAAAAAAGGCACCTACAACTGATATGTGTGAAAAAATAGATTTTCCCGGTTTCGGCACTTACAACGTTATGGAAATGCACGCTTCATACAATTTCTTGCCTCATATGCAATTGTGACTGCGATCTGGAAGGAGGTCTGCAGAGCCGACTGCATGACGAAGACGTAACCTTGGAAAAGAAGTGCAGAACAAGTCCATACAGAGTCTAGGCTGACCAAGGAGATTTCAACAGTACCCCTAAAATTTGTTTCCAACTACAGCACTGCGTAGGCCTGCATATAGTGGCACCAGTGTCTGGACTCAAACTCTGGGTATTAAACAGGCACCTACTAGGGAGCTCAGTCAATGATAAACTTCAGAACTCTATTATACTACTATTGGAGAAAAACGTTTCGGCACTGGGGATCGAACCCCAGGCCCCTCAGCTCGGCGCCCCAGTGGCGAAACGAATTTTTCTCTAATTATAGTACATAATTATGTGATGACTACATAAGTCATGTGGGCCTAATGCACAATATTCAGTTAATTTATAAGAATATAATATCTGCAGTGCCTGGGAAAAGTGACTTAAGTCAGTTTCCACAAACCTTTTTTGATAATTTATTGACAACTTACACTGGTTTATGTCGATTTGATTTTTTTCTGTATGAATTATTGTAATGGGAGAAATACTTATACATCTTGATTACACAACTTTTAACACTGTATCACTTCGGAATATGTATTATATGACTTTCTTGTGTTAAATTCTTTTGTACCTGGTTTACATGTTTCGACCTTTTATGGGTCATCCTCACTTCCTCAGAACTGGTCGTTGTTGGTCTTGGCGCCTCTTGTTTTGTTTCCTTGACTCTACATTACACCACACGAACACACTCTCACAAGACACAAAACAAGAGGCGCCAAGACCAACAACGACCAGTTCCGAGGATGACCCATAAAAGGTCGAAACATGTAAACCAGGTACGATAGAATTTAACACAAGAAAGTCATATAATACGTAATCCGAAGAAATACTTATGTCTTTTTTTCCAAGCGAGCAGATGTTCCATAAGTTCTCAATAAATTATCAAAAAAGGTTTGTGGAAACTGATTATGTCACGTTTACCAGACACTGCAGATATATTCAGTTCATTTATAAGAATATGAATATATTAAGTGAACTTCTATTGGAATACAGTATTGCTAAAACAACGGAGTTACTGATTTTTAACTGAGATTTCAACTAAAGGAACTTAGAAATACATGTATAAAATATAGCAGAAACTACTACGCAAACTAAATGTGGAACATTCCCATATTTTACTAGGCGGTACACCAGAACAAACTATGCTGTACAGAGCGTGTGGTAGTCTTATTTGACATGTGAAGTTGATCCAACAAATGTTGGAAGTATGCCATACAAGCATTTTTAAGGAAAATATTGATTCAGGAAATTACACACTATTAGCCAACACCCAGTGCCTCTACTTACTACGCGGGGAATCTGGGTTCAATTCTCAGAATTTGTGCTAGACAAGGAAAGCGTTTGGTGACACTTTCGTACGCCACTGCAACTTTTCCTGGCGACATTCCACCATTGCTCCATCAATCATGGCTGTACGACGTAGATCCCTCTCCATTAGTGCATCACGAGCAAAGCTGTTGAAACAAAGACATCTATATACAGTCTGGCGTGTCACCCGTAGGTGGGGTGGTAGGCAAAGTACCCGCCATGCCTTATCTCGTTTCAGAGACCTACAAGTTTAATTCTCTCACTCTCCAGATTTACAGGCACTTGGCTTTTTCTTATGGAGTTGTTTGAAGTAAGAATTCTATACAAATCGTCCCCACACCACTCAAAATTTTAAGAATTGTATTCGATCGGGAGGCACTCGGTAAGGCGTAACACTGTACAAAGACGGAAGGTCGCGGGTTCGATTTGTTTACCGCTCGCCGAAATGGAGAGGAAGATACGTCAGAATGGCATAGACTTGCTGTAGGTAGAGGAGAGGGAAACGACCACTCAGTTATCTAGTGGAGTGCAGTGTGTAGGCCTATTCTCAGTAACTGTTTCACGTTGCTTACCTACTGCTACAGTACAGTATGGAGGAATTTAAAAGACGGAACATGACATTTACCATTTAACGATTTACAGCTCGAACTTATTGATTTTCACTGTGACCTAAGGGCTAAAGATCGTTTGAATAATTCTACTAGCCTTGTTGAGTTTTACAAGACTAAACATTAGCAATAATATCCACGACTACACAGGCTGGCTGTGAAAATGATTGCTATGTTTGGCTCAACATTTATATTTGTGAGCAATTATTTTCTATAATCAACTTTAATAAAGGCAGACATCGAACATCTGTAACTGATGTTTCATGATCAGTAGGCTACTGTTCCTTTCAGCTGCCAACAGCATAAAACCTCGTTTTGATGTACTGATAAATAAAAATATAACAAAATGATATTGTACATTTAAGTAGCTATAGAATTTCTATAACTTCTGTAAAATAAATACTTCTTCATTAATTAATAATAGTCCAAGATAGTTTTGCAAACACTGAACGGGAATTCATTTCATAAGCACTCGTAATAGTACTTCCTTTTGTGTATATTTTGTACGAGATCACCCCTTCTTCCAGTCCACCCTTATACAGAGCGCAGCTAATACCTGCATTCCGCTCATGAGCTGTGAGCCGGCTCGGAGAGCGCAAACCTTGTGCAGGCCTGATCTAAACCTTCCGGCCGCAATATGGTCCTGGGGTTTACTCAGTCTCCAACAGAAATCAGTACTAGGGGTATTTTCTTAAGGGCAGAGATGGTAAGCTTGTAGAACTGACATTCCTACTGCCATTATTGCCGATTGTCTATACAGGTGAGAGTAGGGTGACCATAATTCCTTTGAGTGAAAGTAAGACTTTAGGCTAATTACTTTCTTAAGGGAAAAAGTGGGACACCATGTTTTTCTAAAATCCAGTATTTATTTGATTTAATCAAAATGACGGATACACATTTCAAAGTGAAACGTATATAACACTAAAAGAAGGTAAAAGGTAAAAAGTTAAAGGTATCCCCATGAAGGCACTGGGGGGTATGGAGGTAGAGCTCCATGCTTTCCATGGCCTCGGCACTAGAATGAGGTGGTGTGGTCGGCACCACGCTCTGACCGCCTTTTACCCTCGGGAAAGACCCGGTACTCAATTTTATAGGAGGCTGAGTGAACCTCGGGGTCGTTCTGAAAGTTTGGCAATGAGAAAAATCCTGTCGCCACTTGGGATTGAACCCCGGACCTTCCAGTCCGTAGCCAGCTGCTCTACCCGGCCGCCCTAAAAGAAGGAACAAATGTTAATAATTTCAAATTATACTTGTTGAAAATAGTATCATAGCAATGAGAAGAAATTAAATGCACATTCAAATTGATTAATATTTAGCTAAAGCCAGAAATTAGGCTTTTAAAGGGGTTTATTTACTTTCTTTACTCCAGTCATACTTAACAGAAATTGCTATTCCATTCAGCAACTCAGATTTAGCAAGCAAATATGAATAAAAATCATTGCAGTTATATTCAGCTGAATAGTTGCCGTAACTCTAAAACAGGGAAATTTCTTTTCAAGCTCTTCTGTAAATTTACGTTGGTATTCTTAGGTATTGTTATAAGGAATAAAACACAGTTCTGATGTTCACTATAAACACGCATTAAATTGATTAAAACCCTAACTGAACAAAAAACTGTAAAAAAAATCTCGAATATATTATCGTTCTATCGATAAACAAAACATGTAGTACCAACTTAAAAATTGTCATTATTAATACTGTAGATACAATCTATAGCATAGAGAAATATCTTCCAAGTCAACAGTATGCAAGTATTATGGATAAAACTTATCGGCACATTTATAAAAAGTTTACAACTTGCAAACTTATGCCAAAAATCGGGACAAAAGCCTATTTATTTAAAAAAAAAAGTCGGGACAGGTTTTTAAGGCTCAAAAACGAAACAATCCCGATTAATCGGAACATATGGTCACCCTAGATGGGAGCCTTAATTTCTCGCCACACTCTAGTCCTCCATGGTTTGTAAGGGGATGACTACCTCTGTATTAAAGCCGAAATTCCACTATTCTATAGATTA
The DNA here is from genome assembly GCF_040183065.1 of Periplaneta americana. Taxonomy (NCBI): domain Eukaryota; kingdom Metazoa; phylum Arthropoda; class Insecta; order Blattodea; family Blattidae; genus Periplaneta; species Periplaneta americana. The sequence goes on along the minus strand of NC_091125.1, from coordinate 128,870,495 downwards.
TACTGCAAGAAATGATTAACTGTTATAGATGCCGTGTTAGGATTCTCCTGAAATCAAATGGATTTCGCATACATGACGTTTACTATAAGAAATTAACGTATCACATAAGGATTTCCTTTATAGTTTGCCATTATGTTAAATAATCATTAAATACTTCTTTGCAATTGATGTTCTTTTTAAAATTAAATCGTAGAATTTTCTCTGCCATAACTCGCATTTCAAAGCGAGCGCTCATTTATTATTAATTAGCTGCATTATTAATACATATTCTTTATCATATTGGATGAACAGTGTTACATTACAATTTGAAAATGATAAAAATAGATTTACGTTTTCGGAGAAGATTGGTTCTATTTTCGTGTTCAAGTGAAAAACGGGAGGAGAGTTCTGAAGGTATCCAATACTACATGCAAGCTATTCTGCTTGACTGATCAACTTTTCCAGTATAGAATGCAGGATATAGGCTATAGGTATAGTCCAATCTGTACCTCTTCTTAACTACGTATTGCTACGTTCTCCCTCCCAAAAGGAAAATCGAAAAAAAAAAATAGGTTCGAAAATACCTGTTGTGTGGCCTTCCTTTGGTCCTTGCGTATTAATTAGGGTATTTTTGTTAATTGTTACCAGTGCAGTGTAGAAGAATATAGTACGGTATGTTTACTTTTCACGTAGCTATAATCGAGAAATGTTTACAAGAGTAATGGGCGCTATTGTCACCTTGTAAGTGATGAAATCACTATGAACACGATGCCAAGTGATATAAAGTAATTGGCATGTATTGCGCATACTGTACTTTCATCACAACGTGCTACCCATACTTACAAAATGATACATCGAGTTCTGACTAATACAGTATGTCATGTCAATAGCCTACCGACTGGAAAAGCCCGGGTTCAAGCTTGAGTAGGGACGAAATTTTGCACACTGGCTTAACTTCAGAACTGCTTCAAGGTACACTGAGCCTTCTATAAAATTGAGTAGGCCTACCAGTTTTCTTACATGAGAAAAATCAATTAGCAGGAGATAAATAAGAGAACAGGTGTGGAGTTAATAGTCATAGGATTGATTTTAGTGAGTTTTGCACTTTCATTTAATAATAATAATAATAATAATAATAATAATAATAATAATAATAATAATTTATTTATTTAATCTGGCAGAGCTAAGGCCAGTAGGCCTTCTCTTCCGCCCAGCCAGACTCTACTTCTAATTGAATACAATTGCTTACATAGTTATTACATTAATATCTAGACCATAAAACAACATGAAAGTGAATAATGAAAGTTGGATAAGTAATGTTAGTGTGACAATAAAAAAACGTTGGTAAGAAATAGTTATAATAATAATAATAATAATAATAATAATAATAATAATAATAATAATAATGAGATAATTTAGATATTTATCTGTGATATACAGTATATAACCATTAAACATTGAGAAACCTGAAACAGCTATTATTAACAAGAATTGTTAGAAAAATAATTCGTTAGTCTATTCTTAAATTGGTTTGATGTCTGACAGTCCCTGACATTATTCGATTATTATTATTATTATTATTATTATTATTATTATTATTATTATTACTATTATTATTAATAAGAAAGACACTCTTTCAGCTTTCTCAATAACGGGACTGCCTCATTGGACAAAGCATAACACACAGAGTGAAAACAAAAGAGAAATGTGGGGAACGAAGAAAAAAGGGAAATTAAGTACAGAAAGGATAATAGCATACATATAACAGGCCTAAACATAATAAACAAACGGATTAGACGTTCAAACAAAAGTTTTTCCTTTTTAGGAAACAAAGTATAGGTAGTATTTTAAAATGGCAAGTGATCCTCTGACAGCAGTAAGGGAAACCTCACGAATGAAGTCGTCGTTGTTCAGCTAGAACTTCTTGCAGAAACTGACAAAGAGGCGAGGTATTGTGCCCCTAGCGCCAACCATTTTATTATTATTATTATATTATTATTATTATTATTATTATTATTATTATTATTATTATTGCGCAAGTTTCTGTTTTCATATAGAGAATGGATAGCGCCCTTTCCCCTTTTCTCGGGCAATAGCTATTTTTCAAATTAAAAAAAGAGTCGTGATGTTAACACATACTTTCTATTATATTTTACGATTTTCGAAACAATTAATTTATTTCATCATGTTGCGAATTTCTTGAAATATTGGATAAAGTACACACCGTATCTAAATCAAATAATTTAATATAAACTCAAATAAGAATATTATAGATATATTAATTTGTCCTACAGAATTTATCTGTAATATTGACATTTAAAAAAGTGTCAAATAAGTAGATAAGCTTTCAATTTCTGGATTACACATTAAGTGTATTTCTATATAATCCCATTATATAAGACATTTGACTTCATTCATTAGTAGCCTACGGTATAAGTAAATAAATGTAATTAAATTGTAACAAATTTTCATAAAATAACCTTATGTATATTGTATTGCTTTCTAATATTATTTCTTTTCAATCCTAAGCCTTTAAGACCTTGCTTCGGTGTTTTACCCATGGTAACAAATAATACATAGGCCTAAGGAGTGGTAAATCCTTGGACAAAGAGCTCTTATGATTTGTGAGTTTATTCTGCGCGATAAAAAGATGACAGGGGATTCGTAGAACGTGGAACTTTTGAGTGGTTGGTGGTTATGTGTTATGTGATTGTATGAGTTTGGTTTGGGTATTTGTAAGTTGTGATGTATGTCAAAAAATTAAAGATTATACATGTTGCATTAGTAAGTGTTAATTTTATGTCTATCTTTTATGCTATGTTACGGGTTGCATTGCGTAGTAGACTATTACAGGAATTTCAGTCTTCATCCTTTCATTCATATACTGACCAGCTCAAGTAAAAGTCCTTCGGGTGGAGTACGGTATGTGTTTAGGAAGTCTCACGCACACTTATGCCACTGGTATGATCACATCATGCTAACTTCCAATTTCAATATGGGTGAGAAATGGACGACAAATTTTGCCTGGAGCCCTGTTTAAGCAAATCTACAACAAGTTTGGAGGGGTTACTTTGATGAGGTACATGGATAACAAGGCGAAGATCTTTTATTGCTATTGGCCAACTTAATGAGGTTGTAAATTTCAGTGTAGTATTATATGTTGAAAACGTGAAGCAGTTCGAATTTATAGTTGCTGATAGTAGTTTGAGAATTATATGTACTAAAATCCTAAAATATGCACTTAAAATGCCGAAATATGCACTTATATGTGCACTAAAAGCTGATGAGCCGGCAAACTTATAGTACAGGCACAGTCTAGTATATACAGTCACGAAGCTCAATACGTAGTAAATATGCATCCATAGATAGTTACTAACCACTAGGATCGCTAATATCGCCTCATTACAGACAATGCGAAATGGTACCGGCACAGTCTAGTGTTCATAGCACCCTCACAACTCAAGCTTCGTGACTGTATATACGAAACTATGGTATAGAATCGCACAAAAAGCAAAATACTAGCCATAAGTTATAGACCTAATGGGAAATATTCAAATTAATTATTGGACATAAAAAAGTCACTTTAATTTCTTAGTTATGCCTATTGCCTTATTGACTGTTGCTAATTTAATTAATACCAATTTACTACAAACAATTCATTTTCTTTCACGACTATGAAACTTTTTGACACACTAATTTAATATCACCCTCGGAATAAGGGTATATAGTGCATGGTTTCCCTATGTACTTACACCCTTATTCTGAGGGGTTTTCAATTCTTTTCGTTTTTTTAGTTGGGTATTTAACGGCACTGTATCAACTACTAGGTTATTTAGCGTCGATGAGATTGGTGATAGCGAGATGGTATTTGACGAGATGAGGGCGAGGATTCGCTATAGAATACCTAACAATCGCTATACGGTTGGAGAAAACCTCGGAAAAATCCAACCAGGCAATCAGCTCAAGCGGCAATCGAACCCGTGCCCGAGCGCTACGCCCGTCGCTCCTTTCCATGTTTTCAAGATCCAACTTCTTTCTCCTGTCCGTAAAAACACTTGTGCAGAGAAAAAGCTATTTCTACGTCACATGACGTGAAGGGATAAAACTTATAATCTGGTAATACGATAGGATTAACGTCCACATCACTATCGTATCCTTGAAACACTTTGCTATTTTCCTCATCTTTTTCAGACCATCATTTTTATTTTAGCTGACGACGTGTTTTCTCGCCAAAATTTATTCAGAAAACAGTTTTCGCTACAAAAATAATTACAACTATGCATGAAATATCGTCGTTGTTCCTTCAATAACTCCTATGTACAAAACAAAAAATTTTTCAGTAGAAAGAAATATCACATTTATTCATTCCATGGCAGTAGTGCATAGGAGATTGTAAATTCTTACATTTTCGAAAGAAATAAATATAATTACATATATGAGATTTTATTAAATTATTTAATAGAGCAAAAATCTGAAAATCGATAAATATGTCACATAGGAGTTATTGCAGGAACAACGACGATATGCTCTTAATGTCGAATATATACAAACGTCCAAAATAGGCACATATATGCACTAACAGCCATGCTTAAGTCATCTTAATTAAATATGAAACATGTAATTATTGTTTCATTAAGGTATGCAACTCCGACAAATATACATTTGCATATATTTCTCATCACAGTCATCACTACTGACGAGTGTATGAATTTGAGAAGAAATTGTAGTAAGATTAAAAGAGAATTTTAAAATATCCAATGCTGGGAAACGTCAAAATCATTCACGGCGAAAGGCGAGAAATTATAGCCAACGTAATCAAATGTGCTACAAAAAATCAGCATTTTCTGCGGAGCGAGCCATGGGGAGGGTGGCAAAAAATGCTAAAGTGTCAACTACCCTGTGATAAACAAGATACGTGAGGAAACTGAAGTAACGGTAAGACAGAAATTGATCATAACCTTCAGCAAGGATATCGGGCAGACACCGATCTGGACTATACAAGAAAATATTAGTTGGTGGTGGTTGTATAGTAATGGTGGTGGCAGTAGTACTAATAAATATTACTGTAGTTTATTTAATGACGTTTTCAACTGCAGGGGTTATTCATTGTCTAAATTCAATCTGTCAAATGACCGACAAATTTTGCCTGCTGCCTTCTATCAGAAAAAAAAAAAATGTTATATTTTATTTAACGACGCTTGCGACTGCCGAGGTTACATCAGCGTCGCCGGTGTGCCAAAATTTTTTGTCCCGCAGGAGTTCTTTTACATGCCAGTAAATCTACTGACATGAGCCTGTCGCATTTAAGCATACTTAAATGCCATCGACCTGGCCCGGGATCGAACCCGCAACCTCGGGCATAGAAGGCCAGCGCTATACCAACTGAGCCAACCAGGCCGACTCTTCTATCAGGAACGGGTCATAAATTTATGACTCGAAACATTCAGCTTTACGTCCTCCCCTCCCCGAAAAAAGGCACATTAAGGATTATGTCGCCCTTTTAAAATCCATCACTCTGGATCGGATTTGAATCCCCAAACTTTGGCTCCATTTCCTAGCTATAGACCACCAAGAATGACATAATATAGGTAGTCGACAATTTTGATGTAGCGGTAATTAGACGGACTATACAGTAATGCTATGTAACAGTGTGCTGGAAGCGACTGGGGCATTTACTCATTGCTAAATATTTCACTACTTCGGGTACAAATTTTAATTAAGAGACAGGGTATTATATATTGGACAGCTAAATATATATATATATATATATATATATATATATATATATATATATATATATATATATCTGAGAATTGTTAGAAAATGCTTAATAAAGAAAAGATCGTATATTAGCCTATATGGGCGAAAGCTGAGTGGACAGCAATCTTAAGCCGCGTATCCACGAAGCGAGGCTGCCTCACCTGTGAGTCAGTTCCAGTCGGTTTTTGGATTCGAAGCAAATGTGCCTCGCAGTGATTAACTTGCTCCGTGTGGACTGTTCGTTGGTAAAGATGCCATCACACAACCTGATGTTAACTGCCTCAGTTGCCGCGCACTAACTGGTGGCTGACGCTGCTTCGCGTTCTTGCCTCGCTACTAAAAGAACAAAACACGAGGCAAACAACAAGCGAGGCTGCCGCGAGAGGCGACCGCTCGTGGCAGTCTCGGTTCGTGGATACGCGGCTTTGCATTTAAGAAGTGTGCGAAGTAATGAAATAAGAGTATGTGCCGCATATTATACCAGTGTTAGTATTCGTAATGATTATTATGATATTATTCGATGGTATTTGAGTAAAGGGAAGTCATAAAAAATGAGTTTTGAGTTAAATGAAAATTGAACATCGGACTCTTATTACAAAATAATTTTCTAGTTAAATAAAACACATCAAATTCTATTATTCTTCTATTTTTGCAAACCCACGTGTACAATTTAACTTGCGTATTCCCCTGGGAAATAAAACTCCATTTGCACAAAAAATGACAACCTCCTTTACACGAACACCATCGAATTTCACTTGAGCAGAATGTACAGTTCACTTGCTTAATTTTTATTCTCCTTTTGATGCAGTAAGTGTATTAAATTTTACTCCTTAATTAACATACACATGAATGAAACATATTGTACAGTCGGTAGTATGAAGAACATAAAATGCACCCAGCCTTAGATCTATCGCAAGTTCTAATAGTGAATTCTTTCAGGTATCTTCTCTTGAACAGCAAAAGCTGCCTATCTTTCCACTTCTGTCAGAATCTTCAGTAGATAATAGCTTAATGGTAAAGTCCCGAGTTCTAGATCAGTATACTTTGTCTCAGTCTCTCTCTCTCTCTTTTTTTTTAACATGTAGGCTATTATACCTAAGTCGCAACTATACACCTGGCAGCTTTACGTAATGTTGGTAGCGAGAGATGCAATTTAGTCACAATGCCACTACAAAACAGCTGACGAGACCTTAGTAACAATCTCGATGCCTATTTCATACTACTCCTTTACGCAAAAGAAAAAAACAAATTATGGTTTATTTAACGACTTTCGCAACTGCCGAGGTTATATCAGCGTCGCCGGTATGCCGGAATTTTGTCTCGCAGGAGTTCCTTTACATGCCAGTAAATCTACTGACATGAGCCTGTATTTAAGCACACTTAAATGCCATCGACCTGGGCCGGGATCGAACCCGCAACCTCGAGCATAGAAGGCCAGCGCTATACCGACTACGCTACCCAGGCCGACTTTTATTCAAAAAAGATTTTCACTCCGTGAGTTATTCTCCGAACGACATGTTTCTTGTATACCATCATTTCACAGCAGCGCTGCAGATCTTGTATTATATCTCAGCCTCTGTTCAATGTCACGTTTGCGGAAGAGAGGAAGTGAGAGAAAGAGAAGTTCGCAGTGCTTATTAATGCTCTGACGCCCACGATTAAGATAAGCCATTTGAAATTTACCGGTAACTCACAGGTAGAATTATAATAACAACTGTACAAATAATTAAACACTAAAACACAAATTACGCACGTGATAGTAACATCATATAAGGCAGCTAGCTAGCAATCGGATAACGCAGCAGTGACCTCGTAGCAGCAGAAGCGGCTGTTACAAAATGCTACTTCCTAAATGGTTCAGAAAGCTGCCGCGTAGCGTTCTTCAAATCTTTCATGGGAAGAGTTATCAACGCAAATAACTGTCGAGCGCACAATTACAACGGCTTGGGTATATGTTCAGAATAATCGCTATATTATATTTAAGGGGTGTTTGTCACATGATTAAAATAATAGAGGGACAGAAACATTGATAATTCGAAATTTTGATTATTTTCTTAATTCAGTGCCTTGCTGTGAGCTGTACTAACTCAGCATTACTTCTATTTTTTTCATTACATTCAAAGGCATGCTTCTATCTCATGGAGGAAAGGATAATTAATTCATTACATTGAAACATTCAGGCACTAAAAGAATACAGGTTTCCTCTGATAAGAGAAGTAGATATGTTACAGAGTTACTTTCGAGTTGGTTTTAACATAAAAATTAAAAAGAATGTATCTTAATGTTGAGGTAGTGATGATGATTTATCAGCAGTCAGTGAAAGTTTAGTGATTTCCAATAAATAATGTTGAGGTACTGTCGCCCACAGTAAGCCCTATAAGGTTAGAAGCAATACTTCTGTCCATGCTTTTATTTTTAAACATATGAGAAACACGTTTATAAAAAAAGCAAGACTGTGATACAAAACCAAGAAAAATATGACTTAAAATGGAAGAAAGAAACACAAACATGCTTTTTAATATAAACACACGTCCCGAAATCGGAACCTTTCTATTGTCATGCCGGCGCTTGAGTTCTAAGCTTCCGAAAATACCTACTAGAAAGGAGAAGATGTAAGAACGAAAGAGGCGATAGACCGCAACTTTCTTTCAGTAGCTAACTCAACAACCTTTGAGTGTTATATGAGTTCGATTTTCTATACTTCGTTTTACATCAATAATTGCCATCCAAAACATTGCCCCAAAAGCGCGTGCTCTCTTTGTGATACAGTAGGAAACTATTACGGCTTACTACCTATATGGCAGTGAGAAGAATTTTCTGTAATTATTCTATCTGGGCAAAATTTTTCCAAGGTGGCAATTTTTTTAATCTCCATAGTAAATACCTTTTCAGTTCGTTGAAGGGTCGTTGAATCACTCTTTACGTTCAATCCAACTTTCCCCCTGTATAGACGGCCTTCTGTTTGCTGTCTCATATGGAATTTCACTGACTCATCTCTCAAGCGAATGTTCACTTGACATGAAACAGGAATGTATTATTGAATGCTTTGTCTCTTATCTGGCGTGTCGAGCTCCGAAGGATAAATACTGCATATCTTATTTTATTGTTGTGGTTCTTTACACTGACTCATCCTACACAGCATTTGTGAATGACACAAAATAAAACAAATTCCGAGATTTGCCCTATTTTCCTTAAAAGTGTCAGTATCAAAAGTTATGTATAATACTATGGTAGATAATTACATCGATACGGACATAAACTTTCAATCATATTGGTGTTACTTTCCCTAATGTTATAAATGCAGAGTAGTATTCAAGTTTAATAGAGGAGCAAAGACAGGAGAGGCGGATTGAAACATTTATGTACTGTACGGGGAGAATATCATCGGAGAAAGCACTGCAAGAAAATGGTTCTGTCGTTTTAACACACAACATCTCGTACAAAAGCTAGTGTCCATCCACAGAAGATATGCGTCTAATAGGATAAAGAAGGCGTTGTATACTACGAATTGCTTTCCAGGAATTACATTTATTGCCAACAACTCAGACGCCTTGCGACCGCAATTGAAGCAAAACGACCGGGAAGACTGGATCGAGTGCTGCTACAACACGATAATGCACGCCCGCACGCCGCTAACATGACAAAAGCAGCTATCCAGAAGCTTGGTTGGGAGATGATTCCACATGCCCCATATTATCCCTATCTTGCAACCTTAGATTTCCACCTTTTCATTTCTCTACCCAACAGTGTTTAAAGGAACTTTTTTGATAACGAAGATGCTTTACAAACATGGCTTGACGACTTTTGAACTCAAAACTAAGATTTCTTCGAAAAACTACTCCAGTGTTGGCGTAAAGACGCTACGAACCTTTGCATCACCTTGATAACTGTATAATTTTTTCATAATCTTCCAATATAATGATCCAGTACAAAAATTTGAACACATCAATCAAAATGAGAGGGCCGGTATGACGAACGTTAGTCAAGCAACATTTTTAATATTACATTACAGCGCTGTATCAGTTGCGACGTTATCTAGAATCGGTAGAACTATAGTCGCGTCGCTGTTATTTCCGGCGTGATTCCTCCTCTGTGCTTACGCCTTAGGAAGTGAAGGCTCTATAAAGTCTAGGTAGGTAGTATTGTTTGCCATTTTTGTTCTTTCGTTGCCGAGCTACTAGACGAGGAATCTATTTGCCGCACCGTTAAACATCATGTCGTAGCTCCTATAATAATAAATCACACATTGTAATTGAGCAAATAATTGAGCGGCAAATAATGTCCTCGTGTGCTTTCTGCGAACGCCAATGAAAGAACAAAAATGGTGGGCGATTATATTAAGTATATATCGAGCCTTAGGAAGTGCATAACTTCATCAGCAGCGAATAGCAAGACGCACACGTTTAAATGTAGCCACCTGCAACGTGATTGGCTGCCGGAAATAAGAGCGACGGGACTGTAGTGATATCGTGATTGCATTTCTGCTAGGTGAGACTTAGAATTCGCCATGTATTACCGGATATTCGCCTTATAATTTGGAAAAACTCAGCCAGGTAATCAACCTAAGCGGGATTCGAAGCCATGTCCGAGATCAGCGTCGGATCAGGAGATCAGCTTCTTGCCTCAGAGCTACGCCGGTGGCCACACATATCTTTCATATCCCTTCTGCATATCTCTTCTAATTTTACTGATGGTAGGAAAATATACAACAAGATAATCTTTTTTTTTCCCATCTCTCGAGAAAAAGTAGGTTAAAGATTGGTTTATCGTTCTATAAATAGAAACTGACACACTAATCACAAGCTGCGTTCAACGAACTCCATGATATATTTAGAATTAAATGTAATGATTCTCCATTGTTACAGATATGACGATGACGAAATAGAATAATAACGACGGAAGAGAAGAATTTAATATAACATTATTATTGACACATGGAGGTATATTTTATTGCCTTGAAATTCGCCTAAGGGGGAAAAAGAACTACGAAAAGGCAAAGTCAGAAAAGCGATAAATTAAATGTGGTAATTGATTAGTTATTTATATGGTGCACTCTTCACTTCCCAAATATAAATGGTGGAAGGAGCGATATGGGAAATACCACTTCCCGGGATCAAATCACTATGCCTCTTGGTGAGAAGTCGTCAAGTGTCTGAGCTGTCCTCGGTCTTCTTGTATAATAAAGTAGCTCATGGAAATTTCTGTGAAGTTAGTCTTCTGGTAGCTAATAGGCCTAGTCTAAATCATCCCTATAAAACAATAATTAATTTATTCTCCCTATCTGGTTCCCTCTAATCAAGACAAAGATACAGTTTCTCTTCCGCATTTGGTGTGGAAGAGAAATTGTATCTTTGTCTCTGCCTTGATTAGTGTGTCAGTTAGGTATTTGTTAGAAACGCGCTGGCGCTCAGTGACGAGTTCAGGAATGGCTCGCTCAAATAGCATATCTGAGTGACATATTCGATTTCCTCAATAATTTGTCAGTGTTCAGGGCTACCGTTACAGCTTTCATTAGGGTAAAGGTTGGTAATATTGTGATACGGGTAATATTGTGATAGTTAATTTTGAGAATTTATTACAATTTTACTGAGCGAGAAAAGGACCGGTTTTGTGCAGAAACTTCTCCAAGAACATTCCCTTAACCCATTTGATCCCAAGCCACTTTCAATGATTGGAATATAAATATTTCAGAATTGATATTAACCCATTTATGCCCAAATTATTTTTTATTAAAAATGTTGGTGTTTTTTATATTACTACTTATTGACACTTAAGAAACAAAATAAGATGATTATTGGTCCTCTCAAATCATTTACGCCGTAAATAATGCATGTTCCCATTTGGGAACAGTGGGAGTAAAGGGGTTAATACGTTGACGCAAAAAAAAACGATCTTCCTCTCACTCAGTAAAATTGTAATAACTTCTTAAAAAGAACTATCACAATATTACTCATATCACATTATTACCAATCTTTACCCTATACATGATAAGATTTCAGCATTTTGGAAGAAGACTGATCTGTGACTTAACGGTTGGAACGTCGCGAGTTTGACTGTTTCCTTACGCTACAAGATTTCCTACACTCGTCTAAAGAGAAACTAGCCAACGATTTGGTGGGTAAAATCAATACTCACATTAAAATGTTGCAAGAAGACTTGAAATATTTTCCATGCAAACAAGGAATGGGTCAGAAATCCGTTTGTTTTTATGGATTTTGAATCTTTCAGTCTTCCACCTTGTGAAGTTGACACGCTTTTCGACCTTGCATCGGTTGGTGCTGCGAGAGCAATTTTCGATGAAAACCTTTCTCAAAATATTGGTTACTAATCCAACCAGGATATTAGGCGATGTTCAATAGGGCTTTGAAATATTTACTATTATTTCCGACAACCTACTTTTTTTTTTAATTTGGCTTCTCACGTTTAGTAAAAATCAAAAGTAGGAAGAGAAATAAGCTGAAAGTGCTGCATGACCTTCGCCTGAAATTGCCCAGCAACTCAAATTGAAGACGTGCGGATGTAGAGATAATTATTATTAGGCCTACCATGTGATTTCCTCTGGAAAATGTGTCCAATTTTAAAATGTATACATACTTTTTTTTTTTACTACAGTATTGAACTTGTGAAATCACTTGTCCCCCTTTATTAGTTAATTTTAGTCAGAAGAACGCTGAATATATACGGACTACCCGTAGGACCACAGTTTGGGAACTATTGGTTTACACGCAGTTTCATCCCGGTGCTGAGCAGACAGAAGAAAAAAGTAATTTCTCGTTACGACTGCATTTGAAATTCCTTTTCGTCAGGCCGTTGGAGTAAACATGTTTTACACAGCTCTCTATGATGCTTGTCATCAGACCTGTAGACCAAATATAAATATTCTGTCACAACTAGTACGGGGCTGAAAATTCACTCGTTTCGTATCACAGATTACTTGTTCATGATGACTAGGCGAGTGGATTTTTGAAAATCTGTTTCATAAGAAAGAAATTAACAAAATCGTCGCTAAGTAATTAGCACAGTAGGCTACAATTTTGACCATAATTTAATTTCATGTATAATAGTGAAATAAAAAATTGTGAAACAATGAACTGGAGAAACGTAAGTAGACCTAACCCGAAATACTTCCCTATCACTGTTTTTGTCCACCACAAAATCCATTTGTATCGGGTCTCCGGAGTGGAAATACGACGATGCGCTGTAGCTGTTGGACTAGCAGTAGGCCTACACCGGATGGTTTATATACAGGATGTTTCCGGGCTAGTGTTACAGACTTTCAGGGATGATGGGGAAGGGCACATGTATCTATTTGAGATAAGGAACCATGGTCCGGAAATGACTTGAGTCGAAAGTTATAAGCAAAAATAGTTGTGTGGAAATGGAATTGTAATTTGGCACGTGCCCTCCTTCCCTTAACCTTTGGAACAGTCGTGGAAAGATGGTATGGGCCAGATGTCTCCTACGTGGGTACTTGCACCGATACAATCTGTGAGCTTGTCTACTGTTCCCATTGGAGCTCAACGTATTCGAGAATCATGTCTGCATATTCCGCTCTCGTGTACTTCTCCATTTCACTAGGACTGATCGACTGGGCACTGCAACTTGTACACATACACTGCTGTCTACAGACGTGCATATCAGGACCGACCATGTCCGTTACACATTACGCCATTTGCATTGCTTTAGTATAGTTTCCTACCCCCAACCCCCCAGACAGCGCACTGAATGGAATACTGTAAGTAGACAACGTAAACAACGTCAGATGAATACAGTATGTGTAAGATGTAGATAAATACACATAAATAAGGTGTACAGAGGAATAAAATTATTTCATTTCCACACAACTATTTTTGCTTATAACTTTCGACTCAGTAATTTCCGGACCAGGGTTCCTATCTCAATTTGATACATGTGCCCTTCCCCATTATCCCTGAAAGTTTGTAACACTAGCCCGGAAACACTCTGTATAATGTGGTCTTTTTAAACACAATTTTTCTAGTTTGAGAAATAGTATTGTTTCAGGACAGGTATATCTAGGTACTGTTAAGGAAAATTTAAAATAGCTGTCAATATGAACTTTAAGATACAAAAATCAGGTTCAAAAAATAGCGTTAAGTCTAAATTGGAATAGCTCTTTTTGTTTCAGGTGTGTTAGAAACGTGATTCTTCACTTCTCATGAGCAAGATCTGTAGAGAAATCCTATCTTTAATTTTCTTTGTCATACTGAATTATTATACCCGCTTTTGATGCGACTTAGTTCATGGAGGTCGCGGCTCTTTAGCCACTCAGAGCAATATTAACCATTTGCGCTTGAGCCGTTAGTTATAACTCAAATATTACTTGGGCCCAGACAAAATATTGTAGCCACGAAGAAGATGAGACGTATGAACTAAGTGGCGTGAATAGAATTACAGTGGCAGATAGTACAACAAACGTCTCATATCAGATGTAAGCGTAGTTAAAAATTGTAATATATAGTAATAGAATGTAGGTATCTGGCTTGTCTTCAATTATATAAATAGAAAAGTCAAAAGAACATTTTACGGTATACAGCAGAGCTTCTGTTAACCGCTATTTACACATAGCTAGTACTATTAAGTTCGATTACGTTGTAAATTCTACTAATCGTCATTTTTGACGTATCGTGTACTGGTACATTTCTTCTGGAGGGCTTAACATTCGCACAGTTAGAGCATCCAGTCACGCGCCCGATTGTTTTGTAGTCATGTGACCATGCCTGGATTTCGGGGATTTCCAGTCCTCACAACTTATTCGTTTGAATCATAGCTAGCAGTGCAGTTCGCTGACTGCAGCTAGAGTAGTTTTATGTTACTCAAAACGATTTCAATACTTACACGGGCGCAAAAAAGAGTGAAGAGATATGTAGAAGTGTTACTAACTTCTTGATTAGTTAAATTTGTTATTTATTTTGATTTATAGCAGGAAAACGAATATGGATATAAACAGTGCGTAGAAGATTCTACGAACATTTAAATTAATTATTCGTTAAAAAAATAGAGCAAATATAAAAACTTGGCAAAATTTAAAGTATCTACATAAAGTTTAATTTTTTGGTCCTACAGAATACGTCTGTAACGGTAACAATTAATATTAAAGGAGAAAAATTCGCTTCGGCGCCGGGGATCGAACCCGGTCACAAAGGGAAAACACTGGAGGAGAGGGATTCGATCCAGTGCTTTGGATTGAACTTCGGCGTAGCTCAATGGTTAGAGCGCTTGGTACGTAGAATTAAGGAACCGGGTTCGATCCCCGGTGCCGGAGCGAATTTTTATCCTCTAATATTAATATTAAAATGTAAAGTGCCTGGAACAATATTAAAGTAATGAAGACTTGTGATGGTATAATGAAGATGGCGCGTTTACTGTACCATTAAAACAAGAGATTCGATATGTATTTAATTTCATCACGATCTGACCGTGGATCGAACCCGGGCCGCCTGAATAAAAGACCACTGCGCTAGCGCTTGAACCACAGATGCTGCAGCAAATTCCTTTGCAGAAATTTAAAAGGCAGTTTCGACCTAATGTTGTGGAAGGTTGCCTTGTTAGTTTTAACAGGAGTGAACCCCTCCTTATCCTCGTATAACTCATGACATGACACCTAAACGTCCACGGAGAACTCCTCCTCAGCCAAAGAGTTGATAGGAGGGAATTTAGGTTGGCTTTCTTACTCTCGAATCATGTGCTTCAATATTTAAGCATTTAAATAAGAGCAAATGACGCAAGAGTTCTTACAACGTTTTAAAATGATCACGCCTTTATTGAACCTGTTCTCACGCAACCTGCGTTATTCGAGCAGCAAAACAAACACTGTTACCCCATCTGTTTGGAAGATAATACAGCGTCTCAAGGTGATAACGTTGCTCAAGAGTTCATGTGAGAATTCGAGTTGCAGCAAATACAGTATATTCTTAACAGCTTCAGAGGATAAAAATTCATTAGAAAATCATCCAGAAGACTGCGGGAAACAGTTTACAGTCACTGGGAGGGAAGGAACAACGATTATTATTATTATTATTATTATTATTATTATTATTATTACACACGGACATTCCATTTAGCTCAGCAGTGCAGCTTCGATCGTCGTTAATTCTTCCTACAAAACTGCTACGGTTACCAAAACAACGATAATCGAATTATTTAAACCTATGGTATAAGGAAAATTCGTTCCCAAAATGAAAATTGGCCACATATGAACATTATCAGTTTATAAATAAAAAAAACTATGGATTACAAGAACTAATACAAAGCCTTAACACTATTTCATTGATTTAATTTAATGAAAATGATTAAATGCATTTACAATTCTTATGTAACCTCAACAGGAAAGCTTAACAAATGCTGTAATACTACATTATGTAACGAGCCTATAATGATAGTAATTAAGAAGCGAGTATGGATGTTTATGAAACGAGCGCAAGCGAGTTTCATAATTTTCATACGAGCTTCTTAATTACCATTATAGGCGAGTTTCATACGACTTTTTATACTCGACCATATTTCTAACTTGAAGTTATTCAGATGTATACATTTTATTTGTATCTGACAAGATCGGAAGTGACCTTGTCGTGCATTGTGAGATGTGCGCAGACGCGAAAGTATTGATTTTTTCCGAGGAACAATAATGGCATTGACCTTGTGTAATCCCGTTAAACTTGGTATAACCTTGATTATTGAATTCGACATTGAAAAACGAGATGACAAATTGAATTTATTTGAAGATTATTTACAATTAACGCTAATTATTATAGTAACAGAACATAACCTTCTGCGACAGTATTGCATTTCCAGCCTCCGTGACTTTTCGCTAATTCTCTTTCGATTGCATATCCGAGAATAATCGATACTTGCGGTTTTATAACGGTACAAAGCTGACTTGTTATTGGCTGAACACCTGTAAGCTGAGTTGTCATTGGCTGAAAACACCTGTACTTTAATGAGTAGGTGTACTTTAATGACATGCATTAAAGGACTGCTACCAGGTGTATAATTACTACATTTCGGCACGGTCGAGCATAAAATTCAATAAACAACGAATCACACATTTCGACTGACAAGCAAACATTCTGAAGCGGGCAGATAAATGTTATTTTCTCTCTTCCACCACATTAACAATGTCGAAACAAGTACTTATACAAATTTTGGCCACTCGGATGTAATTACGAGGGCTGTAAAAAATAAGTTTCCTTGGGGCCGTTTACAGAAAGAAAACAAAATTTCATGGAAAGATTTATTGGAACAGATACAGCAAAATTGTTGAGATATTTTTCAACATATTTCCCACCGGAATTGAGACATTTGTCATGCCGTCGGATCAACTTCCGTAGCTCTGTGTAGTAGAAGTCTGCCGCCTGGGATCGGAACCAGTGTGTAACAGGTCTGCACCTCTTTGTCGATCCTATGGTATGACAGATGTCTCAATTCCAGTGGAAAATATGTTGAAAAATAGCTTTACAGTTGTTTTATCTGTTCCAATAATTTTTTTCAATTAAATTGTGTTTTCTTTCTTTCGAGGAAACTGATTTTTTTATCTGCCCCCATCAGAATGTTTGCTTGTGAGCTACGCCTGTGACACTTGAAATATTTAATGCAAATTGTTAAGATCATTATGTTACAAGTATTGTATTACACGTGTTATGCTTTTCAGCTATCATTGTGATTTTTTTAGATGTTATGAAACAGCTGATGTTGATAAGTTTCATTCACGATCTTAACAATTGACTTATATATATATATATATATACATACATCATTTTATTTTTACTTCAACTTTTATTGTACCTGAGTTTTTGAATGTACTTCACTCCCACCCCTTCTACTAACGAAGTTCCAACCCAACTGTCGTCCATACAGAACCAAGGTCGCAGTACTGAGTTAGTGATCATAGTACGTTTCAGAAATATGTTCGCGTTTTCCAGTGACGAAAATTTCCAATATTGAATCATATTTTCGCACAGGTACTGTCGACCGTTTGCCTACGTCGCATCCCGATTTCCCCCACTGCTTCTGCTCGCTCCACTGTAAAAACTAGTGGCTGGGGTTTCTTAGCTCTTTTCTGAAAACATTAATTTCTGTTAGGAATTAATTGGACGTCTACGTAATATTATGCAGCTGTACAAAATAACTTAAATAAAAGGCCCTCGTTAAGTAATTAACTATCACGTGATTTCCCCCCCCCTCTTTCTACGATCCTGCGACATAACCACTTGGACGGACAGTAGATAGCATGTCTGAGTAATTTTATCTGTGCGGGTCGGGCAGAAGTGAAGATTGAATTTACAGTACGTAAGGTACTCTTTTATAGAGTAGATACAGAATTACTTCAACATGAGTTACTAAGTATGAAGGACGAAATTGGTAATTGGAATTAGATGCAATAGTCTATAGTGCTTTAATAGGCACAAAAGAACTGAAGCCTGTATCGAAATGAACATTTTGAAAAATGTGTTTAAATATCCATATTATGATTATTTTTCATTTTAACTTCATTCTCTATATCGTACGCTAATGTGCTGTAGATAGTATAATATACACTGCATAATGAATAGTTCGCATGGATAACTCAGTTCGTGAGTAAAAACACTTATTGTTAATACTGTACTGTATTTTGATTAAACAAAATCTAATGAAAATTATCACACTCAAAATCGCGATATTTCCTACTTTATGTAAATAGATGAACTACTTTTCTTCCCTCCTGTACCTAGTAAAGTGATTTGTTTGTATTTTACGCCAGTATCATCGAACTCCAGTCGTGGAAGTAGGTAGCAAACGGCGTTGATCCAAAGGTATACCTTGACCCTTGTCTCACGAAGCCAGACAACTTCTACCAAGTTTTTCTTCTGGATCTTTCTGAGGAATTTGCTTCGCCATTCTGTCTTATCCTGCCGTCCCGTCAAAAGCTTGAATACCATTGAGTTCTGTTTAAACCCGGATTTTTCAACCTTCTCATTGTCAGCAGGAAGGTGAACTGTCATTTTGGATCTCCATTTTTACAACTAAACGAGTTTCCCAAGAGTTATGGCGAAGTACATCAACCTCGGTTAAAAAAGCAGTTAAACAGTAGCCGTGGTTAAAATGTAGTTAATATTAAAAATGTTAGTAAAAATAAAATGATGTCCCTGTATCTATATATATATATATATATATATATATGTAAGTCTAACATTTTTATTGCTACCATCTCGTATTTTAGCATTTGGTTGTCACGTAAATTACAGTTAAAAATTAAACAAAAAATAGGAACACAAAAGAACCATAAACATTTTCACTTCATATATTTTTAGTATTACTCGCACTATATCAATTTTATTTATAGTAGCCTAAATAAACTTACGCACACAGAATACTTGATAAATTTTAAAGAAGGAAGAGTTCGTCCGAAGGGCTGGATTCGGGAAGAATATAAAAATGTGTTTTGTGAGTCTAATTTTTTTGAAATGAGAATGTACAGTCACTATTTACTTTGCCCGATAGGTACGCTGAAGCAGTCATTTGTTACTTTGTTGTGTATTAGTATGTGTTGGGCGCAAGGTCATTGGCAATGACATTCACATTCAGTCGAAATATAAACAAATATTAGACTACTATCAATCTTAAAAACATGGTCTGTTTTAGGAATTAAAAATATAATCATAAGAAATAATGTCCCAAATCATGTCAGTAACGACCAGTCAGTGTATTATTTGCCCATTTTCGGCACTCATTGACAAGTCCAATTCACGAGAGCAGGTAGAAGACGGTTGTTTGCGGTTTTGTGATCTTTTGTATTGATTCTTGTGTGCTGGAAGCGGTAGGGCGGACGTGGTCAGAAATGAGCACCGAAAATAGAAATAATTCTGTGGATAATTGATTTCTTTGAAGAAAGCATTGTTCACTCGATACGAGCTACACCATTTCATTCGCCAGTTTATCCAACTCATTAAAACGTCGCGAAAATCAACGTGGCCAGAAGGTTAGCGAGCTGGACTCGTGCTTCGAGGCTACACTCGGCCTTAAGTTTTAATCCTGCTTTTATGAAAATCTCGTGTGATATTTAATAATATTCGCAAATAGAATAAGTAAATAATAAAATAAAAATAACATTTACTTACGTTCGTATCATATTTCATTCATATTTGCAAAGAAAGAATGAAAATATGTACTATGTACAAATACGACTAGATTAGAGCCATCTACAGAATGTCCCATAAGTCTGGAACCATAGGCGAATGACTGAAAATGTTTTTTCGTTGTTCACAAGACAACTGAGTGATGTCTTTAAGTAAAGAGGAACGTATTCAATTGATCCTGCTTGTTGGAGGTCCATGAATTTAAAGCTTTCACCCAGAACGAGCGTCAATTACACACAGTTGTGTGGAAAAAATCATTTAAAAAATTCATTGAGACGAGATCCATTACAGAAAAACCGCGTAGTGGACCACCGAGGACAGTATCTGATGAGGATCACTTGAATACGTTCCTCTTTACTTAAAGACATGATTCAGTTGTCCTGTGGACCAAAAAAAAAAACATTTATAGTAATTTTCACCTTCACCTATGGTTCCAGACTTATTGAACACTCTGTATTGTTAGCTAATGATTAATCACGGAACCAACGGTATAATGGGAAAATCCATTTTTATTATAAACACGACTAAATTAAAAAAAAAATGTACAATTGAAGATCTCTCCGGAAAAAGGATGTAACATATTAATGAAATATGTGACTCTGTTGGAAAAAGTAATTTATAATAATAAATGATTGGATCCAATAGCTGAATAAAATTATATCCTTGGTTAGTCAAATGGTCTGCTAATAAATATAGGCCTCTGGAATTATTTTCCTCTCCCCTTAAACGTGTATTGTAGATTTGTTGGTTACAGCCTTAAGGCCCATTCACAATGAAAATTAAACATGAACATAACATAAGCATAAAACCTTGTGTCCATGTTATTTAATGAAAGCATTCACAATGAATTACATAAGCATAAACTTAATCTTAATCATAAGACGTTAACATGAAAGTTTGCAAACTCCAAACTTTCATGCTTATGTTTATGCGATTTGGAAACAGTACACAAGCGGAAAGCGTGTTTTCACTTTTTGTTTAACATCTCATGGGCTTTGCCTACAAGCAATATTTTGATCTATTGGCCGTGATGATAGCTAGGCGCGCAACATGGAATCATATGACGAAAAGTTGATTATTTTATACCAAGAAAACCCTTGTCTATACGACAAGAAACATAAAACATACAAAGATATTACATTAAAAGAGAATGTATGGAAAAAAATAGCACAGGAAATGAATTCTGAAGGTAGGTACAATATTAGTTAAATCATTTTATAGCTAACATTATTTTATAGTTCAAAGTGATGGTGTTTCTTTGATTTCAAGTATTGAAAGCCATATACTGATGCCATTGTAGTTATTAGAAACATAAATTGAATAGCTACATCGTCAGTCATTGTGCAATTCTCCATTTTTATGTAATAGATTCTGTAGTTTTGTTGATTTGGTATGTTTGTTTCCACACACGTGTTATGTTTACGTTATGTTTAATTTTTCATTGTGAATGGGCCTTGGCTACTTAAGTTTGTGGCATATATTTATGTGCTTATGTTAATGTTTAGGTTATGTTTAATTTTCATTGTGAATGGGCCTTTATTCTGCGGAGCTCTTCAATTATGGAAGTGACAGTCCGTAATACTTAACATTTATATCGTACCTTACTGTAGTACGAGATGGGAAAATTGTCAAATGAGGCCGAATTGTAACTTCATCAGAAGCTCACACATTCCGATAAAGTAGGCGAATATCATTTATCCTGGAGTTTTCAACAGTTTGGAGAGGACGACGGGTTCACGGAGCGTCTCATATTCAGCGACGAGGCAATATTCGACGTAAGTGGGAAGGTGAATCATCACAATTTATTGCCGATTTTAGGGTACTGAGAATCATTGACGAAGCTGAGGTGTAAATACTGGGTAGACTGAAAAAATCTACTTACGTTGTATCTTTTTATAGATCAGATTTTTATCGGCTTTTCTATCAATTTTTTTTTGTGGCACAGACCCCACAAGAAGATGATGACCACTCATTTTCACCCCCAAACAGAATATAGGTATAACAATACAACTTATTTGTCTCAGAGCATCCTGTTAACCAAGGATATTTCTTATACCATGAAAACTGAAAATTGCTATTTTGTTTTTCCTCCATCCGCTGCTTTATTTAATATGTAGGCCTAAATGTGATATCGATCTCCTATCTTTGTAAGCATATTTTGTTTCATACGTCCACCTTGAAAACGGTTTCCCTTTTAATTCTACAAATGACCTCAGTGTTCTCTCAGTAAGAGCTATTTTACACAAAATTAATGTGTAACACACACACACATGCACTTTTGATTAAACTTTCAGAGACCACCAATATAGCGCGACATAATACCACAGTCTAGTATATACAGTCACGAAGCTTGAGTTTTGAGGGTGCTAGGAACAATAGACTGTGCAGATACTATTTCGCATTGTCTGTAATGAGGCGATAGTAGCGATCCTAGTGGTTAGCAACTATCTGTGGATGCATATTTATTACGTATTGAGCTCGTGACTGTATATACTAGACTGTGGAAATACTGCAACGGAAGGCTAGCCTCGTCCCGTACGGAGATGTAGCGAATCGATACCCGCTCTCCGGTTCCCGCTGAAGTTTGCGACTCAAGGTCGTAGCCATGCCTTTAGAGGCTTTTGCCTTGAGCCTCGCTGCTCGCACTGCTCTCTCCATACTGGAATGTCTGCCAAAGTGTAAGCTTAAAATATGGAAGGATCGAAGTGCAACCAAGTGTTACGATATACCGTTTTACGAACTTGTAGGCCTACTGTTATTGCGAATAATAACTCAATTTTTTTGGGTAGGATAAGCCTCAAAAGCTCTTAAGAACTTCGCCACGGCTTAGAATCCACACACTATCACTTTACATCAGCATGATTCACCGAAAAAGATGTTTTGCACTATGTAGGCCTACGGCTTTTTTCCCGTGGAGGCTACAAATCACCAGCATATCTTATCTCGACATGCTCCAATCATGGTTAATGTCGCAATTGAATGATGATTCTAATGATTACCTGTACGAACAATATGAGCACCTCTCCACTATCAGTGTGAAGTTCGTGCTATCTCAATCGCACGCTTCCAGAACGTCGAATAGAAGAACATTGCTTTCATGGATGTAACCACATTAGAATTTTTCTCATGGGATTATATAAAGGACAGAGTCTATGTGCCGCCTCTACCACGAGACTTGCCACAGCTACGGTGACACCTGACATGTTATCCAGAGTCTGGCAGGAGTTGGATTATGGCGTTGGTGTTTGTCTCATCGCACACACGGCGCTCGCTAATGAAATAAAACCTGGGTAGCAACTTGTCCATCATACGAGCCATCAAATATTGCCTAAGGTAAGATAGTATTTGAATAAAATAATTATTAAAGTGAAGCTTACTTTAGAGACACGATGTAGGCTTATATATATTGTGTCCGTAAAGTCATGGTGCAGTTTTGAACACTTCTAATGGCTAAACGAAATGAAACCAAAGGATGAAATTTACGATACATTGAAGAGTTTCTGAAGCATAAATTTCAATTTTGTGCGTGCACAGGCAATGACGCAAGACAACAATGAAGCGAATCACGCCCGCCATTTAGTCAATATGTGGGCGGTGCAAAGGAAAGTTCAATGCGTCCTGTGGCTTGTGAAATTTGAATCCATGACGCGTGTTCGTCGTGAATATCGTCGCCTGTACAAAAACATTAAATTATGGTTTATTTAACGACGCTCGCAACTGCAGAAGTTATATCAGCGTCGCCGGTCGGTGTGCCGGAATTTTGCCCAGCAGGAGTTCTTTTAGATGCCATTAAATCTACTGACATGAGCCTGTCGCATTTAAACACACTTAAATGCCATCGACCTGGACCGGGATCGAACCCGCAACCTCGAGCATAGAAGTCCAGCGCTATACCGACTTTGCTACCCAGGCCTATCGCGTGTACAATGAAGAGCAGCTACATAGAAATAACATTCACCAGTAGGATAAGCAGCTGAAGGAAACTGGCAGCTTGTTGGACCACAAACGTTCTGGTAGGCCGTCGGTTAGTGACGTGCCTATTGAAGCTATACGGGGTAGCTACCTAAGGAGCCCCAAGAAATCAGTGCGTACCTGTGCTCGAAATCTAGGCCTGAAGAAGACTAGAGTTCATAAAGTTTTAAAGAACAACTCCGTTTTACGAGTTACAAACTGCAGTTGTTACACACTATCCGCCCAACTGATAAACCCAAACGATTTGAGTTTGCTGTACAGATACTTGATGAGATGGACAATGATAAACAATCTTATAGAAGATTGTGTTCAATGTTGAAGCCACATTACATGTGTGTGGTCATGTTCATCGCCATAACGTGAGGATATGGGCTTCTGAAAATCCTCGTACCTACGTTGAGTATGAACGCGACACATCTAAGGTGAATGTCTGGCGTCCTCTCATGCATGATAAAATTATAGGCCCAAACAACTATCTTGACATGTTGCAATTGTATGCAGTGCCACAAATTCAAGATGAAGGCGAAGGTGTCATCTTCCAACAAGATTGTGTTCCTCCAAACTACGCCAACAATGTTCACGAGATTCTGGGTACAACATTTCCCGAGCGGTGGATAGGAAAGGGTGGATTGAAGACTTGGCCACCACGATCGCCGGATCTAACACCTTCAGACTTTTACTTGTGAGGCTATGTCAAGCAACGTGTGTACAGTGTTCGTATCAATGACATTGACCATTTAAAAGAGGGAATCAGAGACGTTATTCACTTTGTTACATCTGAAGTCCTTAGTCGTGTATGGAATGAATTAGAATATCGTTTAGATGTGTGTAGAGCAACAAACGGAAGCCACATCGAACTGCACTGAACAGGTATGCAAACTTGGAGAGATTTTATTTAATTTGGTGAAGGTTTCACATTCCTATCTTGTTTCACTGCTTTTGTGTGATCGTTCAAAACTGCACCATTACTTTACGGACACAAATATACGAGAAAAATGATAAGCCAATCAGCGACGTTCCAAAGCAAAAAGCATGTAGCTTCTGCTTCTTCTTTTTCTCTGTGTCCTAATCTAAATATTATCACGTAATTGGGCCATCAGCGGTTGCCCTCCGGAGCTTACTTCTCTTTCACGTGTATGACATGGAAGACGCACAAGAAATCGAAATGTAAGTATTGATAGATGTCACGTATGTTTTTAGCTGTAGACTTACAAGGCGAGAATGCTCTTTCGAGGCCGCCGGTTAGATGACGATATTCGGATGGAAGTTAATGGTGTGTAAAAAAATAGTGTACAGCAAAGCCAAATACTGTAATTAGCCTATAGATGAGGCCGTCGCTATAGACCTACAACTTCCGAAGATAGTGACAGTTTTTGGCAGTGAGAGTTGCGGTCTTTATTTAGTTATGTACCCTACTCAATCGCCTTCTCTCGTCTGTCAGCTAGCCACGATAGTTCAAAAGGGAAGTTGGGAGGCTGGTAATGCACAGTTCTTGGTTCGAAGCCCGTGAGGTATATCCGTTTTCCATCTTTCTTTTCTTTAATTTTATTTCGTGTTTAAACTTTTAAATTGGTTATTTTACTATGCTTTATCAATTGCTATGGTTATTTAGCGTCTGAATAAGTTGAAGGTAATAATGTCAGCGAAATGAGTCCAAGATCCAGTGCCTAAAGTTACCCAGTCTCAGCTCTTAAAGGGTTGAGGGAAAACCCCGGAAAAAAACCTCAACCAAGTAACTTGTCCCAAACAGGATTTGAATTATTATTCCGGTTTCACATCCTTTTGTTTCGTTTTAAAATTGTTTATTATTATTATTGTTATTATTATTATCATCATCACCACCATCACCATCCGGTTTCACAGCGTTTAGTTTCATTGAAAAATTGTAAGTTAAATTGGTAATTTATATTATTATTCTTATTATCATCATCATCACTATCATTTATTCATGTACTTGTATGTTCATACATATAAGTTAATGAGAATAGATTTTAATTTTGACGGTTTCGTTCTAATCAAGATAGAGAAAATGTAATCTGTGTATAATAAAATTATGACATATGAATAATGTTAGTTAAAGTGAGCTTATAAAACACGGAAAGTCAGAGCAAAAATACTAAATACCTTTCCCGGTGTCCGTGTGTATCGAAACTGTTAATCAGAATTGTTGTCATTTTGCCAACAGTAGTTTAATATATAAATGATAATTTCTCAAGTAAATAAATAGTGACTTATTTACTACATTCATTTTGTGCATTAGAAAACGCACATTATAATGTTTCTTGTGTTTTTGGCACTATGCTTTTGATTGACACCACAATAATAATAATGATGATAACTTGATAATAATAATAATAATAATAATAATAATAATAATAATAATAATAACAATATTTTTTTCTGTAGTCACTATATAGGCCTACCGTTCATACAGCAATTTTCAGTCCTAACATAACATGTGCGTGCACTTTAGGTTATTCTTGTATCTTGTTCAATAACAGGAGTTGTTGCGTGGGATTATCAGTTAAAAATGTAACGCTTTGTGAGCAGTAGTTCACACAACTTTGATGCGCAGCTAGGGACACTTCAGTGCCAGAGTTTAATATGGTACCTAACCTAATATGTCATGGCGATATATCATTCACTTGCAGGAAAAGCACACAAGCCAAGAATGTCAGCTTTTCAGAAGAAGCATTTTATTAACTACAAATTATACAACGCTGGTAGATTGTCGAGTTATTCGTAGCGAAAGTTGCAATGCACCGTCTGTTTATATATTATTATATTTACATTCTTTCTGGCCATTTTTGTGACAAGTCCAGTAGCTCCGAGTTAAAAACACCGGTTTTTTTATATTTGTTTATTTTACGATACTTTATTAGGTGCGATGGTTAGCTAGAGTCTGAATGAAATGAAGGCGACAATGTCGGCGAAATGAGTCCAGGATACAGCGCCGAAAGTTACCCAGCACTAGTTTGTCCCTTATTCGAGACCAGTCTGGTTTGGTATTTTCTTTTTATAATTTTTTAGTTGGCTATTTAACGACGCTGCACCAACTACGAGATTATTTATCGTCGATGGGATTGGTGATAGCGCGAAAGTATTTGGCGAGATGAGGTCGAGGATTCGCTATAGGTTACCTTACATTCGCCTTACGGTTGGGGAAAACCTCGGAAAAAACCTAACCAGGTAATCATCCCAAGCGGGAATGGAACTCAGCCGAGCGCAACTCCGGATCGACGCGACGGAGCAAGCGTCTCAGTAGACTGAGCTACGCCGGAGATTGTTAATCTTACAAGTTACTGTGTGTGCTAACATTTCTTTCTAAATTTCGAGACAAGAATATTATAAGTTACCAAAATTCTTCCAATTACAATATCTATCGTCCAGTTCAAAAGTGCGACAACTCAAAAATTGCAATTTTTTAGTTATTTATGCTACTGAAAGCCCCTTTCGGAGCTCTTTCCGATTCAGTATTGAGATAAGTCATATTTACAGCCAAAAAGAAAAAAAAAACTAAATAAACTGCTTTGAACATAATTATAACTATGGACTTTACTAATTCATTATTAGTACATTTCGAAATGTATTAATAATGAACTGGAAGATTGTGATAAACTCGTCCTGAATACTGACTCATTTCTAATTGTCGTGTTTATGAACCAGAACTCTGCTCCTTTCTAAGTGATTTATTCGAAACTTTCAATGAAGATATCTCAAAACTTGTTTTTTTTTTTTTTTTTAGTTGTCGCACTTTTGAACTAGACGATCGATATAGTAATGTATAATATCAAATCGTTCGCTACGGGTGGAATTTATCGACGTATTAGCACAGTCTAGCATATACAGTCACGAAGCTCAATACGTAGTAAATATGCATCCATAGATAGTTGCTAATCACTAGGATCGCTAATATCGCCTCGTTACAGACAATGCGAAATAGTACCGGCACAGTCTATTGTTCCTAGCACCCTCACAACTCAAGCTTCGTGACTGTATATACTAGACTATGGTATTAGTTTAATTTTATTGAGAGAGAGAATATAAATACACTGCACTTGAAGAAATAAAGCGGTTATTCAAAGAAGGGCTCAACTCGTCATTTTAAAACTTTACAGGAGGAACAAAAAACGGAATATTCCAGCATCAAATACCGACACAAAGTTAATATCGATGGTCTTCGGGTAAAGGGGGTTAAGTCATTTTTTGTGGAAATGAAGTTTTGTTCCCTAGATGAATACACAAATCAAATGCTGTAAGTGGGTGTGCAAAAAATATTATACTAGCATTTGATATGTTTTATTTGTGTAGAAAATTATTTGCAGTTAGAGTTTGAAGTTTAATTTTAAATTTATCTCCAACTCATTTTTATTACGTATCTCCCCCCTTTACTCAAACACCATAGATTATTCTTCAGCATGTCAAGATCATAAAAAATTTCCAAGAATACTGTATATGATATAATTTTATTCTTTCTGTGACTGAAAAGAGTTAATCATGATTTGAAAATAACAGAATTGGACCTTTCTTCTACAGTACTACTATTTTAGAACTAAAATTCCTCTTACATTCTTATTATAATATAATCTGAACACAAATCAAATTCTAAGCTATTACAGTTTAAGTAAATTCAAACAGATGAGACGTCATACTAAGGAAACTGGAACTCCAAATTACAAAGTGTACCATATTATGAACTTACTGAGCTATATTAATGAAATAATAGTTTAATGAATCGAAGCTGGCAAAAGAAGAGTCTAACTACTGGGTCGTTCTTCTACAAACTGAAATACGGCATTGTTACAATAAGGTCGCAAAAACAATAATTGGACCCTTCTTCTACCAACTGAGATGTTCATTACGTGTTTCCTGCTGAAACTATAATTACTGTATGACTAGGCCCTGCTTCTACTGATCATTAAAAAAATGCTAGTTTGCCCTTTTTTGAGTTGCCGCTTTAAATGTATGTTTTATTTCCCGGAAACTCTACGAAATAAATGAACTCCATGCTATGTGCTTATCAGTTGAAGATTGGTCACTCATTGATAAAAAAAAACCTGCAGGTCTTATTAATTTGTTCTGAAGATGGGACCTGTAAGCAGTACGAAACGGATGTTAAGCTCCAATGCTAGGTGAAATAGCTAGAAGTCCGCTTCTGAACCTTGTAAATAAATTACAGATATAATTCGGAACGTAAAATTAACATAGAAAAAGAAAAAAACAGACGAGGGCTTTTGAACTCGGGACTTCTCCTTTACCAATTCAGCGTTTAAGCTTAGTGCTACGGAATAGTTGGTTGTGGTGGAAATGGGATACTGTAATAAATGAAATAAAGAGGTGGCAGGCAGCAAATTTTTATGCAACAACTTGGCAACTTTCAAGAGTAATTTAATATGGTTTTACTGCAAAGTAACCATAGCGAACTTATTACTATTCGACTAAGCGTTCAATCGTATCGGCGAAATACTGAACTAAACGTCTCACGTCATTCTTGACAATCACTGAGCACATAATATCACTGCCAACCTACGAGTAATAATGTGCGGGAGCTGGGAATTTAATAGGAGATATTCTTTATAATAATAATAATAATAATAATAATAATAATAATAATAATAATAATAATAATAATAATAATAATCATCATCATCATCATCAGTGGGACGAAAACATAACATTAATCATGAAAGACGTTATACGATCACCTCTAAATCCCGAAGATTATTATCTTGTTGATGCGGGAGAGCGGAAGTCGTGAGCTAATGCTAATTGCGGGTGACTCGCGCATTGTGGATGAAAGTTGGCAGGTCTGTAATTTAACCACAAACAGATGAAAACTAATCTACCGTAGCGACCTGCTTACACTACATCTCGTCCTTTGCCGCACAGTAAATAGAGATGCCTAAACCCCCTGAGCTGTTCGCAGTAAATGCAATTGGTTCGCGCGGTAGCCATGTTTGTAAGCTCTACATTCGACCTACGATACCATTTGGCGGTGTGTTTAATGATTCTTAACTGCAATATTCCGTGAAGATACTCTTTTGGAAGCAGTAAAATAAGATTTGTGTTTATTTCTTCGAGCTGTCACATAGGGCTAAGATTTTTAGTTATGTTATACAATAATAATCCTGAAGAAAGTTCCAGGTGTTACATTCTATAGATAAATGGTTATTAAAACTTATTGAATTGATAACATTTAACAGTATAACGAACCAGAACTCTCCTAAACTTGCTACACCTTTACACTTCAGATTTCCATACAACCCTGACGTTAAAAAAATAAAATAAAAAAAAAGCATAGATTAAAGCCGAACGACGAGAAAATTGGGAGCCGACTAGTTAAAGTAGCCTTCTGTGTGCTCAGCTCTTTACTGTGTCAGACATCGATCGCACTTCCTTATCTTGTGTCCACATAAAACAAAGAGAGACAATTCTTTGTTTGTTTATCAGTAATAATAATGAAGGCATGAATGCTGTGTGAATGCATTGTCTCTTATATCCAAGCCTTTTCCTCCTTGTTCAAATGCAATTCAGTTCACTTTATTATGCAACTCTAATACAAATATAGATAAATATAACGTAATGTAAATGTATTTCGGCATTATGTTGTCATTCTAAAGTGCTTTTGCGATTTTTCCGCTCTGTAATTTATCCTGCATATGGTTTGAATACTAAAATACGAATTTCTAACATACAAGACTGTTACGCCCCTTTTTCCTATTACTCGTACACATGTACGAGTTATATTCTTATTGAAAGAGTTTTTTGTTGGCTCACAAAGTTCTAATGCTTAAATCAAATTTCACAGTCTTTACTCAAAACGAGGGAATAAATTAACTTTGTTTTAAGTTTACATAGAACCAGACTGTTCTAAGTCTAACTTTTTAGAAGAAAGAGATTTGTGTTTCATTATGTTCCGTATCCTTGTCTGCATATTGTCCTTTGCAAGGTAAAGTATCATAAGCGCCACTTTTACCGAAAATAAGTTATGGTGCTTAGAATGAATTGCCTAGCGCTGTGTATCAACTGTGAAAGTTCCTTGAGCAGGGAAGATAGAACAGGAATGGCGTGGTGGAAATTGTATCTGGAGGCTCAAGAATAAGAGAGGGAACGTAGAGAAGGATAAATGTCCTTTACGTGGACTAGCGGAAGACGCAATGCATGTTGCGTTAAAGTGTCACGCAACGAATGATTTGAGAAATCGTTGGGTGGATAAAAAGTTCTACAAATAAACGCTATAGTAGCTTATAAAAAATGAATGGTCCCCTAAACGTCAGTAATCTGCATAAATTGGGAAAATTTCTTTTTAGAGTTAAAATTAGATGGGAAGAGAAAGTAAAAGCTCTGACGGATATGGAATTAATGTTTATTTGGCCATTATTCAGTCTATCATTCAATATGGTATAATTGTTTGGGGTGGAAGTACAAAAATTAATCTTAGTCCGTTAAATTTACTACAAAAACGAATAATTAAAATTTGTTTGAAGAAACGTTTCGATTATCCAACTAAATTAATTTATTCTGAATTTAATGTATTTAATATTGAACAAATTTATAAGTATACGCTGTTAAAATTTTATCATAAAAATCGTAATAAGTTTGTATTACAGACACACAATTATGACACAAGACGAAATATTAATTCAACATTAGTAGAACCTAAATGTCTCGCATCTGCTGGTCTAAAGCATAGCATAAATTTTGGCCCTCGGTTGTACAATGCTTTAACTAAATTACACCCAGAACTTCTAACATGTAACCCACTAACATATAACAAGAAAATTAGAAACGTGTTAATATATTCAATTTGATTAAATAAATTTATAGCCTGTGTGTATGAATTAATCAACCTATATTATATTTGTATTCTATAATTTTGAAATATATATTAGTCCTACTTTTCACGTGCGATATTATTCTTCTATAGTGTTAATATTATATTATATAATTCCATTGCCGCTGTAATTATATTGTAGTTCCTATTTTATTTTACTTATTTATTTATATTATTATTTTTTATTTTAATATTATATCTGAACTGCGACCGAGCACGAGCGCTGCTCATTCGGTCTCAAATTTTGTTAATACTACTGTATCTTCTTTTTATATTGCTTGTATTATTTTATTTTGTATTTCTCTTTGTTTGTTTTGTAATTATATTTCTTTATTCTGTATATTTGAAATAAATAAAATAAATAAATTATAAACATTAAGTAGTCTGACATGATAGGAAACTACGAAGGCTAGTAACTGAAGTAACAGAATAATTTTTAAGAGATTGAGTATAGAAATGAACAAGTTAAAGTAAGAGTTTTGAATACAAGAGCTATACTTATTATTAGTTATTACTATTATTATTATTATTATTACTATTATTGTTATGGTATATAGAGAATAGTATTACTTATAGATTAAATATGTATTAGTTTTTGTAATATTTTGTACGGAGAGTGATGGCGGATTAAGAACTGGAACACATCTAATCCGCCATGACGTGAACAAAGATTGATGAAATAACTAAAGTTCCTTCAGCCCCAACAATTTTTTTCCTTCTGATATATGAATCGAACAAATTTGTAAATATTCCTTCCATAAGCTTGCTATGAGGCTATTCCAAACTGTTCCATGTCCAGATTTGAAAGTCACAAACTTAAAAATAGCTCTCCTGAAAAAAAAAAAAAAAAAAAAAATGGAGTTGGAACAGTCTGGTTCTCAGCCATCGATATATTGCTTCATGATAGCAAGGGTTTCTACATCTAAGAATATTAGGAGGAAAAAAAAATTGTTTATTTAACGACGCTCGCAACTGCCGAGGTTATATCAGCGTCGCCGGTGTGCCGGAATTTTGTCCCGCAGAAGTTCTTTTACATGCCAGTAAATCTACTTGACATGAGCCTGTCGCATTTAAGCACACTAAAATGCCATCGATCTGCGCTGGGATCGAACCCGCAACCTCGAGTACAGAAGGCCAGCGCTATACTAACTGCTTTATCCAGGCTGACTATTAGGAGGACACAGTTTAATTATTTAGGATGTTTAATTTCTCAGCATTTCACGCAATAGAGTGACTGAAAGTCCATATAGTTAATGTAGGCTATATTTTGAACTGCGTGGGGCTTACCATTATGACGTCGAGCGCATTTCGATCGACTTTACCGTGCTCAATGCTTCGATGTGCAGAAAGTAACTTCGTATGTACTCTTTAGAAGTAGTTGAAACAATTCGGATAAACAAAATATTTTAGACCTAATCGGTGAAACAAAGTATAATACATACTTTCGTCTACAATGTTACAAGCTCTGCTTGGATTGAAAAGTTGATATGAAATGAAGTTAAAATTATTTGATTTTGCAAAATTTGAAGTTTGTTACGAAAACTTTGAACTATTATGAACACTGATTAAAAATTACAAAATCAGTGTATTTTATGTTTTGGTGGTACTTAGATAAAATAAGAGTAAAATTACAATGTGGCAGGCCTACATTAAATGTTGTATAAAGAGTGTGTTTACACGTATGAGTACCCTGATTCCTTATCATCGGGGGGGGGGGGTGACTGAACTCCTGGAACAAGTATGAACCATAAATCTCTCATAAGTTCCGTTAATTTAAATCTCCAAATAACACAAATTAATTATTCTTTCAACTGTTTATTAAACAGTTTTTGCAGTTTTACTTGTTTCTGTGTTTATATTGTTTTATTTTGTTCTTATTTTTACATACCTAATCAGTAGAACCTCGCCAATATGAACTCTAGTATGAAACTTCGCTTTTTGAAGAGTTAAGGAAACAGTTAAACAAATCCCTTTAAGTTTAAACTTCTTATGAGATTCAGATCGAATTTTTTTTACAAATGGGTTTGAAGAAATAACAAATAAATAGCCGTAATGATGTTTAGTAAGCACTGCAGGATGTTCAGTTATCTACAAATAACTCACTGTTTGTTGAGGGCATGTAAACATACAGCAATACATCGAGGAACAGAATTTCGGATCATCCGAACTGGTTTGAGTGTCAGTTAGTTTGTATTAGCGAGCTTTTATTGTAATTTAATGACCGTATAAAATATAGCTTACTGCTATTGAAATTTGTGTACGAAGAACCTAGTTTACACTTACTATCGCTAAAGTTTTAAGTATATGTCCGTCCTTTTGTTTATCTGACTGTATAAATCTTTCAGGAAATAAATCTTCCATTTTTAAACTTAGAACTCTGTTTTACGTTATCTCATTATTAATTGTCTCTTGTAAAACGAAATGCAAATCGGCGTATCTTCAAAACGTTAACGGTTTATTTGGGGAAGTACCTTCTATCTGTAAAATAGCTGGAGGTAATCTAGTTCTGAAAAACAAGTAGACAGGTCAGAATTGGTCAGATTATCATGATGGACATATTTATGAATACCGTTAAGTTACACTTGCCCCAAATGGCTGAGAAAATGTAATTTACACATAAATCATATCTGCCATACATATCAAACAGAAATTCATTCATTCATTCATTCATTTATTTTATTCCATAGATCTTACATGAGTGATGAAGCTTTAAGATGTGGAACAAGTCAAAATTTTACAATAGGCCTATTACAATTACAATTTTTACAAATTTTTACAGTTTTATAAATTTAATAATTTTCTACAATTTTTACAATTTTGTGCAATTTTTTTAAATATTTTGGCGAGATGTAGTGAGATGAGTGAGGTCCGAGTTTTCGCCAAAATATTACCAGACATTTGCCTTTTGGTTGGGGAAAACCTCGGAAAAACCCAACCAGGTAATCAAATCAAAGGGATTGATGCCGAGGACTCGCCATAGACCATCCTGCTTCAGTCCCACGGCTATGGAAAACCTCGGAAGAAACCAAAGACCAAAGGGAGGATCCAACCCAAGCCCGAACGCAGCTCCGGATCAGCAGCCCAGCGAGTCTGCCGACTAAGCTACATCGATGGCTCTACTAAAAGTATACAATACATAGCCAATCAGATTATTAAATTTACAAACGCAAACGATCATTCATTAGATGAGCTATATGTATAATACAAAACAAGTAAGTTAATTAAACTCTGGCAGTTTTCATAAGTTACGAACTACCTCAAAATACCTTCTCTGAAAGTTAAAAAATTTTGACTGCTGTGAAATTACGGATTACACTCACCTCACTTGACTGTATTTTGTTTTGTGACATTAACTTACCATCTGAAAGAGTATCCTAAAACCGCGTCCTCTCCTAATTAACAAAATGCTGTTCTAACATTCCGCTATCATGTAAATCGTCAGCGGCATCATGTTGTCTGAGATTTCATGACGTGTTGAACTTCATGTCATGTGGGAATAATTGCGGCTAAGTCTTCATTCATTTAGTGTTCTGCCCAAGGGCAGGTCTTTCACTGCAAACCCAGCTTTCTCCAATCTTTCCTATTTTCTGCCTTCGGGCGCGCTTCCGAACAGGGGCAGCGGTATTTCCTCTAAGGTTAGAGCCCAGTTTAGATGTGTGTGTATTAATAGAAAATTAGGGACTATAAAATATTGAGAATAGGATGCATGTTTATATGACATTTTTTTTTTCGATTAATACACACACACACACACACACACACACACACACCTAAACTGGGCTCTAACCTTATGGGAAATGCCAGTTCCCCTGTTCCGAAGCGCGTCCCTGCCTTCTTCTTTGCTTCCATATACACATTAATTTCATAATTTTATATTGAAATTTTAAGAATGTCTTGCTTTTCAGCAGATATAAAAATTAAGGTAGCTGGAGGGTAGCTGCGAATATACTGAATAAGCAGTCGCGGACAGCCGATAAGGGATGATCCTCCAGCTTGATGGTTGGGCAAAGGGCTAACAACCCATCATCGTAAAAAACAGCTTGACACGAAACCACAACATAAGCCTCGGAATGGGATTGATTCTTTGGCGCGACCGCAGCAAA
The DNA here is from genome assembly GCF_040183065.1 of Periplaneta americana. Taxonomy (NCBI): domain Eukaryota; kingdom Metazoa; phylum Arthropoda; class Insecta; order Blattodea; family Blattidae; genus Periplaneta; species Periplaneta americana. Next base: position 128,834,715 of record NC_091125.1, on the reverse strand, counting down.
GGAATAAGTTATAAGATTTGGTGCTTGGTATGGGCGAATCCAGAAATGCATATAGAATGCTGTTGGGAGGCCGGAGGGAAAAAGAACTTTGGGGAGGCCGAGACGTAGATGGAAGGATGATATTAAAATGGATTTGAGGGAGGTGGGATATGATGGTAGAGACTGGATTGATCTTGCTCAGGATAGGGACTGATGGAGGGCTTATGTGAGGGCGGCAATGAACCTCCGGGTTCCTTAAAAACCATTTGTAAGTAAGTAAGTAAGTACTGTAAGTCATTTTGAATCTGTTGGTTATGTAACGTTACATAGTTTTGACTGTTGTAATTAATTTTGTTTTTAGTACGCGTGCTAACGAATCGATAACGGTTTGTAAGTTCCATCACATTGCAGAAATTCATTAGGCCTATAAGAGGTTCACTATCCTTTATGGTAATAATTTTTATTTTACAGTTAGGAGCTTTAAAGATGGAAAATGTGGATAAAAGCAGGGCTGTGTCTAAATGGACATTGGTAGCCTAAATAAACAGTGTCATCTTACGCACATACTCACAAGTTTACATGAAACAGCTCTTCATAGAATAACAGTAGATGAAGGAATAAATAGACAGCGGGTGTAGAGCGGGTAGCAGTGCTTGAGTCATAGTACCCCCTTCCGTAATTCCATTCCATAGAATGTTCCAAGCTTCTAATTTCACGTCAATACGGTTGTAGGCCTACATGCGTGAGCAAGTTGTAACTTGTTGCATTAAAATGACATGGTACCTAGTTTTTACATTAACTTAATAGTCTAAGTATTTTGTATTTGTGCTAATTTTTTTGTTTCAAGATACATTTTTTGCCTAAAAACTAAGGTACCGTACATCAAACCTTCGAAACATCATACCTTAAAGCTTTCCTTAATAAGCTACCAATACTTTCCACTAGGTTTTAAATCTCTCAAAATTAGTCCTGCAAATAAACCTTAAAGGGAGAAACTGGTGTTAATTTGCTCAATTAAACAAAAGTCATTTAATAGTGAGATAAAAATAATGTATAAAATTATTAGTTACACGTAATCCTAGCAAATTAAACGTGTCTAAACTGTAATACGTTTCTACTGAGTACTGCATAGCTATATTTACACTATTTATTTATAGCATTTTTTTTTTATTTTAGGGCAAGTGCGTGCTAAACAAAAGAAATACAAACAAAAACGACAATCTCTTAAACGAAAACAGCTTCTAGATAGCTATGTTCTCGCCGGAGTGATTGGAAAATCAATTAATCTTTTAGAGAAGGATGATTGGTAAAATCTTGCTTAATTAAAGGACGTTACTGAATTACTCTATCTAGAAAAGAATGAACGATTTTAAGAAAATAAAATTGTCTCCGAGCACAATTTATGGAATAGATAAAATTCCAAAATTAATAAATTAAGACTGAAATTTAAGCCAGAATTAATCAGTTTGTAGCTTACTCGTATTGGACGAAAGCACAAAATATAAATGACAAAAACTTAATTAAGCATCTTCATACGAGGAGTTTGTGATTATTATTCTGTGTCTGAATGTCTGTTTTTTAAAGTTAATATTTAATTACTGTACATTAGCAGATCATTCTCTCATTCCCCCACTACGCTCTGACAACTAGTGAGGAAAAAGTGCCTCTTCTCCTTTCTCTCCGAACAGATCACTTCCTGTGTAAAGCGGGTAGCATTTTGGGGACTACTGCCGTAGGGGTACCGTTACTATTTATTGTAGTCTGGGAGAGATAAGGTGGTCATTCCTAATATAGTTACTTTAGCTCCGGTAACTTCTGTTGAAGGTTATAAATGCTCTTTAATCTATTAAGTGAAACTGAAGATTTTAATGTCTTGTCATTCGCTTCTCTAGGAGATAATAAATAATAATCTGTGACCCTACAGCCCATGAAGGGCCCAGACCGACCAGCCGGCTGCTGGCCTCATGTCCACATGTCGAAGCAGAGGTCGACGATCATCCAACCAGAATAAGGTATCGTGTGGTTAGCACGATGATCCTCCCAGCCGTTATAGCTGGCTTTCGCAACCGAATTTCGCTACCTATCGTAGCTTCCCAAGTGCATCACGATGCTGGCTGGGCACCGGTCCCATACACTGACCGAAATTTCATGAGAAAATTTCTTCCCCATGAGGACTCGAACCAGCGCGCATTCCGTAACGCGAGTCTTAGGCAGGATGCCTTAGACCACGACGCCACGGCGCGGAACTCGCTAGAACAGCGGTCATCAGCATAGAACACCCTGGGGCTAGCGTCTCTTACCCGCGGAGAACACACTGCACTATGGTGCATTCGTAGCTGCTAAAGGGTGTGCTCTCTACTGTTCTCCAACCAGGAGATTAACCGTGAACGGAATGTGCTTACTATTGCGTCATCTATTGGAGCGAAGTAGATAGATAATATTACCGTTATAACGTGTTTAAAAACCATGCGCTCTCCTGCATATGTTATTTCCTGTATGGAGGGATTAAAAGACCAGGAAATTAACAGTGATCTAATTTTGTAACTAGGGTAGTATAAATATCAGTGTTATCGTTTGTGCTGTGAGAGTTAGCCAATAGAGATACGTGTACCCACGTGTGTGACCTTATGACATCAACATTCATTCACATTATTACCCCGCTGCGTCTCATTCCACTGAGACTTTCTCGTGGTTGGAGTACAGTACCTCTTCCTGCTGCACGGCGGGGCACACGGGACAGCTCCGCTTATCCTTTACCCATTTCAGCGAGTGCTGACGACCACTGCTCTAGAAGATAATATTGTTAAATATTACAAAACAAATAGGATGGAAAGTTATGCGGAGGAGGAAAGAGAAAATACTGTATATATTCGCCGTCACTTTGGTGGAATTGTCATGGTGCAATCGTGGCTCAAGAAAGAAACTGATACATTTATTAATTTGTCGCCTATTATTAAATTTATTAGTGTCAAAAGTTAAGAGAAGATCGGAGTACTAAACAACTCACCAGCGCACCGCTTCATTCTGTAATCAGTCGTCGCCTTGCGGCTAGCAGGACGATGGATGACAGGAAATGCGTTATGTGGGGAAGGGACTGCAGTTAGCAGCAACAAAGTAACGCTTCAAACTGGCACTATCATTGTGACACTATATCTAAAGGCTCAGTTGTGAATAAATTACTTGCTTGTTATACCAATAAAATATAGTCCAACGTCCTACGTATTGTAATGCAAGTTTTAGGTATCCCTAACAACGAAAAGAAGATTTTGACACACCATCTGTCTGTGTGCTATAATAATAATAATAATAATAATAATAATAATAATAATAATAATAACAATAATAATAATAATAATAAAGATTAGGAAAAATACCTGAATTTTACTTGAAGCAAGTAAAGAAATAGGTTTGGAAGTAAATCCCGAAAAGACAAAGTATATGATTATGTCTCGTGACGAGAATATTGTACGAAATGGAAATATAAAAATTTGAAATTTATCCTTTGAAGAGGTGGAAAAATTCATATACCTGGGAGCAACAGTAACAAATATAAATGATACTCGGGAGGAATAAATGTGGGAAATGCCTGTTATTATTCAGTTGAGAAGCTTTTATCATCCAGTCTGTTGTCAAAAAACAGTTATATTACCGGTTGTTCTTTATGGTTGTGAAACTTGGACTCTCACTTTGAGAGAGGAACATAGGTTAAGGGTGTTTGAGAATATGGTGCTTAGAAAAATATTTGGGGCTAAAAGGGATGAAGTTACAGGAGAATGGAGAAAGTTACATAACACAGAACTGCACGCATTGTATTCTTCACCTGACATAATTAGGAACATTAAATCCAGACGTTTGAAATGGGCAGGGCATGTAGCACGTATGGGCGAATCCAGATATGCATATAGAGTATTAGTTGGGAGGCCTGAGGGAAAAAGGCCTTTGGGGAGGCCGAGACGTAGATGGGAAGATAATATTAATATGGATTTGAGGGAGGTGGGATATGATGATAGAGACTGGATTAATCTTGCTCAGGATAGGGACCAATGGCGGGCTTATGTGAGGGCGGCAATGAACCTCCGGGTTCCTTAAAAGCCAGTAAGTAAGTAATAATAGGTAGGAAGTTCGTACCAAAACAGTAGATTTCAGTTGAGTACAATGAGGAATATAGATGTCACCCGCGCCTCGCCCTGCTACTGCTCGCTACAGACGTTACACAGTTCACATAAACAACGCTTGGTATCATTCTGTGGAGCTGTGTACAGTCGTGAATAGTTTGAAGAATATTGTTGATTTATATTAACATATTTTAGGTTTTGAACTTGAAAAACATAAATAATTGATTAAATGGCGATTACAGCTGTTTCGGTGCTATTCGACACCATCCTCAGAGCCTATTAGATCTCGGCGCTATCTCAACTTCGCTGCCTGTTGTGTGGGTGCGTTCATGTGATGAAGAGTTGTGTATATTCAAGTGTTAAAAGTAGTGTACGAAAGATTCAACATGGATTATGAAAAACATAATTATAAACCGGAACCGAACCCACACCCAAGCGCAGCTTCCAATCAGCAGGAAACGCGTCTCCACCTGAGTTACGCTAATTTTTTTAATGAAATCAGATACTATATTCTTGGAGGGATTACTATTCTGAAGAATGTCTTTTGTGTGGAATCCAGAAAACGAAGGTTTATAGTCTTGTTTGTGTGTACTACATATAATAAATGATTCCATGCATGGATGTTTTTGTAAGGCGGTGCAAGAAGATGAACTAGTATGAATGGGAATATAATTCCAACATGACAGAAGAGATTATCTGTTGCGAAATGCGTAAAACTTAATGAGAACTTATGAGGCATCTTTGTGACGTCAATTTTTTACTTCAGGTATCAAATCTGAAGTTATTAGGAGGATATAAATACATACAAGGTCATTTTCATTCATTACCATTTGCCTCCCTTCTCACCAAGGGCACTTACGTTGTGTAACATGCAGTTGGTTATCTGCTTATTGGGATTTGTAGTAGATAATGTTATGTTTGTGTGTCTTCTTCTGTTTGTATGTTAAGAGTTGAATGCTAGTGCAATAAGATTCATTGACATAGGCTAATGTTCGTCTATTTTTGGGCTGCTCTCCGAGTAGAAGAGAAGTATGATTGATGATGTTGCTTACTCTGTCAGCGACACCTTAACAACACAAAACCGACTCCTAAAATCTGAATACCTTATTATATTATAATAAATCTTGGAGTTAAAATGTCTTAACATCATGATGAGAGATTTATGGGCCGTTGCACTATGTTATAGATGCAGAAATATCTAATTACAGCTCCTCTTCATTTCTTATTTTTTACATTATTTCATGGCCCTTAAAAAGCTTTCGTAGAAAATTCTGAAAGATAATTACCTAATGATGACTCTTTTTTCGATAGCCCCACGGTCGAATGAGTTCTTATGCTTTTGTTTACAGTGTTGAACCATTTAAGCAAAATAAACAAGAAGTTTCCTTTATGTGTAGTTCTGCAGAAGAAACTATTCTGTGAACCAACTTCGATGTTCCATATTAATAAAAGATGTACTTTTACTATGGTTCTTTTTACTTGGTTATTTAACGACGCTGTATCAACTACGAGAATAAATATGGGAAATGCCTCTTATTATTCGGTTGAGAAGCTTTTATCATCCAGTCTCCTGTCAAAAAGTCTGAAAGTTAGAATTTATAAAACAGTTATATTACCGGTTGTTCTTTATGGTTGTGAAACTTGGACTCTCACTTTGAGAGAGGAACATAGGTTAAGGGTGTTTGAGAATAAGGTGCTTAGGAAAATATTTGGGGCTAAGAGGGATGAAGTTACAGGAGAATGGAGAAAGATACACAACACAGAACTGCACGCATTGTATTCTTCACCTGACATACTTAGGAACATTAAATCCAGACGTTTGAGATGGGCAGGGCATGTAGCACGTATGGGCGAATCCAGAATTGCATATAGAGTGTTAGTTGGGAGGCCAGAGGGAAAAAGACTTTTGGGGAGGCCGAGACGTAGATGGGAAGATAATATTAAAATGGATTTGAGGAAGGTGGTATATGATGATAGAGAATGGATTAATCTTGCTCAGGATAGGGACCAATGGCGGGCTTATATGAGGGCGGCAATGAACTTCCGGGTTCCTTAAAAGCCAGTAAGTAAGTAAGTATCAACTACGAGGTTATTTACAGTCAATGGGACTGGTGATAGCGAGATAGTAGGTATTTGGTGAGATGAGGCCGAGGATTTGCCATAGATTAGTGTCATAAAATCCTTAGCATGGCTTCCCTCCTGGAAGGAAGTAAATTTATGCATTCCGTTTCGTAGATTTACGGCACGTAAGGAAAGCCTGTCCCTGACAGAGAGCTCGAGGCAAAATTCGTCGGCATTTCTCGCCCATATTGAATTTCGACGTCGATGAATAATCTCTGTAGTTGAAAACATCGTAAAATAAAATTTTACTATTAATATGTTAGATACGTTTAATGAATTAGGCTACTAGTCTGTATGTGATGTGATAACCTCAAGGCACTAGTTTTGTAATACAAGTTATGTGGAAGTTCTAATTCAGATTCTGTAAATTTTAACTCTAAATGTAATTCTGTGGCAGACATTAAGCTGTCAATTATATGATATCTGGTAGTGAGACAGAAAGGTCTTTTGGAGCTCCACATTTAGCTTAGATAAATAGACATTGTTACTATTATAAATTATAAAGCTATTTTGATAACAATTATCAGTTCATAGGTTATCCAACGTTCTACATATCGCCACACATGTTGTGTCATAGCTTTTCCTTAGGTAAGTTTAGTCACTAAAATTAAAAATAACTCAACATCTGCACTGCCGCCCCAATTTCTCTTAATAACTCATACCACTTTCTTGAAATTGATATATGCACACAGCTGTGTATTTCGTAACTGAATTATTGCTTTCACCCACACACTTCCTGTTTCCTCTTAAGAAAGCATACGGAAAAACTGGCTTGTTTTTTCCATTATAATACCTAATTCGATTTAGATCCTGGCACGCAGCAACTATTTGGTATTTGAATAATTTCAAGGAAAAAATTGTTCCGGGGCCGGGTATTGATCCCGGGACCTCTCACTGAACACACCAGCGCTCTACCGACTGAGCTACCCAGGAACTCCACCCGATACCGTCTCAATTTTTCCCCTTATATCCACACACCTCGAGTGGGCTGACGAGACGCCAGAAATCCACATCGAGTGCTGCACACAAACTCTGTGTGACTCGAAATTGTGGTTTTTCTGTTAACGTACCTACAGCACCTAGGTTTCGGTACCTACAGTCTGCTTCACAGGGAACTTTACCTGAAAGCTAGTTTTGTATTTGGTATTTGTTGTATTTGCGAAATCAAGAAAATTGACACTGTAGGGTATGCCGGGCTTTGTTATACATTTACGCATGAAAAAGAAATGCTTCTAATTAACAAAACTATGGCCTTAGCTTCATAAAATTTACCTGAAATATGATATATCCTTTGTATTTTTCCTTCTGCTATTTCTGTTACATGCAGCACACACAGCTCCTGCTATAGATCGTGCAAGGAACGATTACCGAAAAGCAATGGTGGCGTTGCTGTCTGTTTTGATGTGTGTATGTAGGCACGCCGAGGGGGGAGAGATGCGGGCCGAAGGAAGTACTGTCTCTTCCAAGAAGATGAACAAATGAGGACATCGCTGTGGAAATAAAGAACGTAGCAAGAGAAAGATTCGAAGTTAATTAAACGCGCAACATATGTTTACGAATGAAATAATAATACCGTGCGATACAATATACGTATTCACATGCAATGGAACAAACTAAAGTTGTAATGTAAGTAACACAACGCAAGACTGATTCTATCGATGTCATTTCTCTTCCGACTGTACTCCTGAATATCATTCAAGCTATCTCGTGACCTTTCCTGTCGCCCGCTCTTCCTTATCGCATTCTTTCATTCGCATTCCTTCCGTCGGTATTCCCTGCTTGCGAGACCTATATCTCCATATACAGGATGTTTCAAAAATAGGGGGCATAATTTGAGGTATGTATTTCCCAAATGTAGACAATCAAAATAGTTCATTACAACATGTGTCCGGAAATGCTTTATTTCCGAGTTATGGCCTTCACAACATTGAAATTCACCGGAACGTTTTTCTTTCCGCAGGTCGTTGCCGTCAAAGGAGACATTAAGAGGGGACTCTGACAGTTCATTCCGAGGCGAAGGTTACATTCAGTGTTGTGTAGGCGTTAGACTGTGCGACATGTATTCAAATCAAGAGCTGGCAGAGATACACTTCATGTACGGTAAGGCGGACGGCAATACTGCGCTGGCTCGTCGTTTGTACCAGGAGAGGTACCCACAGCGACAATGTCCAGATCGGAAGACATTTGTACGTCTCCATTACCGTCTGTGCGGGTATGGAAAAGTTAACTCTCCTGGTTTGGGAAGGGGACGACCAAGATCTACAACTCCAGAAGTACAGGAGGAGAATCTGGAGGCTGTGAACATGACTCTTTCTATCAGCACACGAAGGGTAGCGTTGCAAGTCAATGTTCCTCATACGACTGTCTGGAGACTGTTGAAAGAGTATCAATTGTATCCTTATTATATCTGAGGCCATACGCAATACTCCTGGAGTTTGGGATCGTGTTCGCAGGTCAATGAGACATCGATGTGAGGTCTGTATTCAAGCAGGAGGCGGATATTTTGAACATCTTCTGTAATGACAACGACCTGCGGAAAGAAAAACGTTCCGGTGAAGTTCAATGTTGTGAAGGCCATAACTCGGAAATGAAGCATTTCCGGACACATGTTGTAATGAACTATTTTGATTGTCTACATGTGGCAAATACATACCTGAAATTATGCCCCGTATTTTTTAAACATTTTGTATACAACGTTATAAACAGCAAAATTATACAACGGAGGGTGTTTATTTTATTGCTGCCGTATTTCGCCGCGGCACCACTAAGAACGTGTACAAGCCAACTTTGCCACTCTACGAGTGTAATCTCTCTTCTAACTCCTTGGCTTTTACCCTTGCAAGCAAATTGCAATTTGTCGACACGTCGCTGTGCGTCACGTAATGTTAACTGCTATAGGGATAAAAATTGTTTGAGAATTCTGTTATTTAATTTAAAGGCCTGGGTTTTTGTACAAAACCGAGTAAAGTAACAATAAGACTGATTTACAGAGATTATTATTATTATTATTATTATTATTATTATTATTATTATTATTATTATTATTATTATTAACATTTTTATTTCGCCATGAATGTTGCAAATACGATGCCGTGTATTGCAATATTAGAATTAAGATTGTGTATGAGTATCTGACATTACATGGTGAAAAAATTAATCGCGAAAGTATCACGAAATTGTCACATTTTAAACCATAAGTACGATATTATATTCATTTTTCACGAAACGTTTTATACATTTGTATAAAAAAACTGAGCATTCTATATCGAATTTAGTTCTCGTGTGGTTCAGTAATGTTCCCTCAGTTCAATAGTAACCACCCCATATATTACAGGTCACTTGTAATCCACATACTTCTCGCTTGTCGGTAAATAACTTTTCATGTTTATCGTTAATAAAAAACATGGCTCTGATTAGAATCACAAGATAAATAATCTATGTAATTATCGTCTTATCAACAACTCTCAGAATATGAATCACATTAGTCTACTGTAAATAAATCAATCAAGACGGAGCAATATCGTCCGTCCTTCGAGTGTTGTTTGCTCCAGATTGTTCTGCAGAATCCCTGTTTTATTGCGATATAACAGTTTCATCCTTTCAGTTACAGGCAATTACAACGATACGTTAAATGAAGCAATTGGGCTTACGAGCGATGAGCGATGTTAATTATCGAAATAATGAACTTTCCCCTTAATGATTTTCGCCATTAAATTTATTTGTACGTAAAATAGTGTATTTATAAATTGATGGTCATTAGTGCTCGATCGAACGTTCGCATTTGTCTTTGTATAATATACAGTTCAGTTTTAAATAAATACGGATACAGACTCATCGGATCTCACGGGATGGACTTGCAAGTCCATATCTGAATTTGTTCGGACGTACGACGAGAATCTTATTACGTGGGCTCGGGACGACGACGACGACGACGACAACGGCGACACTCAGAACAAGAATGTCACAGGCTTCTATCTGATTGTCAATTTATATTAAATGTGTTTTCTCTATCTTTTTCGCTTTCTTTTTTCTCTTGTGTGTTATCGGTCCGAATTAAGTTAATGTATTTAGTAAACTGCCTTTGTAAATTTTATGTTATGTTATTGGTTAAGGGATCTTAGGTAATGATTAGGGGTCAAAAATCCGATCTTTTATTTTGTGTTTAAAATAGTTCAAAACCCGCTCATTTAAACAATAATAATAATAATAATAATAATAATAATAAATAATAATCCGTGGCGCTACAGCCCATGAAGGGCCCAGACCGACCAGCCGGCTGCTGATCTCACGTCCACATGCCGAAACAGAGGTGAACGATCATCCAGCCAGAATGGAGGTATCGTGTGGTTAGCACGATGATCCCCCCAGCCGTTATAGCTAGCTTTCGCAACCGGCTTTCGCTACCTATCGCAGTTCCCGAAGTGCATCACGATGCTGGGTGGGCACCGGTCCCATACACTGGCCGAAATTTTATGAGAAAATTTCTTTCCTCATGAGGACTCGAACCAGTGCGCATTCCGTAACGCGAGTCCTAGGCAGGATGCCTTAGACCACGATGCCACGGCGCGGAACATTTAAACAATACTGTATAGTATCTAAATCAAATTGTTGGATTCTTTGTAAGTTCATGCATATGTATATACACTTTTTGCTGGTTGAGTGGAAGAGAAGGCCTTACGGCCTTAACTCTGCCAGCTAAAATAAATCATTATTATTATTATTATTATTATTATTATTATTATTATTATAGTATATATTGTGTGGGTATCTCTGCAGGTAAGCCCTTTGAATGTCCTCTTTAAATTTGGCGGCTCATGTAATTCATACATTCTTCTTTTTTTTAATGCAGTTTTCAGTAAGTTGATATATTTCAAACTCAAGTGCATTTTTCTCTGAAACTACTAAATCTATTTATATGAAATTTTTACAGTATTTTCTGCAGCCTTTATTCTACAAAGTAGACCTACTGGTTTATGGATATCATACACATAACATAAGAAAAATTATATGCTTTGAAATAAATGGCAAAGATTGTTAATCAAAGTTCATTATTTTTTTCTGTTTCACTGAGGGTAAAATATTTCACTAACTTTTGCTTTATAATTTACAATATACATCACTTGATAACTTTAAAAAATACAAGGTATATAAGTGAAGATTGTAGCAAGTAATGTGCACCTGAAGATAGAAGTACATTTAGCAAAACGGGAAAACAGGTTATCAGTTAGGGCCTTCCTTTTGCACTTATATCCGAAACTAGTTGTCTTTCATACCACTGAATTCAGAATGATTTATTGTTTAATCATGGAAGTTTTTATTCTAATATGAACACTAAAATCCTAGAAATATTCAACTAAACTTCTATACTGAAATTCTTTAATCGCATAGCATCACTATTCACTATCCTTAAGATCACACCGTACACGAGCCTGGCTCTTACGTTAGTGGCTAGAAACATTTGTTGTTGCATACTTTTGAATTGTACTCACTTTGCTTACTAGCTAAATACAATAATAAAAAGATACATTGGCGATAAGCATCTCTGTCTTATGTCAAAATTCAAAGTCATAAACTTTGTCTCCACAAGCGTCAAGGATGCGCTTTTAACAGATGCGTACAGCACGGCCGGCGCAGATGTAGCTACATCAAGAGAAAACTAATTATCTTAATTAGTTAAATTGATCTAATTCCGGAAACGAGCCGGAGCTTGCAGACCACTGTCTTATTTCACCAACAACTTCCCAAATTTTCACTTGTAAGGTTTTGCAAAGTGAAAAGTATTTTTGTTTCTCCATATTGAAAGCACTGTGCGAATTTAAATGCATGTATCTTATTTCTTAAAGTCTTAGCTAGGATTGCATAGTGTGCTAATATTCGGGAATATGCATGTATTATTTTTTTATTTCATTTGTTTACTCATTTATTATAACTTGCCCTTTTATTATTTTATTTATTATTTATTTGTGCGAGATCGTGCGTATTTGCTTGGTTTCCGCATAAAATCAATCCGCGGTAAGTCTAAAATTCCACATTCAGTATTCCCAACCTAACACACGTAACAATTTCCCTGTTCTTACCGCTTAAGTGACATATTGATTTTACTGCTTTTAGGTTTCTAACATATTATTTTTAGAGACGTTCAATATAGTAATAATTATAAATTTGAAACTTACCACTGCAATTTCACCTAAATTCCACTGTTAATTATTGTTTTTAAATATTTGCAAAAATTAAGTAAACTCTACAACTCCTCTAAAGTTACTGGATTCGTGATGCAAGTAACATTAAGGAAGCCGTGAAAAAATCAACAATATTCCAGATGCCGATGTTATTGCTGTAATATGCTATATAAATAATATTGTTAAAATATTAAAATGAAAAATAAATCATTACATAACCTTACCGTTTGTTTTAAGTTCGCATTTATGGACTGGGGGAAAAAAAGACAGACGTATATCACGGCTTGCTGGAGTATAGTAAACACAGAAAACATTTTAAAGCAACAATGTTGAATATAGATATTTTTGTGTTCCGAAGTTGCCGTCATTGAACAGAAACCAAGATGGAGATTTCATTGCAACTAATTAGAAATTCCTCTTTCAGGTATGTAATAAACGATCTTCGCACAAAATAATGTACGATACAGGAGCAGTATGTTTTCTTTCAATTCTCGGAAATCAAAAAAGCTCAACTACGTTTCGCTTTTTCAAACTTTTCCTCGAACATGAAAACTTCAACATACCGCTCTTGTAACGCATATTACTATTTCGCATAGGCTATTTATTTTTTGTTCCCGTCCCGCGCCGTGGCGTCCTGGTCTTAAGGCATCTGCCTAGAACTCGCGTTACGGAATGCGCGCTGGTTCGAGTCCGTTTTGAAGTCCTTTTTTGACTATATCAAATTACAACACTTTCCTTATGTTGTGAAGAGACAAAATGTAAGATTGTGTGTGCCATGTATTTCCATGAATGTGCTGAAGTGTGTTTTGGGGAGTAATATAGTTTTTTTTTTTTTTTTTTTTTTTGCTCTTACTTTCCCTTTTTTTTTTTTTTTTTTGTCATTTTTTTTATGAAAATTTTTCCCTTTAAAATCCGTCTCTAGTAATAGCATTTTGTCACTTATTAGTGTGCCGTAAATGAATCACTTCCATGAAATGATTTTGTCGAGTTAAGCATGATTTTCTAAATTTATTCACTTTCTGCTATCGTCAGATTAAAGACAGGCATGAATGAGGCCAGTCAGCTGCAGTATGCCAGATACAGCTCCTATCTGCCGTGGTAGGAGGGAGGATCAGCTTTATCTGTGATTGCTCTGTTTTGAACAAACATATGTCTGTGCTTGTAGTAGTCTGTTTGTTTTAACATCCCTCTCTGTTGTCCGCTCGTCTGTTTAATCTCTAATTTATGGACCATCAACTGTCAGCCTTGACACTTTGTAATAATTTCGTTGCTTAGGTTGTCATGTTTTGGGTTTACAGAATTCCCATGGCAGTAAAAAGTACCGCACCGTTAACCGAACGGCTTTAGTCGATTTTTACACTCTCATTATTCCAAGTATAAGATCTTACTTTACGCGTATCATGTAAGAGGAAAGTATTATGTCCTACGTATAAGCCCATTTCTATGAAAGAACATGACGTGCATAATTATGAATGCTCATTTCTAATCAAAAAACACGACACGCTTCATTTTGAGTGCACCCTGACTGTACCGCGCAAATATTTACTTGGCGAATTAGTACTGCACGCCGTTTTGTATTTTTCCCTTTTTATTTGGGGTCTAATACGTAAACGCATGTTTCACATTAAAATGCGATCGAGAAATACATTTTAAAATACTGCAAATGCTTTGGAACAAGAACAACACATGAGGCTCGCTGGTCATCATTCAGACTGTGATAGGCGTAATCACTTTGCACGTTCTATTCTTTTTTTGGAGTATTCCGCCAGAATAAGGTACCCATCCGATGAAGATATTCCACTACATAAGCTACTATAGTGCATAATATAGCTTACGCTATGGGCTCAAGGATTGTTCTCACTCGTTCTACCATGCTACTGATCTGTCGCACTTGCAGCATCACATGAAGGGCTTCCTTTGATTCGTCTTAACCAACATCATCCAACAGCGAATTGCTTCTTATGATGGAGCAGATGCTGCATCCAAATATGTCATAAGCTGCTCATGATGGCTAGTTCTTACCTAGAAGTGATTTTGACAGGCAAAATATAAACTACAGTAATGTCATTAAAGCTCACAGTGAAAGAAATACACATCTCAAGTAAAATCAGGTAAACTCTAGCGAATTCATACCGCGAACTGTTTTACCCTTTCCAAATAGATTCGTAAAAGGGCAAAAAATAATTTCCGTTTCTACAAGTGCTTCTAACATGGTACCAGTTTGTAGTAATATTATTACGATGTACCGAAGTACATATGAAGACATTATTACAAAAATAACCCTCGTCAAAATTGCTACTTTTCAGGAGAACAATAAAAATAAATAGAACAATACATGTCAGCTGTTTCCGTGCAAGTGGTATTTATCCTTGTGGCTATTGCACCTGACATGAATCATTTTTGGAGTCTATAAACATTTGAAATAGTAGAAAATGTGTCCTTAACTCAATTTCATTAAAAATGACTAGGGCTGTTTTTGTAATAATATCTTCATATGATATTTCCGTGCAGATATTCTGTGTCATCATATGATGAAGAATGAGTGGAACGGAGAAACATTCTCTCCGCACCGGGATTTGAACCCGGTTATCCACTAAGCCACACTGGATTCCCAACCCGATTTCGGATCAAATCCTCTCAGTTTAAGTTCCACCTCTTAGGTTTCCCCTAGTGGCCTACCCTCATGCACTGCGTCATAGATGTATGACAGTGGCACAATGTTCACACATATGCAGAGGTACACTCGTTATGAGTGACGAAGTGGCCGATATCCGACGGAATAAGCGCCGTCTTAAATTACTAAGTGATTATTTTTTGCATATCATAATTAGGGGAGAGTCGGGTAGTATCGAACATCGGGTAATATCGGACAGTGAGTTTCTTTCATCTACCACACGATGATAGTACCTGATTGACATGCTTACGTTTCTGTGATCTCGCATAGAGACACGTAACCATGTCATTCAGGTACTACCATATGGTGGTAGATGAAAGAAACGCACTGTCCGATACTACCCGATGTCCGATACTACCCGACTCTCCCCTATATTATTACGATGTACCAAAGAACATATATTTCCGTGCAGATATTCAGCGTAATTCGATCCGATATCGGGATGGGAATCCGGTGTACTTAGTGGATAGAGCGTCAGCACTTAGAGCTGAAAACCCGGGTTCAAATCTCGGTGCCGGAGAGAATTTTTCTCCGTTCCACTCATTCTTCATTATAGTAATATTGTTTTCACATAATGAGTTGTCACATTTGTAAAACAAAAAACACATGAAATACGGTGATTTTTTAAAATAAAATTCATAGAAAATTAGTTATATTGTGCATCTCGAAAACCCGAACTGATGGAAAATTGTACTTGTTATTTCTTAATTCAGGAGATCGAAATTAGTAAGAATTTGTTAGTTTTATGTCTGGCGCAAAATAATTGTTGATCAGTGTAATAAAACCATGCACTACTAAATAGCTGGACTAGTGCGAATTACGAATATATTATTTATGTTTATATATTTATGTAGTGCAATCGTTGAATTAGGTGTTATGAACGCTTTCATGTTTGCTGCCTATAATGTTTAAAACAAAATGTGGTTTATGCAATATAAACGAAATACTATTATTCATGTGACCTGACATATTCAGTCAAAGATCGTTACTCGTATTATGTAATTTTTAATTACTATTATTTTATTCAATATTTCAGTAACAATATGACCGCATCTACAACGAAAGAAGAGGTGAAAATGACGCGCTCCTGATTCGTGATTGGATGACGTTCAACTTACGTTTCTTTGCGTTTGCGGAAGCTAGACCTTGGCAATGTCGAATCAGCGCCGTCATGCGTTCGTTCAAACTAACGTTAGAACTTGTATTTGTCAAACTTCAACGTCACCATAACGAAACGAACGTTGATCGTAATCCCGGCCTAAGGCACTAAGAGCACCACGCCCTTCTCACGCAGGGACATTTAAACAGTGTTACTGGCATTTAAATATGGAAAACAAAGTGACACATAAATAGATGACGATGTCCTTCAACCCGGTTGGATTTGTGCGAGGTAAATATAGCTCCAAACGAAAAAAATTCATTATTATTTTTATCTATTTTAGAACCATTTGCCGTTGCCTTTCAGATATTTTTCCACCAATATGTATATGTGTTTTACTGCGCTTTCAACATTGGAGAGTTCGGGCGCGGGTTCGATTCCCGCTTGGGCTGATTATCTGGTTGGATTTTTTCCGAGGTTTTCCCCAACCGTAAGGCAAATGTCAGTTAATCTATGGCGAATCCTTGGCCTCATCTCGCCAAATACCATCACGCTATCACCAATCCCATCGACGCTAAATAACCTCGTAGTTGATGTAGCGTCGTTAAATAACCCAAGTAAAAAAAACATTGGAGAGGCCACCGGCGTAGCTCAGTCGACTGAGGCACTTGCCTGCTGATCCGGAGTTGCATTCGGGCGTGAGTTCGATTCCCGCTTGGGCTGATTACCTGGTTGGATTTTTTTCCGAGGTTTCCCCAAACTTAAGCAAATATCGAGTAATCTATCGGTCTCATCTCGCTATCACTAATCCCATCGACGCTAAATAACCCAGTAGTTCATACGAGGTCGTTAAATAATCCACTAATAAAAAACATTGTAGAGTTGACAGCAAAAATGAATTAGTTATTACTTTTGGAGTCATATTTACCTTTCGCGACTTAACACATAACATCCAACATTAGCTGTTATTTTGTAGAACCCCTGTGTCCAGTTACAAACAATCTGAGGACAATAAATGGTGATACAAAAAGTTGTGCTCATACTGAAGGAGCTAACAATGGAGTCGAAATATAACATTTTTATTAGGAACTTGTGATATCTAAGTAATCCTTAGTAGCTATTATAAAACATGTCATTTATCATGCTTCAGCAGATGTGGATGCAACAACACGGAGCACAAGCACATTTTTCTCTTGTCGTATGATACGAGTACTTTCTAAATCTCGCATATCCCAGGCGGTGGATCGGAAGAGCAAGACTAACTGATTGGCTAGCCTGCTGTCCTCATTTGATGCCTTTTAATTACTTCTTTTGGGAGCATATCAAAAGCCTCGTTTACGAGATACCGGTGTAAGAATCAGAAATATTTTTAGCAGCATCTGATGTGGTTCGGAAGGTGCCTGGGGTGTTTGGAAGAGTGCGCCAGAGTTTCCTTCAACGATGCAATGCCTATACTGACTGTAGTGGTCGCTAGTTCGAACAATTTTTGGTGTAATACAAAATAATTATTAAGTTCATATAATCTTTGTCTACTTTAATTTTCGTACAAGTTACTAGTAGGCCTACAGTACTTATTGGTATGCTGTACATCTTATATTTCCTAACATTCACAGGTTTATACTGACCATGAGTTCCTATTGTAAAGTTGTTATAGAGTATTCCAACTCCTCTGTGAACTTCTTCAAACTGGCCACTATCTTTTAAATTAGTCTATATATTAAAAAATCGTATAAATGCTATGTTAGATAAAAGTTGTAAATTACTATTCAAAAATCGTGATAGCAAGTAATGTTTGGAGTTTAGTTTTTTACTAATAATGTAAATGATAACTTTCAATAATAATGAAGCGAATATAGGTAGTATTAACAATTTCAATAATTTATGTAAAATTGGCCTACATGAATACATAATGGGATCAAATAGACTTCGCGTGAGTCCGGCTCAGTTGATAACTGAGACATTCTTATAAAAGCAAACTTCCTGTAAACTATTAGTCATCTAATAACTTAACTGGAATGTTGTAATTTCGTTCATGAAACGAGACTAGTATATTACCTCAGTCAAGGACGAAGGAATTTAAATCTAACAAAAGATTCAGTACTGTACTTCATAAAGAAATGTAGATAAAAGGACAAACGAGTCATGAATAGAGCTCTGAAATATATGCAGACTGAAATATCCACGCTACTATACACGAAAATTACTTAGGCCTAAATATGCATTATAAACGCTCAATTAAAATAAATATAATTATAGCTGATCGACTCTCTGTCGCTGTTCTAGGACTTTTTCTGCGCAGAGCCAGCCTCGTTAGGAATTACGCAAAGCTACGATTAGAAGTATCGCTTCCGAATTTCGTTAATATTTACTGCAAAACGTGATGCTTTAACAGTCATATTTCTAAAAGCAAATTATTAAGCACTCTCATTAAGTGTTTTAAATACAACAGGAGACCAATTATAGCTATAACAATACCGTACTTTGTAATAAAAGAACATAATGTGCAGTATGTAACATTTTTGGGCGTGGATAATAATTATAATGAATATAGGTAGTTACACGTTGTTCATGATTGTGTTAAAAAACACGTGCGAATGAAATTAAGTTTGAATACAAGTTTAACGCTTAAACACAAATTCTCTTTTTTAGGTCAACAAATTCTTGAAGTTTTACGCTAACGCTGACCTATACAGACTGCTTAAGAATTCTATTTTTTTTAATGTTCATATAACCTGTAGCCTACATATTATACGTATCGTATAACTTACAGTATAATTTTATTGTTCTGAAGTGTCCTTTCTAACGAATTTTGCTACGGAACATTTTGTATTTCTGTATGCATTATTTTTACTTAGTATCGAAGAAAATAGGATGGAAAAGGATTAAGATTATATTAGACTATCTATCGTATTATTTGTCAGTGTATATGACGCATTCAAAAAATTAAAGTAGTTTTTCTGTGAGTGGAAAAACTAAAACTAAAAAACAAAAGGTGGTGATGATGATCCATAAGCCATTATTGGACTGTTACGGTCTCCTTCCATCTTTTCAAGGATCGATCTACGGATATTTTCTTCGAGGCGTATAGTGGAGGATCTGTACAGGCAATCTGGAACGATCCATTCTGTTGATGTGCTGGAACTAATTCTGCCTGTTTATTTGTATTAATTATTGAGGTCTTAATGAATCGATGTTATTTTTAATGCTCTTGTTACTGATTCATTTTTTATGGTCAAGTAATAATAATAATAATAATAATAACAATGACAATAGAAGAAGAAGTCAGTGATTTTTCAAAAGCCTGTAATCGTTGTCAAGACGCACCTTAATATTAAGTCAAATTTTAAGGATAAAAGGTGCGCCCTAAAAACCGACAAATGCAGTAGTTTCATAATATGTTTTTCAATCTCTAATGTAGATCTTTCATTGCGATACTGGGAAGTAAGAAGGCAAATGGAAGAACTCCAATAAGCCGAGCATTAGCAATCAACCAACCAACCAACCATTTGTAATGTGTATGTCAATTGCTAAGTTCGTTGTCAGCGTGAAAAACACACGCGCGTACGCACATAAATAAATATATGCACTTTGTAGACGGATTTAAGAAAGAAACAAATATGTACAGCAATTTCTCTTAAACTATTAGACGGTTTTTGTTTATGTTGTCGGTGTACAAGCAAAACACATTAAGTGAAAAATATTACATCTGAGAAAAAGGCGTATATAATAAACATAATGCGTGTGTCTAAACTTAGAATTAGAAAATGAAATACACATGAAGAGAAACAACTTACTAAAAGTAATAATATTTTGAGGATTCAGTTTTGTCAGAAGAAAAACTATTTTTTTTACTCCTTTTTTTTTTAATAGAGGAGTAATAATTTTGACTTTCTGTGTTTTCTTTGTATACCGACGATATTTAGTATCTACAAATCAGTCTATCTGAAAATAATGCACATGAAGCGTAAAAATTGTCATTAAAATAATTGATGATCTGCATTCGAAATCAAAATACATAATGACGATTTAGTTCAAATCAAAGCTAATTTTCTTCGTGATTTTTTTTTTATTCTGTAGAATGAACTTGCAAACGACTCAGATATTTTCGTCAAGTATCTTACTTTGGAAAATCCAGGAAACAAAAGCTCTTCTTATTTTGATGCATAGTAGGACCTAGATGATTTTATTTGTGTATGTATTCTGAATAATAGTAAAAAAAAATGAACTGTGGGCACTAATATAATTTTCATTGTGTTAATGGAACTGAATTGTTGCAAAACATATAATTTTATTTCTTTGAACGGAAATTATCACTCTGTTAAAATGACGAGAGACTTGTTAATTTTTGGAGAGAAAGATATGTTATATAGTAGGACGGCCACGAAGAAGATGGAGTGGCCAGTTTAAATAGTTATTTTACTGATGTGAAGACAACAGGCCTAATAGCCTAAACCGTAATGATGATGATGATGATGATGATGATGATGAGATATGTTATACAGTGATTGCACATAATTCATTTGATACATGGCTATGTAAAATAACGGTTTTATTAATTACTATGTAAAATTTATAACAAGAAAGTACCGGTATGTGCCATTGACATGACTCTGGTCTTTTATTAAACTTCTTGTAAATAACTTAAAAAATTAATTTAAATACTCTAGATTCACCTGAAATCAGCATAATTTAAATAATCTCTATGCACGTAGGCCTACATGCAAAACCTTCGACAAAGTCGTAAATTCCAGACACTTTCCCGTACTATATCCGCGTCTTGTATACGGTATTACTCTAATAATAAACTTTATTTCACATTTACGACATCTGAACACGTCTGTTTATTCTACAAATATTACCGGTACATCTACTCATTTTTTTCAGTTACTATATCTTTGATTTTGGAGTGTGCACAAAAGATCGAGATAGCTGTGGACTATGTTAATCCTTGCAAGTAGTGAAGTTAGTAAATACATCATACTACAAGGGCCGTAAAATATACGTGTAATTATTACTGCCCCATTACTTACAAATAATGAGACTCCCTATCAAACATAGCCTTGGTGCTTCTTAATTAGTCATGCTGCATGATATACTCGTACAATGAAGTTTCTCATGTAATTTCCTGTGACTGGGTATGTTTCTACGGACATGTATTATAGAACGTTACGAAGGGCAGACAACAGCACGATTATGGAAATATTACGTAGCATACCAACGGTCCACTGAAAGTAATGTGAAGGTTGCTATTTGTAGGGAGAAAGAATGAGAAAAATTCTCCCTCACCTCATTCAAAACATTTCTCATGCACTGTTGATTCCAGCCAAGAATGATAATTCCTCACCAAAAAAATAACTCCACTCTCTTAGAAATTAATTTACGAATATGTATACTTTCAGATATTATTATTATTATTATTATTATTATTATTATTATTATTATTATTATTATTATTATTACTGTGTACTGGTACAAGATTTTTTGAGTCACTTTAGAGTAGACTATGTTTCATATTCCTGATACTTTCATGAGGCGGATTTATATGCACAAAAAGTTAATAGGTACCTAATTTTACTTGGTATAGCTTATGATGAGCATAAACGCTGTATCCCCACCCGTTGTAATGGTTTAACCATTTGCTACGTCAGCGAGCAATTTGCTCGATACATTCTCCAGTCGGTGCCACTCTTTCTTTGCGTATGAGTTTCAATGATTCATTTATACAGATTACTGATAGGCTCGCGTTTAACAAACGAACAATGGAAAACATGTTAGAGTTACGTGTTTATTGTCAAATTCAGTGTAAAAGTTGCCAGTATTGAATAGAAACAAAAGGAAAGTAAAATTCAATAAAAATGTATCATACATATACTTACGAAATACGAAATACGAAAAGCCTGAAATCCTATAAGGGCAACGGCCTCCTACAGGAGTGTAGGGTGAGCTGAAGGTCTACTACACTTGCGGAGCCAGTCCAAGAAAGCTTACACTATATACTTACAAACTAAACACATAAACAAATACCAACTAAACACGAAAAACTATACAGACTAAACACATAAATTATGCAAACTAAACATCCACAAAAAAACTATACAAACTAAACAAATAAATTATAATCTGAACACACAACTATCCACACTAAACATACGATAAAAAAGAAAAAAAAAAATACACAAACTGAACCATACATAGTCTTAACTGACACACAAACTAAATACACAAAACCTACACAAATTGCACACATAAATTGTACAGCCCAAACACACAAACTACCGGTATCTAAACTAAACGCACAAAAACGATACAATTGAACAGAAAAATTATACTAACTAAATACATGAACTATACCAACTATGCACGAAATCAAACTATCCAAACTAAAACACACAAAACCATACAATTGAACACAAAAATTATACGAACTAAATACATGAACTATACCAGCTATGCATGAAATCAAACTATCGAAACTAAAACACACAAAACCATACAATTGAACACAAAAATTATACTAACTAAATACATGAACTATACCAACTATGCACGGAATCAAACTATCGAAACTAAAACACACAAAACCATACATTTGAACACAAAAATTATACTAACTAAATACATGAACTATACCAACTATACACGGAATCAAACTATCGAAACTAAAACAAACAAAACCATGCAATTGAACACAAAAATTACACTAACTAAATACATGAACTATACCAACTATGCACGAAATCAAACTATCGAAACTAAAACACACAAAACCATACAATTGAACACAAAAATTATACTAACTAAATACATGAACTATACCAACTATGCACGGAATCAAACTATCGAAACTAAAACACACAAAACCATACAATTGAACACAAAAATTATACTAACTAAATACATGAACTATACCAACTATACACGGAATCAAACTATCCAAACTAAAACACACAAAACCATACAATTGAACACAAAAATTATACTAACTAAATACATGAATTATACCAACTATACACGGAATCAAGCTATCCAAACTGACACACACAAAAATAACTATATAAACAATACACACACATATATTTACATATCTTTTAATCATAGTAAATTTACAATATATGTAACTCCCAACAAGCAGCCTAGAATATGTAACCCAGATTTTTGTGGTGTGCAAGGAAAGAGGGAGGGAGGAAGAGTTTTCCCTCCAATGGGGGAAATAAATGAAATATTGGTGAAGATATTACATACTCGCATGTGGACAATAAAATTTGTTTGAGACATAAAGGAATGACTAAGAGACCCTTCAAGGTCATCACTAATAATGTTTTGGCCCGAAAGGATCAACTCTTGAAGGCTATGAAGGATAGGCTTACTGACGTGGCGTTTTGTCCGTAGAAAACAGGTACAGAATGGGTTCTGTGATAAAAATCCCATGTCTTACCTTTGTGGATATAACAAGAAATCTTGTAACAAGTAATCTATGAATGGGATTAATCAATCATCAGAAGATATCTTATTATATGGTATAAATTCGGAGGAAAAATACCACTAGAAGATATTTTAAGTACTGGAAGCTTCTAGTAGAATAGTGGTGCGCGGTAGCGTCACGGTTAAGGCGTAACGCTACAAAGCTGGAAGGTCGCGGGTTCGATTCCAGATAGGGTCATGGATTTTTCCATTGGTCTAATTCTTCCGGCCGCACTATGGCCCTGGTGTTTACTCAGCCTCTAACAGAAATGAGGACCAGGGGCATTTCCTTGGGCCGGCTCTACGGTTAACACGGTAACCATTGCACCACCAAGGACGACTGCATAGTGAAATTGATAAAATGTGTCTTGAAAGTGCTGATCAATCTGTTATATGTGATTAGAGGTGTAACGAAAAGAGAAAAGAAACTATCGAAGTCCTGCACAGAGTACGAATAGACATGTCTGATGCAGATCTAAAATTCTCTGTAGAGAAAAGGAAATTATATAAAAAAAAGACTGCTGAAGGCCATAGAAACTAATTTCACAGAAGAACAAGGAAAATCTCAAGCTCAAGAGATGCGCTAACAGAGCCCTTTCTTACCCTTAGAAGGAAGTTAACCAGCACTGTCACGGAGATTCCAATGGAACCTTGGGAAAAACACTTCTGCCTTCTCAATAGGTGTAACCCACAGATATAGCCTATACGTTGTAGTATATACGACATAGAACTGATAAGCATAACGGAAAGTAAGCAGCCGTCCTCAAGACGAAAGACGAGAAAGCAATAGGGCAGGATGGAATTTGTAATGAAAATACACAGTAGATCAGTTGATTTCTTTCTAAACTGATCTGTTCAACATATTCAAACGATTTTAGTGTGTGTAATATGTTATTTTTGTGTTAATGTTATTGTATCCCTGTACTGCAATGTGTTGCTTTTATCGTGATTCTGTTTATTTTTATTGTGTATTTATTCTCATATAAATTTATATAAAAAGTTTATAATTCATTTGCTATTCCACTTTGCGAGGTGTCCCGATTTTGGGATTTCAAAATCTGGTCACCTTAGTAAAAACATACGCAATTTCTTTTAAATCATTCACGCAAGACTGAAGAAATGTAAAATAATATTATTTTCAACTGTGTCAATGCTATATTAATGACCTCACACCTACAGCAGTTTTTTATAAGAGTCCTACTCTTACATTGCATGCTATCATCACATCCCACACTTTCAGCATACCATTCTAAGTGCGTAACGAATTCAGTGGTGAACCTTGAAGATGGTTAATGTGCTAATTTGTGCTTGGAGATAATTTACATTGTAATGTATTTTAATACGAATAGAGCACGTTTCATTAGAACTAATTTAAGACTTCATCAAGGTCGCTAGTCGCTGAAATATCACACTTCTTTGCATCCATCCTCTTCCCACTTCTTATTTTGGATTATTTTACTTATTTGGACCACTGTGTTTATTATTATTATTACCGATACTACTGATACTAACTACTACCACTACTATTGCAACTGCTATTATTATTATTATTATTATTATTATTATTATTATTATTATTATTATTATTATACATGCATATCCTTGTTGGTTTCTATCAGTTTCACAGTATCTTGCAGAAAACACTGCAGTTCACAATGCTGTTCTGGTATTTGTGCTCTTTCCATAAGAACTGATATTAATTTATTATGTGTGCTAGTTTTTGCTGTTCTGGTGGCTGTTTTCTGATTTTTGGAGTCCCTTGAAGTGGTTCTCAGAGCACTGAACTATAGCTTTTAGATTCCACTTTTTTTATTTATACACTTAGATTCGATTAGGGAAAACACGGGAATTTTACTTGAAGCAAGTAAAGAGATAGGTTTGGAAGTAAATCCTGAAAAGACAAAGTATATGATTATGTCTCGGGACGAGAATTTGTACGAAATGGAAATATAAAAATTGGACATTTATCTTTTGAAGAGGTGGAGAAGTTCAAATATCTTGGAGCAACAGTAACAAATATAAATGATACTCGGGAGGCAATTAAACACAGAATAAATATGGGAAATGCGTGTTATTATTCGGTTGAGAAACTTTTATCATCCAGTCTGCTGTCAAAAAATTTGAAAGTTAGAATTTATAAAACAGTTATATTACCGGTTGTTCTTTATGGTTGTGAAACTTGGACTCTCACTTTGAGAGAGGAACACAGATTAAGGATGTTTGAGAATAAGGTTCTTAGGAAAATATTTTGACCTAAGAGGGATGAAGTTACAGGAGAATGGAGAAAGTTACACAACATAGAACTACACGCATTGTATTCTTCACCTGACATAATTAGGAACATTAAATCCAGACGTTTGAGATGGGCAGGGCATGTAGCACGTATGGGCGAATCCAGAAATGCATACAGTGTGTTAGTTGGGAGGCCGGAGGGAAAAAGACCTTTAGGGAGACCGAGACGTAGGTGGGAGGATAAAATTAAAATGTATTTGAGGGAGGTGGGATATGATGATAGAGAATGGATTAATCTTGCTCAGGATAGGGACCAATGGTGGGCTTATGTGAGGGCGGCAATGAACCTCCGGGTTCCTTAAAAGCCAGTAAGTAAGTATACACTTCGATTATTATAGCATTCAGTGTCTTTGTTGTGATCACGTTTCTATCTTCAGGTTCAGCTGCATCAGTAATTTTAATGTTTCTTGTCTTAATAGAAGTTATAACCGATTTTTGAGCTCTTCTGTCTGGCTCCATATGAATTTAATCTCTCAATGTTCAGCTGCATATGGTTTACATTCATAACAGAAGCTTTTTGAATTTGACAGTGAATATACGTAATCCACAAAATGTCTTACTGTTTATTAATTTTCTGGACAATGTATGCATGTTCCATCTCGTTGTTTATTATTTTAGAATTATGTTCTGAAGCCTTTTGTGATGATGGCTTTTAATTTATACTCACTAGCTAGCTAGTTAAATAAATAAATAAAATAAAAAATGAGTTTCACCTTTCAAGTTAGTTTTCCGAAACCACTTGTATGATTATTCCTTGGCTATTAATATTTAATTGAGACCTCATTAACCTGGTCATACATAGTGTTTTGTTCTTAAGTTTTTCTTTGGTGGTCGTAATAATGGTGACAATGGTAGCAAGAGCAGTGGCAGTAGTTATTGTTGTTGTTGCTATTTTTTTTAGTTGGTTATTTAACGATGCTGTATCAACTACTAGGTTATTTAGCGTCGATGAGATTGGTGATAGCGAGGTGACATTTGGCGAGATAAGGCCGAGGATTCGCCATAGATTACCTTGCATTCACATTACAGTTGGGAAAAACCTCGGAAAAAACCCAACCAAGTAATCAGCCCAAGCGGGGATCGAACCCGCGCCCGAACACAACTTCAGACCGGCAGGCAAGCGCCTTAACTGACTGAGCCACGCCGGTGGCTGATTGCTGTTGTAGTTATAACAGTTGTAATAACGTTTCCAGCAGTGGTAACCACAGTACGATTTCCAGTTTTCACATCAAAAAACATAAATAATATAATGGACTATGGATAGGTTTTGGAAGTACTCTTACTTCTCCCACTTTTATAGCAATTCTTCATCTTATTCCAAATCACTTCATGATAAAGTACCTTAACTTCTCAGCTAGTACATCTGTTTCAGTTAAGAAAAGAATAGATTATGATTATAATAATAATTTTCTTATGTTGCAGAGCTCCCTGACAAGCCCATTCTCCTGCCGCCATTTGTGGAGAGCGGGCACTGTGTTGCATATCATTTGACTAGGAAAGGTAGAAATGTTGCTGACAGAGTGGTTTGCGTGCTGGGCTATGCCAACCCTGACATCACGTACAGTCCAGCAATATATCCAATCACTGCCATCCTTCTGCATTACATGACAGGTAGGTTTTCATTGTCTCCTTCCATAGGTAAAAGAATGGAAAATTGCGTGACGAAAGTTGTGACTATAATAATACTGTAGTATTTAAGTTTCAATACTTCTAATCGTTTATATTTGCCATTTTAGGCTTATTAATTCTGTCACTATATGTTACAGGGAATTTAGTTAATAGGAATTATCCATAATTTCTAAAGATAATGCACAATCGCCATATCATGTGATGAATGTAATTAATTAATATTAAAATTTGCCAAATTCGCGATGAACTATACATATTTTCCAATATCGAGCAGTTATTTTAAGCATTGAGTACCTATGTAGTGAAATTGTAATTTTTTGCACGATCATGCTTTTGATTGTATAGGTCTCGCAAGCAGGGAATACCGACGGAAGAAATGCGAATGAAACAATGCGATAAGGAAGAGTGGGCGACAGGAAAGATTACGAGATAGCTTGAATGGTATTCAAGAGTACAGTCGGAAGAGAAACGACATCGATAGAATCAGTCTTGCGTTGTGATAGTTACATTACAACTTTAGTTTGTCCCATTCCATGTGAGTACGTATCTTGTATCGCACAGTATTATTATGTCATTCATAAACGTATGTTGCGCATTTAATTAGCTTCGAATTTTTCTCTTGCTGCGTTCCTCATTTGTTCATCTTCTTGGAAGAGACAGTACTTTCATCGGCCCGCACCTCTCGCCTTCTCAGCGTGCCTACATACACACATCAAAACAGATAGCATTGCCACCATCGCTTTTCTGTAATCGTTCCTTGCGCGAGCTATACTTACTGCTATAGTTGATAGGTCTTGTAAATGAAATTACATCACGCGGAGTGGTTTCTAGAGAAACATTATTGTTAGGCCTACACCCATAACTGAACTAGTACTGTTATAGAACATAACAGTACCAGTGAATTGCAAAGAATTTTCCATAACTCTTAAACATTTATGTCTATGGACATGTCACAGTCATCACTTTCAATCACCTTAGCTCCCAATACGCAAATCCCTTGAAAAAGAAATTTACTCTATATTTTCAATATTGTAAAAATGATGCCATTCTAAATATATGGTTGTGCAAAAAGAGACTGTCTCGTCTTTTCTAACTTTTCCTCGATTCTGTTATAATGCACCTACCACCCTTGTATCGCAATATACTATATTTTACCATACTGTGACTGAACCTGTACAAGAAGAATCATGTGGTCACTTTTTGCTTCAGCTATCTCTTACCACCCCCACCTCAGAAAGATTAAAAACTAGATTTTATAGGAAGCTGAATGGATCATAAAGCTACTACGCATGTCATGACAGCAGAAACCAATTTTCACCCAAAATTGAATCCATCTCCTATTATTGCAAAAAGCATCGAAATGTATGTCTTTTACAAACAACAAAGAAAACTTGTTTGTCTACAGTCCACCTTTAATTTCAAAACATTGATTTGAAATAGAAACACTGTTGATGGATGATTAGTTTGATTAATAAAGACGTTAGATTTCAGAAGTAACTTTTACTTGCTTTTACTGATGTAATACCAATACATGTAGCAGTCCTGTAAATTAGGTTAGGATAGGTAAAATGAGATTGGGTTGGATCAAATTAAATTTGCTTAGGTTGGATCAATTTAGGTTAGGTAATAACTGAGGCCATTATTTACCTTAGTTGTAGCATTTTACTACATTAATCATCTGTCAAGCGACAGAGCATAAATAAGAGATTTGCTTTTTAAACAGCAGATTTTCGTGTCAAATCATTCATAATCTTTGTGAATGTGCGTAGTCTCTAGATGAGTGTAATATTTTGTAATACGAGCACTAGCTTGCTGACATATTATGGTAGTATAAATGAATAACATTCCTGGGGAAAAGAAGGATGTAATATTCTTATAATTATGTGTATGAAGAGATTGTTTGCCACAAAAATTATGTATTTGCTTAATGGAAAATAAGATATGAAAAGTTTTATTATTTTACATGATAATATGTCAACTGCAAGAGCCCAGAGACAATAATAATGATGAATTTACTTTAAAATATATTTATACTTGTTCGATAGAAATTATGTGTAACGCTTTATACTGTATAAAAATTACATAAGTAAATAACAAATTATGTACAAAATATAATAGAAAAAAATACTTTTTTTTTTTTTTTTACAAAATTCTGACTTACTAATGTAGAAATTGGGCACTTAAGCACTCTGCAAAAGAATTATGAAATGATTTTAAATTAGGTCTCTTCTCTTAAGATTACTTGCGGACTACAAGTGTACAAATCAGATAAAGAAACAGACATTAGGAAAACAACATATCGTCACTGCATTTACAAAATCCGCTATGTATTTTTAAAGAGAGTTTGCAGGAGAAAGAAAAAAGCATTGTTACTTTTAATTCCCTTGATTTTCAAGACTACTTTCAGTATAATTTAATCATTTTTCTTGTAATTATTGAAATTATACAGAAAGCAGCTTTGAAAATAAGTGAATTAAAAGTGACTATGCTTTTTTCTTTCTCCTACAAAATCTTGTTTAAAACATATAGCTAATTTTGGAGGCGCAGCGACGATATACAGCTTTCTATAAAAAAAAAAAAAGTGATTGATTGGAACCTATAAATAGTATGACTAATTAAGGCGTTGTGAACTTATTGAGAAGAGAAAAGATGAAAGGTATAGACGAAGATGAAAAGACGAATCCAAAAATTAATACATAACCAAAGAAATAATATTTATGTGATGGAATAGGCCTAAATGACTGTCTGCTACTGTGGATGAAAAGACAGCATGATTGCTTCCCAATCAAACAGTCCAAGGTTCAATTTCTGATGTTTCATTGGGAATTTAACATTATATCATGGGATGTTGTCTTGTGTTATCTCACTAGTAGCCCTGCATCATGCTGACTACACACCCAACGAAATTCGCAATGTGAATGTGTGTGCTATTTTATATGTCATAGACACCCAGATAGAAGAAAATAATAATGTAATAATAATATTGTATCATGGTACTCTTTGTCAATGGCAACTTGTAGTAGTTACAAGAAGAAATAAATAAATAAAGCATACTATCTTTAAAATGAAGAAAGATCTGAACTATGATGCAGTTGTTGTAGCTGTTAATGATTATAAATTACAGGTTTGGTTCTTTCTAATAGAAGGATCAAGGTTGTTAAAGCATGATGTAATTGTATATTTTAAAAGTGGACTGAGGAAGAAGTAGTACTCTGCTGAAGTTTCTGAGAACATATTTTTACAATATTCTGGGAAAAAATTCATTAAGCATAATTTTGACTGTATTGATCTTGATGTAACTAAGTTAGATTTTTTTTTTATTATTTTAGTTGGTTATTTAACGACGCTGTATCAACTACGAGGTTATTTAGCATCGATGAGATTGGTGATAGTGAGATGATATTTGGCGAGATGAGGCCGAGGATTCGCCATAGATTATCTTGCATTCACATTACGGTTGGGGAAAACCTCGGAAAAAACCCAACCAGGTAATCAGCCCAAGCGGGGATCGAACCCGCTCCCAAGCACAACTTCAGACCAGCAGGCAAGTGCCTTAACCGACTGAGCCACGCTGGTGGCTACTAAGTTAGATAAATCACAATTTCTTATTTAAGGAATTTGGGTTTAATTAAGTTAGGCACATGACAATTTATTATTACTGGATTTGGGGTTTAATCATGTGAATAATTGATTGAATGGCGATCTTACTCGTGTTAATTGTGTAAGTATGTGCGGCTTACAGCTGTTTCGGTGTTTCTTCACATCATCCTCAGAGCCTCTGAACAAGTATAAACAGCTGTAAGCCGCACATACTTACACAATTAACACGAGTAAGATCGCCATTCAATCAATTATTTATATTCAAGTGTTAAAAGTAGTGTACGAAAGATTCAACATGGATTAATCATGTGAGGTTTCCAGTAGGAAAAAGAAGCCTATAATGCAGGTTTTTTCAGAGTACTTCAGTTTCTCTGCCATTATCACTGCCTCAGTATCAGTGTATATCATTTTACATACTCTGAATAGCGTCTGTATTAAATAAATTGAATTGTATCATAATATTGTACAGTTTGTTGTGTTGTATTTCAGTAATTTTTAGTTTTGAATGTAGTTTTTGTCTTATTTTGTTGAGAACGCCACCACCCTCAACAGACAAGTTCCGTCCCCAAAAAAAAATAATAATGATAAAAAAGTATGAGAGATTATGTAATTAATATTGTATATGCTAGTAGAATACCTCTCTAGAGTAAAATAGTGCCATAGTGTCATTTGAGGTTATGTCTGCAGGCTTTCTGTGTGCTGGTTTGGGTGTGCATTGTGTGTTCTCCGAGAAAGCATGTC
This sequence comes from Periplaneta americana, assembly GCF_040183065.1. NCBI lineage: Eukaryota > Metazoa > Arthropoda > Insecta > Blattodea > Blattidae > Periplaneta > Periplaneta americana. The sequence continues at coordinate 128,802,825 of NC_091125.1, read as the reverse complement.
TCCAAGTAGTCTCGTGTTATAGCTTTTAGAATGTTGCGTAAGTAACAATAAAAATGAGGGCATTTGGAAGATATGAAGAGTAATCTTGCTATTAAGTCACATCCCAAGATAACGAATTCACTTAATGACAGAAAAAAAATAGTAGTATTTCTTTTAACACATTGCCCATTAGCAATGTCTCATTATTTCATAATCATAAATCTTCTGGGATAGAAGTGCATTTTCTTTGTTAGTTCATGTAATATATCGAATACTGCTGTTAATAAAATATAAAAGATTTTAATTGAAGACCTTCCCAGAAAAAGGATGTAACATCAAATCAATGAAATATATAACTTGGGTGGAAAAGTAAGTTTGAAACATTTATTTATAACAATACATTATTGCATCCAATAGCTGAATAAACTTGTATCCTTGTTTAGTCAAATGGTTATCCTAGTAAATATAGGCCTAAATAAAATATGCCCCTGAAATTATTTTCCTTTCTCCTGAAACGTGAATTATAGATTTTGTTGGTTACACCCTTATTCCAAGGAGGTCTTCAATTATTATATTGAGCCAGAAAGTTGCATACACGCGCAACATTTTTTTTTATTGATTTCTTATCAAATTCCGAATTTTACAGTTGACTTTAAATGTTCATAAACTTAATTTAGAGAACTTGGCTTAATGAATGACGGAGAATCAAGCCATTGGTAAGGAAAAAATAAGAGAATTTGACTGTTAAAAACTTTAATTTGTGATATATTATATATATTATTATAATGTACCAAAGTACATATGATATTTCCATGCAGATATTCTGCGTCATCATACGATGAAAGTATAATGGAATGGAGAAAAATTGTCTCCGGCGCCGGGATTTGAACCCGGGTTTTCAGCTCTACGTGCTGACGCTTTTCCACTAAGCCACACCGGATTCCACCCCGGCGTCGGAAGAATCGTCTCAGTTTTAAGTTCCAACTCTTGGGTTCCCTCTAGTGGCCACCCTCTGCACTACGTCACAGATATCTATGAACCTAGGACCGAAGTCCACACATGTGCTGAGGTGCACTCGTAATGAGTGACTAGTTGGCCGGGATCCGATGGAATAAGCGCCTTCTTAAATCACGAAGTGATTTACGCATATCATATATATTATTTATAATGTACCGAAGTACATATGATATTTCCATGCAGATATTCTGCATGGCTTAGTGGAAAAGCGTCAGCACGTAGAACTGAAAACCCGGGTTCAAATCCCGGCGCCGGAGAGAATTTTTCTCTGTTCCATTACTCTTTCATCGTATGATGACGCAGAATATCTGCATGGAAATATCATATGTACTTCGGTACATTATAATAATATATATGATATGCGTAAATCACTTCGTGATTTAAGACGGCGCTTATTCCGTCGGATCCCGGCCAACTAGTCACTCATTACGAGTGCACCTCAGCACATGTGTGGACTTCGGTCCTAGGTTCATAGATATCTATGACGTAGTGCAGAGGGCGGCCACTAGAGGAAACCAAAGAGTTGGAACTTAAAACTGAGACAATTCTTCCGACGCCGGGGTGGAATCCGGTGTGGCTTAGTGGAAAAGCATCAGCACGTAGAGCTGAAAACCCAGGTTCAAATCCCGGCGCCGGAGAGAATTTTTCTCCGTTCCATTACTCTTTCATCGTTTAATTTGTGAGCTGTTATAAATTTAATTGTATGTGAGTCAAATTTTTGTATATGTTACCAGACTTAAAACACGTGATTACAAAGCATCAGAGAAAATTTTGTCAAAGTATGAATGACATGAGTTAACTAAAATTCGAAATTTAAATACATATGATATGGAACTTAGGTACAGTAATATATTTAACAGAAAGATCAGAATCTCAGAAAAGAGATAATGAGACTCTGTCAGTATATAAAACGTATGCACTTACGTGACTGTATTTAATTTTTTTCCCTTAAATAGGGACTGATTTATCATTGTGTAAAATTTCGAAACAGCTCTAATATTTCGAGAAAAATATTCTGAAAGTTTGAAAAATATAGTTGATAAGAACCTTTCAGTAAACAACTCTTACTGTGTCTTTGTCTTACAAAAGCCTTCATGAATGACCTTTAAAAATGACGGTTTATACACAGAGTTTATATGAGTCTGTCCAGTATCAAATATTGAATATGACTCCACAAAAAGAAGAAAAGGAACCCAAAGAACGATTTTTTTTAAATAATTTTCAACATTAACAATGCTTAGTAACAAGCAAGCACAAGAATTCCCTTATAATTTCTTTTATCAAAGCTGAAACCATTTATTATAAATTGTATATTTTAGTAGCATTAGTAAATAAAAACGGTTGTTTTTTATTCAGTGTATTTTTAGAAAGTCAATTCTTCTTTCACTAGTTCATGAAACTTATCAATTTCCAAACAATTTTCAAACGCTACTGGTGATATCCATTTTAAGATGCAATTGATTATATTATCTTCGTGTGAATTGAAATGTTTTTCATTTTTTGACTGTTCTACGAATTTAATTATTACAGTTGTATAAATGCACGAAAACAAACATTATACGTTTCAAAATAGTGAATTTACGCAAAATATTCCATTTATAGTTAGAAATTTTATACGAAGTCATGATACAGAAGTTTGATGAATTCTTATTTGGTAGTTTCATCTTGAACCAAAGAAACAAAATTGTAGATGAACAGAAATTATAAAGTTGGAGAGTAAGTTAAAAATAATATTTGCCACAAGTTGTAAGATTCGAAATGATATATTTATTTAAATTTCCCAGTCAAAAATAAATTGTAGAAAGTCTGATAAGATTAAAAATTAAACCATAAGAACACATGAACGAGGTTTTTATGTAATTTCTCACCTTTCAGCAGATTATTTTCATGTCTAAAACAGTGTAAATTACTGGAGAGTAATTAATATTTTAGGAGATTTCAATATAATTCTGTAAATTACATTTTTATTTTATGAAGAAAGGAGTCTAGAATTTCAGGAGTGTGAAGTCAGTACCCGTACATTTTCACAGAGTCAAATGTCACTTTCCTACTGAAATTCACTATTTTTAAAGCTTATGTTTAAAAAAAGCTCATTAAGAAAGCAACATTTTGTGTTGTAGTGATGTCTATCGAAAAAATTAAATCTATCCAGTACTTAATGTTTATGCAAATTTAGCAGTCAATCCTGTTTCTGTAATTTAAGGATAGACGTCAGAATTTATACGATATTCTAACTATTGTCATTTAATTGGCACTTATTCTAAGAATGTAACACCCAGTGCAATGACACATCGAGCCACATTGTGTAAGAATAATGAATGCTTTGTAGCTTTGTCTCTGATACTTTTTAAGAGCCATTTCTGCTGTACTTAGGATTTGCTAGTTTTAAATTCTTGAAATAGAGACGCCATCATATTTGAAAAGTGATTCTTTGAGGAAAAATAACTATGACTTTCTACCGAAATAAAAATAATTTCTACTGAACTCATACAAATGAACTGCACATAGGGAAGTAATGAAATGCAACATATCGGTATTTTAATTTAGATTATCTCAAAAAAATTAAATCCTTCATTAAATGATATTTAACCACTTTTTTTCGTGGGGACAATTAAAATAAATTCTAATAAACAGTTCACTTTCAACAGTTATCAATAGGAAGTCTCTTTCTTACTTTCCTCTTTAAGTTCTATATAATTAACTGTTCTTTTTGATGCTGGATTAGAAAGTTGAATAGGAAATATGTAAGAGATAGTTTTTTCTTCCCCCCCCCCCCACCAGTTATGTACAGTAGTGGCAAAAAAACTGGACTGACGGAATAATCAAAGTCCCAGAAATGAGCTACTGCACATACCACGCCCACATTCACAAGATAGCGAGTAATCTATTGAAATTGTTGTAGTTTCGACTGCTGATGTAGCCCATTTCGAAAGCCATTAGAAAATAAGCTGGTAAAATTCATGTTCTGGGAATAATAACTTAATTAAGTGGTAAAATATCGCTGCAATTGAAAAGTATTGGAAATAAATTTGAGTAAGAAACAAAAAAAAAAAAAAAAATTTCCTTCCCAAGCAGGATTCGAATCACGAAAGTCTTAGTTACCAGTCCATCGTGCTGTCACTGTGAACAAGGCTCTGAAATCAGCTACAAGGGTCGATCTGGTTTTTTTTTTTTTGTATTACTGTACATAATTATGTATAAAAAAAGGAAGTTGGTTCGCAAATCTGCACATTTTCAAAATATCAGAGTACTTTCATTTAAAAATTATTTAAGCGTAACATGTTTTTCCTAATAAACTCGTGTTTGCATTTAAATAATAAAATAATTTCTGAAAAATTTTCCATAAAAATAAGTTTACAGTCTCTTATTAAACTGGTTGCTTTTAAACTGAAACCATTTTCCAAATATCAAGAGAAATCTAAACCTTCTCAAATGAGCTAAAGACGTAGCAGTGCTGTCTTTTACAATAAATGTAATGATTCGGAATTCTTTAAAGTAGCCTGATGAGTAGAGCTAGGATTCGTATGTAGTAAAAGCTAATATTATTAGTCGGTATAGTTTATAAACATGCAACCCATGCCCCCCACTCTATACTTGCCATTCTTGCCATTCAGTAGTTAGCGCTAAGGGTCTTTAATCCTCTTAACCACCACTTACAAAACAGCGGGGGGTTTAAAAGCCGCATTGTCTAGTCCTTGTGACTTTTCTTGCATTTCGAGCCTTGTCAACCAGGCTTAAAACCTTCTTAACCAGCATCACAACGATTCAACTATACTTGGCGTCATTCTGAACTCTTACTACATATAAATCCTAGTTCTACTGATGAGGTCCGTTGCGATGATAAAATGTCTTGTGCACCATTTGCTATTCTAATATCTTTTCCATTATTAATAAATACTGAGCTTTTATGAAAGAATCTTACGTTGAAGAGTTTGCGTACATTCCTTCTCCCAGAAGTAGAACATAAATTTACTCTTACCGAACAGAGTAAGATAAGGGAAATATATTCTGTATGCAGTCCAAGTGAGTGAGTGGGCCTTCAAGATCGTATCTATTAATAAGTTGGCAGACCTACTACTTTTATACTCACTGGAGCCTTCATAGCCAACTCAATATGAAGTGTGTTCATTTTATGTCAATATTCATATCTGTGTTTATTTTCAGTGTTAGTTTCCCCCCTGGACCGTGTCGCCCCATGGACAGATCTGTTTGTGTGAAGGGCACCTTGTCCCTATTCCTGTAAGATTGTCCATGATTTTATTATTTGATAATGCTCTTAGTTGGTTTTCTTTATAATTTTTCTGTATGCCAGGTAATGAAATATACACATGAAATATATGATGCAGGGAAATTATTCATTTAGCTTAGATTTTTGTGACATTTAGTGCTTTATGATGCTCATGCTTTTATTCAGGTAATTACTTTCCATTTTAGCATGCTATTGAAAGTAATCTCAGAGTCTATAAATGTATAGGCTACATTGTGTAATCCACACAATAATAATAATAATAATAATAATAATAATAATAATAATAATAATAATATAATAATAACAATAATACTTTAGAGAGTTTTCCTATCAAATTATAAATGTTGATTTAAGATGAAATTAAAATTAATTATTAATTGCATGGATTAGTACCGGTAACCAAGACATTCAGCAGACGTTTTGATGTGCGTCAAACTTTGAACTTTTAATTATTTATTTAATTTTTTTTTCCTTTATCTGTAATGCATCCCAATAAATTTAGTCAGCGTTTGTGGCACCTCAAGGCCTTCTGTATATCCACTGAAGAACATTGAATACTACCTTATTTGTGTACTTTACATATGCTCTAAAGTTTGTGTTTCCTCTTTAAAAATTCATTGGGTCACTTTAGTCCAGACTACAGAGAATCAATGTACTGTAGGACACTTTTTCACTCATTACCCTCCCCTCAGAGGAATATAGTAGAACCTCTATTATCCGTGGTAATGAAGGGGGTGGAGTGAACGATTAATCGAAAAAATCGGATAATCCGTAGTATAAAAGGTGTTCATGAACTAAGTGCATAATACAGTTTCGTCATTTCCCCCGTGGTCTTTTCTTTTAACACGCTAGGTAGTAGATCATAAGTTCACTAATTTAAGTGTAGTTTTTAATGGCCAAGGAAACTACATATAACAGCTGTCTATGGAAAGATAGGAATAGTAGAAGTCTCATGTTGCAGATTTACAAATTTGATGCACTTTATATTTTGTTTTTCATTAAATCGCGCAAAGTTGTAATTCCTATCTCGTATTATGATGAGACAGTTTCTCATTTCCCAAACCACTCAATTATTTCCACATTTTTTTTCATAGCAAACACGTTTTCTTTTGACACCTGTGGAAGACATTTTGCATAGAAGTTAGACAGTATGACCACTCGAGGAGTAGATCATACTGTGTAAGGGTGAAGGTTTGTAAAGAACACTCTGTAGAAAAATAAATTTCGTACTAATATAATGTAGAGTACTCATATTTCTTCTGCAAAACAAAAAGAGCGCGATATAAAGATAGTCGGATAATCCACCAATCGGTTAATATGGTGACGGATAATCGGGATTTTACTGTACTATGAAAGTAGCCATAATCATGACAAGTTGAGTCCTCTTTGTATCCTAAAATCAGATGTTTCTTGCAGTTAGAATGACCTTTTGATTATGCTCGGTACTCTGAAAGATGACAGTTGTTTTGAATGCAACTTTTCAAACTCATTTTAAGGATAGCATGGAATACTATGTGGGTTGGGGTAGAACAAAGTGGAAGAGTGTCATTTGCCTACATCTGCAATATATACTGAGGAAGTAAGTTGAAGAGAAGGGCTATTTCTTTTATGTTCAGTTGTCCTCATATTAAATATAGACCCAGAAACAAAATTTGGATCACCTGAATTTTCCAACTTCCAGTTACAACATACTGCGCATGCTCAGTAAGCACTGAGTAAGCATGTGGAGTAGCCTAATCTTATAAATGGAACTTGGAAAATTCAGTTGGCCCAAATTTTGTTTCTGGGTCTGTACGTGCTTCAATATTGTCTTCGTTGTTTAAGTAGTTACCATGCTTGCCAATATTTACAGGTTAAAATTCTGGTGATTGATTTTCCAGGTAATGAAAATCCTTAGCATGGATTTCATCAGGAGAATAAAGCTAGGTTCCTGCTACGTAGTTTTACGACTCATAAAAGAACCCTGTCTCTGAATGAGACTACACCAGTAAAATTTTACGAACTATGTCTTGCTTACATGAAAATTCAACTCTTTTTAGTTATTATTAGAACCAGGATTTCCATACACTATCAAATCTTAAAGCATGCATGCATTCATACACTATCATATGATAAAATATGCACAGTGAAGCGACAAAACAGTAAAAATATGCACTATCAAAATTGAATTTAACTTATGTTGCATTTTTATTTTCTTTTAAAACAGTGTAAACTAATTTCTCCCAATTTTCTTCACCTAAGCTCATGCGTTTATCTGACAGCACATTCTTGAACACAGAAAATGATCTTTCTACATCTCAAGAAGTGACAGGTGCACAGGTGCATACTTAAAGCGAAGAAATTTTGTGCAAAGTGAGATCGAATTGTAAGTCTTTTGCATTTTTGCATGACCATGACCCCATTGGAAATCGAACCCACGACTTTCCGATTTCGCAGGATTACATCTTAGCTGCGACGCTACCATGTACCCCATCTTTACATCTTTATTACTATAACAATCACAAGTAACTACTTCACCATACATGCATACATGTTGAGAAATTTCTTTCCCTCAATCCATTTAGATACAAGATCTCTTCTTGCAATTCTAACAGATTCATAACAACACAAATGTATGGAAATCCCGGCTCTAGTTATCATCCTGTAGTTAAGAATTCATTTTGCTTAACAGGTACCAGTATTCCCAGTTCAGAAGTGGAATTTAGCTCTGTTAGAATACCGTAATTTAGAAGGGGATTGGTTAACATAATTTGCAAACCGATCAGTCTACCACAATTATTTAAATAGCAGTATAATAATAAGGCTAGGGACTAATCAATCCAAATAATTTCAGATAAAAGAAACTGAAAATTTAGAGCACTTTTCTTGTAAAACATGTCTTTGGTTACATTGCCGTATTTTAAGGTATTGTATAAGCAACAGATGATTATTATTATTATTATTATTATTATTATTATTATTATTATTATTACTACTATTTTAAGGGTTCATCTGCTATTCTGTTCCAAATACACAGAAACCTAATGAATTCTATAAAGGAACTTAGTGGGGAAAAGGAAATGCATAAAGCAGGAAACATAAATGGGTAAAGAAAGTTCACAAAAGCGGGCAACTTAATGGGACAAGGAAGTCAACACTTGGTGGAAAAAAAAGTGCATAAAGCAGGAAAATTGTTGAGGAAAAGAAATTCACTAAGTGTGGGGAAAAGAAGTTTACAAAGCAGGAAACTTCAGGGGGAAGGAAAGTCTACAAACCAGAGAACTTTGTAGGAAAAGAAATGCATAAAACAGGAAACTTCGCGAAAGGAAGCCCATAAAGCAGAGAACTTGGTGGAGAAAGAAGTGCATGAAGCAGGAAACTTTGTGGAGCAAAAAGAAGTCTATAAAACAGGGAAACTTAGTGGAGCAAAAAATTTCACGAGCATGGGATTTGTAGAGCAAAGAAGTTCTCAAAGCAGGGAACTTGTTGAGGAAAGGAAATCCACAAATGAAGGAGGTTTATGGAAAAAGGAAATCCACAAAAGAAGGAGGTTTATGGAAAAAGGAAATCCACAAGAGGAGGAGGCTTGTGGAAAAAGAAAGTTTCGTACATAAAGAAAGGAATTTAGTGTGGAAAGGAAGTCCACAAAGCAGGAAATCTGGTATGAGAAAGAAGTCCACAAAGCAGGGAACTTTGTGTGGAAAGAAGTCCACAAAGCAGGGAATTTGGTATGAAAAGGAAGTCCACAAAGCAGGGAACTTGGTGTTGAAAGGAATCCACAAAGCAGGGAATTTGGTATGAAAAGGAAGTCCACAACGCAGAAAATTTGGTATGAAAAGGAAGTCCACAAAGCAGGAAACTTGGTGTGGAAAGAAGTCCATAAAGCAGGGAATTTGATGTGGAAAGCAAGTCCCCAAAGCAGAAAATTTGGTAAAAAAAAAAAAATTAATTTAACAGGGAATTTGGTGGGGGTAAGAAGTCAACAAAGCAGGGAGCTTGATAGAAAAAGAGAGTACATAAAACAGGGAACTTTTTGGTGAAGGAAAGTAAACAAACCACAAAGCTTGGCGGGAAAAGCGATTGCATAAAACAAGGAATTTTTTGGCGAAGAAAAGTGAACAAAGCATGGGGCTTGGTGGAAAAAGGGAGTGCATAAAGCAGAAACTTTTTAGAGGAAGAAAGTATACAAGCCAGAGAGCTTAGTGAAAAAAAAGAGTGCATAGAACAGTAAGCCTGTTGGGGAAATAAAGTCCACAAAGCAGGAAATTCACTAAACATGAGACTGCCTGCTTCACTTTCTTTCAAAGAAAGATATGTTGATTTTTGTAATTCCTTAAAATTCTAGCACCAACAACAGATATGGATCTGTGAATTTAAAATCCAATGGAAAGCATGATAATTACTAAATCATCGTAATATTTTTAATGTAACAGAGTTTTAATACATAAAAACATTATCAAATATGATTCATTATTAGTGGCTAACATCACCACATACAGATAATTACGACCGCCCTGGAATCTACTTCAGTATGAAATTTTCAGTTTTTGAGTAAGGCATCCTGTAACATAGATGTTAAAATGATAGTCGATAATAACTGAGAGAGCTAATATTTTAAGAAGTGCAATAATGGTAAATTTCGCCTTCAGGTCTCAATTAGGGATTGGCTCTTTCACGTACTATCATGTACCCTTTGAAGGGAGTCATACTGTGAATTGAAGTTACCAAATGAAGGACATACAAGTTCAATTTTGTTTAATACAAGTTAAGTTTAGTTATTACGCTTGGGCTGTTTTATATGTTACCGCTTCCATTTATATCGCCCTTGAAATTCACTCCTCTCAGTTGCAATATCGACCAAAATTATGACATACAAGTATACAGAACGCCTTTGCATATTCACATTTTTGTTCTGCTGGCTAGACTTGTATAAATAAATGTGCTAATAGGTACTGTCAATTGTGAAGGTCCTAATTGTAAGAGCATGGGTGATGTGGTGTCGTAAACCTTTCTCTGCTTCTAAGTGTTGATTGTGATGTTTACTTGGTGTTTACTTTGTGGACAGCTGTGATGTGCATGTGGTAGAACTTCCCAGAATACCTGACCTTGAGTGATTTACATTGCTATGGTTTTAGGACTTGCACTGACTGTATAAACGCTTGCTCATGAATTATGCTGTACTGATCTTTCACATACACTTAATAGTAATTTTAAATTAAGTACGTTTAAAAGCAGTTACCTTGACTCTTTGGTACATTTATACACAGGATGACTGAGGATTTTAGTCATATAATTTTTACAAGAGCTATTTCCTGAAGAATAATATGAATTTTATACTCACATAGATTTCCTTTAAAATAGTAGTAAGTGAAAAACTATTATTGATAGTAAACTTCATTATTCGAGATTGACACATACGCAAGCAACATTAGCTAAAAGACTAGATAGAATATTGGTTGTTCCTGCTGGAGACCCAGGTGCAAATGCAGAGTGAGTAAGTACAAAGTGTAGTGAACCAGAGACAGTGTTGGGCCAGGTTTCCAGATGATGCTACCATTTATCCTGCTGGTAATTCCACAATTTCTTTATTAACCACTGTCACCTTGATCAGCAATCTTGATGTAACAAATTTACTTCCAGGTGATACATCACAGGCAATGGCTTAGGCAGCAAAGTTTTGGTATGTTATCCCTTTTGTATTATACCAACATTACCAACAATACCTGCCCATTCATTATGCAATAAATTATTCAAAAGCAAAAGCTGTTCATTAAGCTGGGAAAATCATGTCGTCCTGTTCTGGAATTGATTCTAAGGTGATAATCATGACTGACTATCTAGCAATAACCGGAACAATATTATTCAAATCTGCTGCAGCAACTGAAAGGAAAACTTCGCGAGAAGAGGACAGGTATGGCCAAGAAGAAAGTGTTGTTTCATCACGACAACGTATTTGCTCACACTTCTGCAATCATGGTTGCTAAACTACACAAACTACGTTGCTTACTCACCAGATTTCGCACCCCAGACTTATTTCTTTTCCCGAAGCAACTCACTTGGCTGGGAAGAAATTTTCGTCAAATGAAGAGGTTATTACAGCAGACCTCGAAGAATCTGTGTACAAGGAGGATATAGCATCATTGCAGCACCAGTGGACCAAGTGTGAATCTCAGGGAGGATTATGTTGAGAAATAAAGATTGTTTCAGAATAATCCTAGTTTAATTTCTTTGTCAGACTATGAACCTTTCAAACAACCCTCGTAACTATTTGCGATAAATAGTTCGGACATCCATAAATGTCAATGTCTAGAAAAATCCTGCATGGAGTTACTGTATTCTAAAGAGAATGTTATGATAAATATGTTCAGAATATAGCATGCTCTAAATTTCTAATTGACTTTGTGCACATGAGCAACATCCTAGCTTCGTTGCGAGTTTCATTCACTGTAAGAACTATCTGTCTGTAAACAATCGCAAGTATTAGTTACGCTATGGAAGGGTTTCCTAGCTATGAGTTCATAGTGCAAGGCCAATCAGAAATTCGTAGAAGACTTTAACAACATTAAATTTGGAAATTTTTGGCCTTTTCAGATATTATTCGTAATGTATTATATGTGTATATAATTCATATTTAGTAAGTACTAATTTATTGTGATTTAAATGTAACCTGTAGGGATGAAGAGGGAGGAGGTCTCTGTATTTTGTGCCAAAACCGGAATCAAGACTCAGAGGACTTGTTAATATAGAATGAAAGACATAAAAAATGTCTACATAAAGTTACTTATGTTTACAGCAGTGAAAATATTATAGAGTGCTGTTCATAGACATTTCACTAGCCTGTGCTACGAGCCCCGGCTAACGACTGGTTGCTTGTACAGGATTCATATATCATATCGCTAACACTGGTTTATGAATACTAAAAACGTTAGTTCGCTGATCATCCACCAGAAGCTCGTGCTAAGATTGTCTATGAATACGGCCCTTAGAGTTTACGTGTGGACTTTATTTTCTATTGAACGTGGAAATTTTTATATAACTCGATCTATTTAGTTGAAAACTTAAATGTTTATCTTTTTGGAATGCAGTAGAAATAAAAACAGTGTTATGCGACTCAAAAATGCATGTATGTCACTCTAGAACATTTATCCAATTCAGAGTGAAACTTTTTTTTGTACAGAACTGATTGTGTAGTATGACATCACTCCTATTTTGAGATGCCCCACAAAAAGGAAAACTAAATTATATTGTTATCGGAATTTGCAGTACAGCAGTTATTTTTTGTTCTCACCTAATTAACAATCATAGAACCTGTTTAAAAATGAAAATATATAATACTATACATTCCCAATTATAACATTTCATGTAGCAGTTCATGACTTAAACTAATTTTTATTGTCTGTTCAATAACCATTTAAATTCTAAGTTGGTTAACTGGTTAACAATGCCACTAGAAAACCTGCCAAACTCTGCTATTCTTCAATATCATAATCCATTTTTGAGATGAGGGCATTTAACAGAAATGTTGGTAACTTTGCTAGATTTCTGTGATTAAATGAAAGAGCTCTTTTGATGTATCACCAGTATACATTTATAACAGAGACCCTCTGGATTTTTTCTTTCGGAAGGAAGCGATGTTGAAGCTTATATCCTTAAAATTTTACAACTCTCCATCAGGTTTTCAACGTGTAAATTTCGATTTTAATGAAAAGCGCGTTTACCAGTTAGCCGTCAAAAATTTTTTATCAGTTACTGGTATCCACAAAGAATTGCATGCTTTGTTATTAATGGGTTGTATAGTTAATAATATAATCAGTCATAATACGTTCATGTGTGAGCTGTTTTAGTCCCAGAAGATGACATGTTTCCATTCTTTCAATTCTCATACTAATTCATTTATACTTTGTGTTTTGTTACTGTGATATCTATTTACGTATAGCAGAAAAATAACCAAAGTATGGTTGGTTACTTTTTGACTGCTGAAATATTTGTCTCTGGGCTTTTGTAAGGGAATATTAAAAAATTCCTTAAACATTTAAAGCAAGAGTGTTGTTGTATGTGTATTTGTAACTAATATTAGTGGTGATATATATTTTAATATTGTATGTAGTCTATACAGGTTTCACTCTTTGGGAGATGAATGTTGGACTTCACATGCCTGTGATTTGCTTTGCTCGTGCAATGGGCAATTTTTAAAGACACTTATTAATCATTAATTGAATGAAATATTTGAGCTTTTACTGTTTTTGATTAATAAGTTTACATATATATGTAGTAGTCAGTCACTGTGCCAGAATTTTTTCTCTGTGGAATGGGAGGGGGAACATGTGGGCAAGCAGAACTTCATCATAATGTTTGCTTGTTTTCTAAAGGTGCTGGGTGCTGAAGCTGACAATGCTATTTTCTCTCTGGCTTCCCACTACAGAGATTAGATTTAATTGTCGGCAATGCAGAAGATGTTCTTTGTGCATTATTGAATTCTTGTTGTGCACGATATACAGGCTAGTTGCAGAGGTACCTATTCTGTTTTCGTGGTGACTGAGTCGAGTCTCGAGTGTTCTCATAATGTATATGCGGAATATTTTCTTGTACAGAAATTTGGTAAAATTGCTCTCATATTTACATAAAAACGTCGACTGTTGCATAGAATAAAATATTATAAATATGCAAATAAATCAGGCATTGATTTGTGACGTGTTTTCATCTCCTCAGAGCCTGGATATGATATAGAGAAAGAGTCAGACCTTATTAGTAAACAGAAATAAATTGTCAATATTGATCTTTCATCGATTAATATTAAATACTTACGTCTGTCACTGGTTAGTCATTGCATACTTACTTACAAATGGCTTTTCAGGAACCCAGAGGTTCATTGCCACCCTCACATAAGCTCGCCATTGTTCCCTATCCAGTCCCAACCATCATATCCCACCTCCCTCAGATCCATTTTAATATTATCTTCCCATCTACATCTTGGCCCCCCCAAAGGTCTTTTCCCCTCAAGTCTTCCAACTAACACTCTATATGCATTTATAGATTCACCCATATGTGCTACATGCCCTGCTCATCTCAAATGTCTGGATTTAATGTTCCTAATTATCTTAGGTGAAGAATACATTGTGTAACATTATCCATTCTCCTGTAATTTCATCATTCTTAGGTTAGTCATTGCATTAACTGCAAAAGATCAGTCACAATAATTTTGCCTCATTTGTTGTCTTTATAGAAAGTGAAGATCGCGAGTATGCTTGGCAAAGTGCGAAATAGAGTGCTTTATAGAGATAAAAAAAGTGTCCCACTTGAAACCCCATGAAGACGTATGGGAGCATGGAGGTAGAGCTCCATTCTTTTATGGCTTTGGCATTGAGGTGGTTTTTCGGCACCACGCTTTGACTGCATTTTATTTCCAGGAAAGATCTTCATACAAACATATTATTATTATTATTATTATTATTATTATTATTATTATTATTATTATTATTATTAGCGCAAGAAATGTTGCTTTACCCATTTCTTGTTAAGTGTACATATTTTCTTGCATTCTTCGACAAAAATTAGGTTGATAAGAGTTTCTTTTCTGATAATCATTAAGAGAGAAGGTATAAGATGAGTATGTACAGCCCTCTTGTTTGGTTCTTTTACCAATGGACTTTTATGTTGATTCATCAATGTAATTTTTACATCAAGAATTAATCCATGGAAATAAACCATGTGCTATTTGCTAGAACTATACGGGAACATGATGGATTTAACTTCTGTCAGTATTACAGGATCTTTTTCTCTGTCATTACTTCCAGAATGTCTCTTATTTTTGAGGAGACACTTCTTCACAGAAAGAAGGATTTCTGGAGAGTTGTTTATACCATGTTGTTTTTCTGAGAACCAACCTGGCTGTCAATATCTATCTACAGAAAGAAACCTGGTTCAAATCCAGGTGAAGTTGTGATTTTTCAGACAGTTCTGACTTCCAGCAACGACTCCAAGATCTATTCCAGTCTCCTATAAAATTAAGTACCACGTCATTACCAGGGTAAAAGGTGGCTGGATTGTGGTGCTGACCATTATACTCCCTCCTAATGCCAATGTATATAAAACATAGGAGACCTGCTTATACTTGGCATTTTTAATGCAATAGTTGCCAGAGTAATGTAAGATTGTAGTTATGTAGATTCATGGAAGGTTAAATAAAATTTGTTTTATAGAATATTTCGTTACTTCACTGTTGTCTATAAAAATAGGCCACAAAAGCATGATGCTTTAACTATATGTATCTAATCGGGATGGTGGTATAATCATCAGGCATTTAAAAGACTTTCCATGCTGAAAGTTCGTGTCTGTTTCTCACACTAGTGTTAGTGTATAAACAGCTGTTTTGATATTTTTGTCATGCAGCTAGAACTGGGAGTATGATAATAAGTACTGGGTGATCAAATAACTTGGTCAAAAATTCAGAATTGTGCACAGGACTCTTTAAGTGGAACAGCTTTTGATAAGAAACTCATATTCGCCATATCTTAACTGCAGTGCTGGGGACCCCTGGACACTGACTAATTACTTTGTACGCTCTGTAATGATTGCGCAGCACTGAAACAATTACATACAAGCTTCACTGACTTGTTTAGTATTAGTTGTGCATGATATCAAGTCTTACTTACAGTAGCCTCAAAATAGTGTATACAGAATGGTGACATAGCATCAATGCAGGCGCAACTACATAATATAATGTTATTACATTTATTACTAGTACATCTCACTTGAGGAGAGGAAGAACAATTGAAGACCGAATTTTCCAATTTTTCAAATTTCATTTCATTCAATCTAAAGGAATAATAATAATCCGTGGTGCTACAGCCCGTGAAGGGCCTAGACCGACCAGCTGGCTGCTGGCCTCACGCCCACATGTCGAAGCAGAGGTGGACGATCATCCAACCAGAATGGAGGTATCGTGTGGTTAGCCGTTATAGCTGGCATTCGCAACCGGATTTTGCTATCTATCGTAGCTCCCCAAGTGCATCACGATGCTGGGTGGGCACCGGTCCCATACACTGGCCGAAATTTCATGAGAAAATTTCTTCCCCCATGAGGACTCGAACCAGCGCGCATTCCATAACGCGAGTCCTAGGCAGGATGCCTTAGACCACGACACCACGGCGCGGAATCTAAAGGAATATCATACTAAATTGTCTTTGTCGTAGCTCATCTGTAAGTGACTCATTTGTGTGCCAAAAGACCTTGTTGTAGGTATCTCAACACGCATTTCACAGTGTGTTTTCATCAATACCTCAGGAAGTTGTTTTTGTCACTTAGCACATTTAGAATGTTAGCTCCTCAATTGTTTATATACATCTGAAGTCTGATTAGTGTAATATGTTACTAGTCAGTGATGTGTGCAATGGAGGAGGAAAGAAACTGGCCACTCTCCTCATTATCTCATAGTCTAGTTGCCTCATGAGTGATGCCTTGTTGGTGTCACTTGTGGGGTCCAGACCTGTCTTCGGACAGTTGACTAAACAACGATAGGGTATGCTATGCATAAACACTACTACATTAGTTAAGGAAGTAATACATAATTATTCTTCTGTGTGATTATGAGAGTCCATACAGTGTGACATAGGTTTCTATTTTTGTTTAAAGTTGTACTTTGAGTCTTATACACGCTTATGAAGTTTTGACCAAAAGTTTGAATCATTAAATGATTACTTTAGTGACTTAGCACTCTGCACCTGCTGAATGCCTTGGACAAGTTAGTTTAACCCTGCGTTACTCAGGTTATAAATATTCTCACCATGGCTCAGGTGGGGTTTCACAAACCCCAGTTTAAATAACTAATATATTTTTCCGCAAGTTTCAGAAATCAGATAAACGCAATTAAATATACTATTCTTAGTTCACTTAAACAATTTCTTAAGTGAACTCTTCTGAATGTGATTGAAAAGTATACAGATGCACAGAGTACACATTAGCTCCATCTCTTAGATTTTCCTTGAAATATACGCACCGGGGTTTACCACACCCCACCTGAGTAATGCAGGGTTAAGGCAAAGTTAGTTTGTCCAAAACTGAATACTAATTATGAAAACATTTTGAATATCATGAACCTGAATTCGAATTGTTATATGAACTTATATTCTAAGTAAAAATTTCTGTTACAATATCTTTATTTAGATTTGTCAGGCAGTAAAAAACGAACTCCCAGCCTATCTTAACCTAAAAGAATTCGAATTACATTAGAACCAATAATTAATACTTTTATTAGTAAACAAATACACTAGACTTTCGCTAATCCGGCATCTCAGTTATCCAGCCTCCTTCTAATTTACTTCATATCACTTCTTCTGTAATAGCTTTCTGGGAAATTTACACCAGTGTCATTTGTTATACTGTATTATGCACGTGTATACTTACATATGTATACACGCAATTTAGAAGTGTAAGTGGAGTGGTTGGCGCAGCTTATAACATTAAAGTTAATGACATTTTAAGCACTGTCAGTAATCTGACACACTCTCTAATCCGGCAACCTTCTGTACAAGGAATGGCCGGATTAGCAAGAGTCTATTGTAATACAAAAATTATAATTACTGTATTAATATTAACATCATTATGTATATATTCATCAAAGTTACTTCATTCAGTGTATTCTGAAAACTCTATGAATTATTTTGATGAGGCTATGTTTCGTTTTCCAGTTATTATAAAAACACTTTTGTAACACTTCATATTGTACGACACCAAAGCAACTGTAGATTATTACAGAATGTACGTGAGCTTAATTCAGGTATCCACTTGTTAGTTTTATTTTATTTTAGAGGAAGATTGTTATAACTGCATGGCAAGCCTCGTAGCTGCCAAAGAAAAGATGTTCATCACCCAAACAAAACAGCTCTACGAAGTTACTTGGAGAACAGTAATGCAAATCACCAAGAAGCACGTGGTGAGTATTCACTTATTTCATCATCTGGTGAATATTTTACAGTCTGATAAAAGTTGATCGAAATTGGTAAATTAAACTCTTATACAATATTTATATCAATTTACTAGCCATACCCGTGCGCTCCGCTGCACCCGTTAGAAATAAATATGAAGTAATTACATAATTAAAATAGGACGTTTGATCCAGTGAACATTCGTGTTTGATAGAAGGATAAATCGTTTAATACGTTACTTAATTTAAATTGCATCCAAATAATTAAAATGCGATCATTTTTGTCCAGAGACCACTCATTTAGTGCAATGACAATTCCTTTAACATGTTTCTTAATTTTTATTACATGCAACCATAGTTTAATGAACATTGACATCATTTAGATTTAATTTGTATACTTTATTTTACTTCTTATATGTTTCCATTTAATTATGGTAATAACTTCATTTTAACCCTTGTTTTCTACGTATTCAGTAAATGGCACTTGGCCCACTATGGTTCTGAACCCTTCAAATAACTTAAATTATATTATATAATATTACGTTACACTATAAATTATATTATATTATATTATATCAGAAGTTACTGTAATAACATTATAGCATTATGTCCATCTAAAGAAACTACACTTTCCAATGGTGAAATAATAATTAATTATACAAATCGGTTAATTTAGCTTCCGATATTACTTCATACAAACACAGAAACATTCCCTGTAGGCTATCTTTCATAGCTTTCGATTGTTGCTGTCCAAGGCCCCTTATAGACGAAGTCATTTGTTTTTTAATTCATTACACGGCCTTAGATGGCAGTTATTTTAATTTTAAAACTCATTTATCTCATTAAATATCAGTCCTATCAAAATTTTTCAAGGAATAAAACTTATCGCAAATTATTTTTAAAGAAACTTTTGTTATGCAACATTTTTCACAAAAATCAATAATAAGCGTGATATTTCGATTTATTTAATTCAGGCCTCCTTATAACCCCTCTTTTAAATAATGTATTTTGAATGCCATATAGCCTAAAATGTAAGTTACAACGAACTTAATTTATATTGCAATTTTCATCGAAATCCGTTCAGCCATTATCGCGTGAAAAGGTAACAAACATACAGACGACAGACAGACATACAAACAAAAATGTCAAAAAAGCTATTTTTGGTTTCAGGGTGGTTAATTATATATGTTAGGACCAATTATTTTTGGAAAATCTAAAATTACCAGAAAAATTTTGGCTACAGATTTATTATTAGTATAGATTATTAAAGGTGTACTACTGAAAAGATTATTGTTAAGGGTAAATGTGCCATATATTCCGGTTTGACCATACTACAATTTGAAGATCTGGTCTGCTATCGTGGTTTGTTCATCATATACACAATTTAAATTTTGCCTGACTGTTCATTTCTTCAGACTGAGCTTACATTCTTTGAGAGATTAGCAAACGAGAATGAGTAGCAAACTCATTGAGCAAGAATTTAATTTTATTTCGTTTGAAGTTACCAGATGCCACTGGAGAATAAAACTAATTTGTTGCCCTACCACTTTTATGCCATTGACTTGCATGTACATAAGATTCTGTCCTCAGTTTCTGGACCATTTTCATGTATCGTTGTATATTGAAGAAGTCCACAACTATGTATTTCTATTTTTGTTGTAAAAAAACTTGTACAGAGCACTCTTATATAACAAAGAATAGTAAGGTATGGATTTGAGCTGCATTATAATAGTCACACTACAACCAATGGCTACAAATTTTCTCAACTTATGTTATTCTCAAAGAGGGAAAAATTGGATCGGTGTCTGGTAGAGTTCCCGGGTAGTTCAGTTGGTAGAGTGTTGGTACGTTTAACCAAAGGTCCTGGGTTCGATGCCCCGCCCCAGAACAATTTTTCCCTCGAAATTATTCAAATCAACTTTACAGAGAGTTATACCTGAAAGCTCTATTTGCATAATACACGTCACTGTTCGTTAACAGAAAACTACAATTTAAGTCACACAGAGTTAGTGTGCACTCAATGTTGGTTGCTTGATGGTTGTCAGCCCACTTTGAGGTCTGTGGATATAGAGGGAAACATTTTATCGGTGTCTGGTAGAGTTCCCGGGTAGAACATTGGTAGAACATTGGTACATTTAACCAAAGGTCCTGGGTTCGATGCCAGGCCCCGGAACAATTTTTCCCTGGAAATTATTTAATTCATTCTCACTTCAAATGGATTTTGAATATATATAACCAAGTGAAATCTCGACTATAATTGCGATATTTTTACGTTCTGATACGTGCTTCTATACATTATTACTCCCACCTGTAGACTAAAAACTTCCACTTGTAAAGGATTTTTTTTTCCAACTGCAGTGTCAGGTAGTAAGACCTGCCTTATATCAGAATCTGTTGTGTAAATGGCAGTGTTGGTACTTTCTAGTTTTCCATGTATTTTTTTTTTATTCCAGAAATCAGCTGCAGTACATGTGGCAAGGCATTGCCCCAGTACTCGTACTGAACGTATGTTCATAGACTGGCTCTGGTGGATTCTACAGGGACTGCCCTTTACTCATTTGGTGAGCTTTAAATATTGGTACTCAACATTTCTGTGCTAAATTACAAACTGTCATATTAGAGTGGCTTATGACAAAGAGTGGATATACTTACTATGTGTCACTGATATTGATGATACTCTTTCAGATGAAGTTAATAAATGTTAAATAAAGTGTAACAAATTATAGTGATCAAAAGCAGTGAAAGTTGTGATCGATCTATTGCCTCTTTAGTTAGTTAATGAACCTATCCCCTGTTCCTGTCAGGTGTTTATGCTTGAGTCGGCCTGGGTAGCGTAGTTGATATAGTGCTAGTCTTCTGTGCTCGAGGTTGCGGGTTCGATCCCGGCCTAGGTCGATGGTATTTAAGCGTGCTTAAATGTGACAGGCTCATGTCAGCAGATTTACTGGCATGTAAAAGAACTCCCGCAGGATAAAATTCCGGCACACCAACAACACTCATATAACCTCGGCAGTTGTGAGCGTCGTTAAATAAACCATAATTTGAATTTTCTATGCTGGATCTGTGCATAGGTTCGAGATTGGTAACAGAGAAATGCCACGTTCGAGATATTCAGTTTTACATTTCTTTGATTTTTGTCATGTTATTCTGCGTTCAGAATCATCACTGTAATTTATTTATGGACGTGATTTTCGTGTGTATAAAATAATAGCGAAAGAGAGTTATTACAATTTCCTTCACATTGTGCCTTAGTGTGAGTGATGCTGCTTTAACATTATACCACAGTCTAGCATATATAGTCACGAAGCTTGAGTTTATGAGGGTACTAGGAACAATAGACTGTGCAAGTACTATTTCGCCTTGTCTGTAATGAGGCGATAGTAGCGATCCTAGTGGTTAGCAACTATCTATGGATGCATATTTACTACGTATTGAGCTTCGTGACTGTATATACTAGACTGTGATTATACAGTCAGCATTTCACGAGAAGATCCGAGCAAGGAATGTCAGTTTTCCCCCATTCATATAACCTATCCCTGACACGGAACTGGCTGGCCATTGACTGAGCCTTGTTTGTCCCAGCCGGCCAATGACACCACTTCCATCCACCTGCTCCTTCAAGAACGTTGAGTTACTGGCTTACTCTCTCCTCTTACCCCGCAAGGACCATACTTCTCTCGCAGGGATCCTCTCGTAAAATTTGGACAGTATTTTGCTTATTGGAAATCACCAAACTTCTTTCATTGACTACATGTAAGTAACCGTCACTACTGCGTGAAAATGATGGAACATCCATTGTCAATTTGTGATAAAGACAGCTCGAATAGTTGCACTCTAACAACACAGCTAGTTCTATGAAGAGAGGAAATGAGTATGACTTCTGTGGCTGAAGGCTTCAATGTTATGTTCATTCCCCAAGGAAGGAACGTGCTTTGAAATGTAAATGTAAGATAGGATAATTGGGAGACACTTCATTAAGGAAAGTAGCAATAACTCTCTTTTATTTTTTGTATACATACGAGTAACACATCCATAGGTAAGTTACAGCTTAATTCTGAATGCTGAATAACATGGAATAGAAAAATAGAAAGAAAACTAAAGAGTCTCTAACTTGGGACCTCTCTGTTGCCAGTCTCGCATTTATGCACCAATTTGGTACGGCTACTGAGCAAGAGCAGGAAGAATATACGAGTAAGTGTACTAACTAAAAGACGCCAGATCGCAATCTTTTATGCCAATAACTCGCCAATTTCTGAGCATTGTATTACTTTATTATACTTCGTTTTACATCGTTAACATCAATATGCATCACTAGTCTAATTCATGTGGTAGCGCATTTGCTTGTTGATCTGGGGCTGCACTTGGGCATGGATTTGATTCCTGCTTGGACTGATTACTGGATTGAAATTTTTCCGAGCTTTTCCCCAACTGTAAAGCGAATGTCAGGTAATCCATGGCGAATCCTCGACCTTATAATTCTAAGCCATGGAAATTCCATGCTTATGATCATTATTTATTTTTTGCCATTATTATAATATATCAAATATACTCGTATTCAATCGACACCTGTGGAGTAATGATTAGCGCGTCTGGCCGCAAAACCAGATGGCCCGGGTTCGATTCCCGGTTAGGGCAAGTTACCTGGTTGAGGTTTTTTCGGAGTTTTCCCTCAACCCAATATGAGCAAATACTGAGTACCTCTCGGTGCTGGACCCCGGACTCATTTCATCGGCATTATCATCTTCATCTCATTCAGACGCTAAATAACCTAAGATGTTGATAAAGCATCATAAAATAACCTACTACTAACCAATAGTATACACATATAAAGTTTTAGCTCACCCCTGAAAGAGTAAAACTCGTGCTCAGGGGGTGGATTCCTGATTTTAAATTCAGAAGTATAAGTTACGAGTATAATACATTTGTTCTATGTCTACTACACAATAAGAATATAGAAATTTAAATTTACAATTTTTTATTATTTATAAAATCCATACGTAACTTTTTTAATTTAATACTAGCACTATCAGAATTGACAAGATTAGGATATTTAAATGTGAATTTGTTATATATTCTTGGGCCTAAATTACTACTGTGATTAAATACTGTAGCAGTGTTGCATTTTGTTTCAAACAATCTTAAAAAAATTCATACCTTTTGTTTCATAACTACGAGAATACAATTCAAAGTTATTTCGATTTTTGTGTATGAATTTTATTAATATAATATAATAAATTTGTCTTATTTTAAGAACCTTAAAGTTTAAAAACAATTTTTGAGTATGAATTTTTTTTATTGGGTTATTTTACGACGCTGTATCAACATCTAGGGTTGAGTATGAAAATCAATACGTTGATGAAGACATATTTTAATTATTTTCTTCTGTAATAAATAAAGTGGATTAAATTGGATTTAAATAAGCTACCCCATCCTATAATTCCATACATAATTACCGATTGAAGTAATGTTAAGTATATTGTGCGTAATAAACTCATTTACAAGTAGTTCCTCAATGCTTTCTCATTTCTATTTACAGTAGTAAATATACTTCACTGAAATATACAATATTCTTCAGTTTTAATTCTGTCTGTATATTTTATTATGTAGTCATTGTAAGAAATGTTTGTCCAGAATTGTCATCAGTATTATTTTCAAAATTAAGTTTTCTTTTAACTTCTGATGTACAATGGTGGGCAAAAAGATGGCTCAACTAGAATATTTCTGAGTCGAAGAATTAAGCAACACACATGCCCAGAGCAAAAAGCACCTGTTCGCAACAAACATTTTCAGAATCAGTGCATTCCATGTCGTCACTTAAAATATAATATCGTATATTTTTTCACCTGTCTTATGTTCTTTTGAACAGGTTCGAGTAATGGACTGCTTCTTCAACGAGGGGATAAAAGTTCTTTATCGTGTTGCCATGGCCATATTATTGCTGTTCTACAAGTACTCAGCTCCCCAAAATTCGGACTGGATGAATGAGATTTTAACCAATGGAGTTGATTCAGCTCTCACCAAGTTTTGTAAACAAATTCCGGTAAAATATTAGTCCATATTAACTTATAATAATAGCAAAATCGATTCTTTACCTAGAACATAGAGTTTCCATTAGAGTATACTTTTCTGGCACAAATATTATTTATTTAAACAGTATGATGCCAGTATTTTTTTGCCAGGTTGTTTGTGTCAAACTCTATCACTATTTCACCGTGAATTTTATTTCAGAACATTCCAGCAAATATAAGATTTTTCTTTTCTCAAAGTATGACCAAGTCTTTCAAATACTCTTTTTATTATATATTTTAGCCTCTTCCCATAATTCTTCATTTCTGAACAATTTTAGACCAAGCAATTCTGGAAATAAATCACAGGCATCTGTTACGAAAAGTAAATTCTATCATGCTACTGGTTACATAGAAAATTTATTTCAGGTAGAGATTTTTATATTTGTTTTTTTGTTATCTTCAAGGCTTTTGCATCAATTATCTACTCTCTCTTACATACTCAACACTTTCATTCTCTCCCCTTCTCCCTCTCTCACACTCTCTCACTTTTTCTCTCACTCACTCTATCTCTCTCTTTGTCACTCACTCACCATTTTCTCTCACTCTCACACACACACTCTCTCTCTCTCTCTCTCTCTCCCTTCCTCTTCCTCACTCTCTCCACGAAAGTTAATGCAGTTGCATATTTTTAAGGATTATAACTGTATTCTAATAAAATTACGTAAACTATCAACTGAGGTCTTGAAATATCAATGGTGCTAAGTGTCATTTTTTCGAAATTGAGATTTTCACATAGATATGTGCTATGTGCCATTTCAGGTTACATAGCAATCAGGGTAAGAATCAAGACACCTGTAAGCAGTTCAGATCATGATTGGGCATTTAGCACCTTTGTTTTTTTTAAGTCTTCAATTATTAAATTTATTAAATACTCGTGTGTTCTTATGTTGCATGTAACAGCGTATTTTCGTATCTTTTTCAAATGCAATATATTTTCAATGTGTTAAAATACATATGACATATAAAGAACTATTTTATTGTTTTACATTATCAATCTTGAATTCTTTTCACCACGATGTGAACACAAGCATGTAGATAGAATATATGAATTGGCTTGTTGATTAAGAAATCAACTCAAACACTGTATGTAAGGTTGAGTTGGAGAGTCATAATTGCTTTAAATCTAGTTGGAAACCTTGTTACTGTTTTTGATCGAGTTGAGAACTTGCCATCATTTTGTCTTGGTAGTTTGGTTAATATCGTCCAAACTGACTATTAATTTTGAAAAATCTGGATATCAATAAATGCGAAAAGTTCGAGACGTTCAGCAAGGTAAATTTTTCGTCATACCAAAGGACTATGGAACAGTTTACATCAGTTAATACATTCCAGTAAATATTCCACCATACTCCATAATCACCCTGACTCTACGAAGTCCCAAGCCAATGGAATGTATTAATAAAGACGATTATTCAAACTATTATTATGTGACGTGGAAAGTAAGTTTTCAAGATATAAAACCATTTCAAGGGCAACAGAGAGAGTTTCTGAATTCAGACCCTCAGTCAAGTGTTGGTCGTGAGCTGCAAATCATTGCTGAAGCCTATTTCTGTAAACATTTTTTTCAGTAACAAGCAAATAACTTCGTAGTTATTTATAACCATAAGGAAATCCTTAATTTACTTTGTTCAAAACTTGAATGTGAGTCTGTATATTCATTTCATACAGACTTGTGGTGTATTTTAATGGATGAAATAAAGAAGCCATCAATTCGCTGTCAGTTCTTGTTCTTCATTGCTTTTCATCAACTTACAGAATTGACTGTATCTTTCTCCTAGTGTAAATTTTTTCTGCAAAGGGTTTAACTTCACCCTAAAAAGCTATTAATAGCAGCAAGAATGGCGTTTTTACACGTAAAAGACACTTTCGCATTTTAAACTGTTTAAAAATAAAATATCTTCAATTAGTTACCTCTTCAAGACTTCTCAAATGCGGCTGTGTACTGTAGGTATTTAGCAGTTTTAACATTAAAATCAGTTTTTATCAGTGGAAACCAATTCTGATTACTGAAATACAGTTGAGTCTCGTTAATTCGAACTACGCTAATCCAAAAATCTGGTTAATCCGAACAAAATTATTTTAAGAAAAAACAAAATTTATTGTAATAGTTCAAAGTAGCGAAAAGAAAAAATATATAAATTCACTCAATTTCTTTTACTTTAAAAAATTATGAAAATAGCACATTCAAGGGTACTTAACAATTAGTGTTTTCTGTACATAATTTACACATCTATCATGTTCATAAAATCAGTAATTTTCTGTTGTCGTAATGAAGTGAACCTGTTGGTTGTGGTTCTAAAAATAGCAACAGGGTACTCTCATCAGCCCACCACCATCTCTCAGCTCTCGCGAATAGCATGCATTACATTACAGGAAATATTTCGGTTAATCCAAAAATCTTGTAATCCGAATAGGTCTTGCTCCCAATTAGTTCGGATTAACGAGACTCTACTGTATTAAAATGTAGTGGTTTTTTGCCAGCCTTGTTTACATGACATTGTAGTCAGTTTACTACGTGGAGTCAATAGCTTACTTCCTCATCTGATTAAGTTGGACTTGGGATTTTTTCCTCCTAAAAATCTTTGCATCTTGGCTGTGTTTGAACCTGTGATATTTGATTCCAGAAGTAAGCATGATAACCACTTGATCTCCAAGGACAACACTCGTAAAATGTAAGTAATTCTTTTTTTTTTTTTTTTTTTTTTTTTTTTTTTTTTTTTTTTTTTTTTTTTTTTGGGCAGGTATCAACTACCAAACTCCTCCGCACTGCATTTGGCATTCGAGCTCTAAGTTCAGCATACATCTCGAGAGTATTCGTCAAGACAGAGATGCTGCTGAAGAGTCGAACTGTTCTGAGTGGGTCCCGCCAGCTTGTGAGGTCTCGCTCCAGCGACAACCTTCCAACCAGTCAGTCCCAAGTTAACATTCAGATGATGTCTCACACACTCACCATCAGAGAGGTATGTGCAGCATTTCCTTCAGTTAGAACTTATTTTCCATAATTTCAGTTAAATAATAAACTGTTTATTAATTTAATGTACTAATGCTATAATCATATCCTTGCTGTACTTGGCTTTTGTTTTATCAACATAACAGAGCAATTTTAACAAACTTTATCAGGTTAAAAAATTGTCTAATTTTCATTAGACATGAAGACCCTTCAGTTATAGTAAATGCAGTAACAAGTGTGGTCTACACACTAACCAGTTAGAAGAAAGAGATAATTTTTGTTGACATATAATATGTCTTTCCCTTCATCAAGTATGTGCACCCATTTTGGGATCCATTGTGAAACAAAAACAGCAGAATTTCAAATGCTGCGAATCTCTGGAGAAAGAACTAAGGAAGAGACTAGTGAAGTGATTTGTGTGGAGTGTAGCATTGTATGGGACAGAAACATGGACATTACGACGAAGTGAAGAGAAGCAGGTAGAAGCATTTTAAATGTGGATATGGAAAAAGATGGAGCTTGTGAAATGGACAGACAGAGTAAGAAACAAAGCTGTGTTGGAAAGAGTGCATGAAGAAAGAATGATGCTGAAACTGATCAGAAAGGAGAAAAGGAATTGGCTGAGAAGAAGGATGCACTGGAAGGAATGGTGAATGGGAGAAGAGCTCGGGGCAGAAGAAGATATCAGATGATAAACGACATTAAGATATATGGTTCATATGCAGAGACAAAGAGGAAGGCAGAAAATAGGAAAGACTGGAGAATGCTGAGTTTGCAGTGAAAGACCTGCCCTCAGAACATTATGAATGAATAAATGACTGTAGCTTATGAGCAATAGCCGAATGGTAATGATATTAATAGTTAGGCCATGAACCAATGTGACTTGTGTAACCATGCCCACCTCCTCTTGCTATGAGCATGAGGGTGTTGAAGTTACGTATAAAATTAGTCATGCTTCATGTTCTCTCTCAGTAATATCTTGGCATCGAAAGCAACTACATACATGCAACCACTCGTTTATTTGTAATCGCGAGTTCTGCAATATTAAAGTGATAAAAGAGACGCACTATACTTACTTTGAGTGAACCATAGTGAAAAATTTGTTGTGAGCTGGGACTAATTTCGAAATGTTGTTTCAAATGAAGAGAAAATATATTGCATGCCCTTCATGAATTACTTCTCATATTATAGACCCATACATCCATTTGTAAACCAAAACAAAACTAAAACATTCAAGCCAACAAAACTGTACTTTCATTTATGAAACTGAGTAGTGTATTCCAAGTGCCAGTATATCCTTGATAGAGCACAGAATTTTTTTTACTTGAATATATGAAATTGAAAAAAAAAGGAAAACATACTGCAAATGACATACGTGAAAATGACATATTATTTGACGTAGTACACATTATTTTTAAACGACTATTTAATGTCCTTATAATCAACTACGAGTATTTAGCATCAGTGGATTTAGTCATAGTGAGATGGTACTTGGCGAGATGAGCCCGAGAATTCGTTATAGGATTACCCGATATTCTCCTTACAGTTGGGGAAAACCTCTGAAAAAACCAAACCAATCAGCCCAAGTAGGATTCAAATCCAAATGCAGTCAAGTCCACCTCACTGCGATCTGAGGTATATTGGTGTCTCTCACATTATTGCAAACACTAATTAAACATACCTCAATATATGCATATATATGGATTTCTATTTATTTGAATTGCAAATTTTAAGAAAAAAATAGTTACTGTAAAGAAGACCCAGCAACATAAGAATTAAGAAAACTAAGGAATTTGCAACTGTATGACAAATATAAAGAACCAGACTTATAGTCATAAAAATTAAAACGTTAAAAATTTTTCCCTAAAAACCACATAAGTGAACAAATTAGTAATAATAGACAAAGATCCATGATACCAATAGGGGCATTGACAAGGAAGACATCGAAATTATGAAATTAACGATAGAACAACAAGAACAACAATAACAATACTAATAATATACGACTGTGATGTCTAACAAATGCAAGTTGTATCCTCCCATTCAGAAATGGAAACCCTAGGTTACATTATAGCAATGTTCAAAGTAGGCTAATAGTAAGGACACAGTACCACAAGACAACAACATAGCAGAAACAATATACCAGCAACTGATATTCATTTTTTATTTTAGTAGGTTATTTTACGACACTTTATCAACATCTTATATTTAGCGTCTGAATGAGATGAAGGTGATAACGCCAGTGAAATGAGTCTGGAGTCCAACACCGAAAGTTACCAAGCATTTTCTCATATTGGGTTGAGGGAAAACTCCGGAAAAAACCTCAACCAGGTAACTTGCCCCGACCGGGAATCGAATCCGGGCCACCTGGTTTCACGGCTAGACGCACTAACCATTACTCCACAGGTGTGGACCTGCTGATATTCATATGTTCACGAATTATAGGGGGGACACCATATTATAACAACCATTCAAATACAGAACTTAAAAAAACAGTGCATGCAAGTGATACTGCGAGGTAAAGCTGTCATTACCAATGCAACAACAGAGAACTACACATCAGACATATACTCGTACTAACAAACAAGAGAGAATGAATGACATCGGTAATAAACGTGGCAATTCCTCTTAATCAACATACATACAAGATATGATGGGAAACTTCATAAATATTTAGTTCTGTGTACCGAAATCCAACAGACTTGGCCTCAGGATCAAGTCTTCGCTATTCCATTCTTCTTATCAGCAACTGGAGTTACTCCACAAACACTAGCATCAAATGTCAAAAAAAAAAAATATATGATTGGAAACATCTATAGTCGCAGAAGTAGAAAAGACAATACCAGTAGGCCTACTACTGGCACCTGTAGAATAGTCACAAATATTAAAAAGTAGTATCAACTGGATGGCTGCTATTTCTAATTCAGAGCTATTTTTATAATACATTGTGATTACTTGTAGTTTTAACTCTAATCATATTAGATCAGCCTACGTAAATAGTGATTGAAATAATAATAATATACTAATAAGTAATAACAACAACAGTAATAATGGTGTCAGAATAATGTGAAACAAAAAATGTATATAATTTGAAACTTATTTGTCGAATTTTGAGTATAGGTTCCTCTTCACGAATACAGCAAATCAGTAAATTGTTAGGTTGTTGAGAAATTAAGCATTATGATAGATACTAACCTTCAATTGTGCATCTTGTGGCGAGGATTGTACTACATCACAAAATGATATTTAAAGTAATTTATTTTCTTCAGTTGAAAGCAAGTTTACTAGTTAATGAGTGGTGTGATTGTGACAAGTGCATCATCACGAACAGAGAATTGGACTGCTGTTGTTGGTGATGGTGTATTGATTAACAAGCTCATCTAACATTCTTGGCGTTCTGTTTCGATACTTGATGTTCACTGTACTTTCATTTTCCTGTAGTATGGTCACATAGTTTTGGGACTCTTCTTAAACGACAGTAGACATAACTGTATCGCACAGAAATTTTATGTGGAAATTATTCTGCTGTTCAGTGGGAGTTCTAACACCTCTTAACTACTGAATGCCTCAGTAGTTTGTATATAACGATATTTCACGAACATTAAAACGTGATGGTTGCTATCATTTATCTTTCTGTAATATAGTTGATGCTCTCAGTCAGTGAGTTCCTTTAAAATAAGATGCACTTTATCTAGATTATGTGAGATGTTATTCTAAAAACCCGTAAAAACTCTTTTTATTAAAAACAGAAAACTTTTTTTAACCATCACAGAATAATAATAAGAATACCCTGTAGAATCCCATAAGGGCAAAGGCTTCCTGTTAAATTTGGCCCCAAAACTTTTGACGTAGAACTACGTCTTCCTTCTCATTAGGTATTGGGGAGGAGGGTAACTTGGAAATTGACAGTTACATAAAAATACAACCCTTCTCAACCTAGTATTCCACTTATTCTTGTATTACCCTCATTCTCCTTGTAATCTGCTTCCTCTTCTTATGTTTCCCTTGTTCTTCCTGTATTCCCATTGTTCTCCTTGCATTTCCCTTTTTCTCCTTGTCGTCATACTTATTCTCCTTGTTGCCCCCTTCTCCCTTTTATTCCCTATGTTCCCCTTGTCTCTTTGTCCTCGTCATGCATTCCCCTTGCTCTCCTTATATTCTCCTCACTCTCCTTGTATTTTCCTTGCTCACTTTTGTCGTCTCCTTGTTCCATCTTGCCTCCCCCCCTGTCCTCTTTGTCGTCCCTTACTCCCCTTGCTTCCTTGTTGACAGGGATCGCACCCACACACACTTATACGTAACTTTTTTTTTAATTGTGAAAAGTGATTGATACTTATTAAACCTGTTTACAGTGAGCCACCTCAAAATACTGTACTTATCAAAGAATAAAGAAAAAGTCACATAAAATGAAAGTAGTTCTAATTAAACAAGAGCAGACGAGTTGGTACAACCATTATGTCACGACTTTTTTTGTGGAGGAGGGACCTGAAGGCTTGCCCTGCAACTTCAAGCTTAGTGCGCTTACCACTCCTATTCTGTGAATGACTGGATAACAGAACGTCCACACTCTTGTACAAGTACAGAATGCCGCACCAATAATTAACCCGATTAATTATGATATGTGAATTAATGATGGCAAAATGAGTCCAAGGTCCAATGCTGGAAGTTATCCAGCAATTCTGCTTCAATTGATTGAGAGAAAACCCCAACCAGATAACTTGTCCCAACCAGTATTTGAACCCGGGCCCGCTCGTTTCATGGCCAGACGTGCTAACAATTACTCCACAGCAGTGGACCACGACTTACCTTAATTAAACAAATAATAATGAAAGCAACAGACGATGTGTACCTATTTTAGAGCTAAAATCATCTTTACAAATCTTGAATAAAATTACAATTTAATCCAAATTCCTATCAAAATTTCAATAATAAATATAAATAAAATCCATCTTCACCAAATCATGTGAGCACATGTTGAAAAGTCGCTCCAGTTAATATGTTATAATCTATTATATTATTGGCTCACATGAGCAGTCTAAGTGTTCGTGGATTTGTTCTACACCAACCAGCAATCTGTCCTTCCCGCAAATGTGTCTAAGTTAGATTGTAACACATACTTGAATGAAAATAAAGTAATTCAGGAGTAGGAGATAATTCATAGTGCGCGGGCAGCTGAAGAAGATGAAAATTGCCATTTTTCTGTATACCACAGATTATGTGCCAGTCCCTGAACTATCAGACCACACTATATTTTATCCTGTCTTGTCTGGGTGATGTCTATGTCGGGTACCAGTAACGAGTGTGTGTTGGTTGTGTTTTTTGTGCTGCCTCAAGGGATCTCATTCTCCTGGTGCTCGAGTCCCTTCCATGGGGACTTACCCCATTTATAACATCAGGTCGCAAGTGGTAGATCAGGAGGAAGTAAGTAGCAGAGCATGATAACGACAGGTTGGGCCTAGCATGTGTAATGATCGTATATCTTTATGTTGTGTTGTGTTGTGTTGTCAGCTGCAGAGACAGTTTTGTGTTATTGTCATTGTTACTAAGTGAAAGAGATGAGTAAGTATTTAATACAGAGTGCATGTTGCTATTCATGCAAATAAATGCTGCACAGATGCTTTCAATGCTGAACAAATCTTTTATTATTCAGTGCAATAGAACTTTGATTATCGACTTTAATTTGTTTCTGAAAGTTGCTGTAGTTACTGAAACGACAATGATGAATCAATAATTAAATTCACTTTATAGTGACAGATCTGTTACAAACCATCCTCTAATCGCCATGCTTGGGACACCTTGCAATTTGTACAGTCACTGTAAATCCTGCTCTGACCTGTAGTGAATAGTGAAATGGCCCTGCTGACAGCTTAAGCTTCGGTTTGTTTATCACACCGATTACTGAATGAATATCAGCAGTAGTCATCGTCAGTGATGTACTACGCTGTTGTATGATTTATTTCAGTAATCATTGCCCATAGATTTTATTGTGCTTTCTCATTACACATTACAAAGGTAAAGTGTGTGGATGCTGTAATGATAATAGATTTCGAGATTTACATGAAAATACATATTTTCAGCAAATCTCTGATGCCAAGAATGTGGTTCTCGGTATGCCATGTGAAGGGTACACTGGAAAAACGAACAATGTCACAATTCCTTTAAGGGTGATGTCGTTATCTAATTCACTGTATTACTACAAACTTTAGTGTTATTTTTACCAAAAGTGGTAAAGGAGAATTAAAACCACGGATACACTCATCATTTCCTTCATTTCAAGTAGAAATACCAATAAATTTTGCAGTAATATACTGAAATAGATCATTATCTTACCCTTAATGGAAATGTGACATTGTTCGTTTTTCCCGTGTACCCTTCATATGTCTATTTATACAGAGATATTTCTCCTAAGCTATTGAACAAATTTTGTTCATATTTAATCTGAAAGTCAATTTATCTGAGAACAATACCTATGAAATATAATTATTTCGTGAACAATTAACTGAGCTATATTTCAAATCAAAAGCACACAATTTCAATCCAGTCGAAATCAAAGTCAGTGATTTTCTTATCCGTTGTACTATACAGAAGAGTTGCGGCTTGTGGTTTTAAAATTGTGTCAGACTGTAAATGAGTAGATCTACACAATATCACCTGTATAATTGTGTAGGAAGTCGGGAATTATATATTAATTAATTCGTTTATTCGCCTGTTTATATTCATAAATAGGTAGTGAGAATAGTAAGTCACATTTTTATTACATTATCATCACTGGGAGAAGAAAAAACCGTTACAAGTTTAGTTTAATCAAGGTTCATCCCCTAAAGTGAGACAACTGCACACATAGTGAAGAGACCCTTTCTTAAAGAATTAATGATCACTAATTTTAAAACTCCCTTATTATGCATGCATGAATTTCCAAAGAAGTAATAGAAAAGTTTGAATTTAAGAAGAAAGGAATAATATGCTTGTAATCTTATAAATATTATTGAATCAATATAAACATAAAATACACTGTAAATTCCACTGTAGAATACTTGTCAATGTCCCATGCCATGGCGTCGTGGTCTAAGGCATCCTCCCTAGGACTCACGTTACAGAATGTGCACTGCTTCGAGTCCTCATGGGAGAAGAAATTTCTCATGAAATTTCGCCCAGTGTATGGGACTGGTG
Source organism: Periplaneta americana (assembly GCF_040183065.1). Taxonomy (NCBI): domain Eukaryota; kingdom Metazoa; phylum Arthropoda; class Insecta; order Blattodea; family Blattidae; genus Periplaneta; species Periplaneta americana. Next base: position 128,768,491 of record NC_091125.1, on the reverse strand, counting down.
CCTACCCAGCATTGTGATGCTCTTCAGGAGCTATGATAGGTAGCGAAATCCGGTTACGAAAGCCAGCTAAAATGGCTGGGAAGATCTAAATACACAATACCTCCATTCTGGTTGAATGATCATCCACCTCTGCTTCTGCATGTGGACGTGAGGCCAGCAGCCGGCTGGTCAGTCATGGTCCTTTATGGGCTGTTGTGCCTCAGATTATTTATTTATACTTGTCAATATTGTTTCGTTACATTTTCTATCACGGTTTTTCCAATAAAATTATTAATAGTGAATTAATTTAAAACAATTTACATTAGAGCAGAAAATCGGAGCATATCTTACAGAAATAAAAACATCTATACTTAGATCATGATCATTAAATACACCACTTTAAAGATACTTCAGAAGTCCAGCACTACTGCTGCTGCTGCTGCTGCTGCTGCCGCCGCCGCCTCCACCTTAAACTAATCCAAGAGCCCTATTTTACACTTGTTCTCGTAAAACTGTGTTTTACAACACAATGACTGTCATACCACATTAAAGTTTACTTTATATGGTAATGTATTAGACCTGTACATAGGAGCATTTCCTCCAAGTCATATTTTAAAAGCTACAGCACCAAAGGTAAATGCTGTAATATTGAGAAATAGCTGCTTGGGCCATTATGTTGGCTGTCTGGAACTTTGCATTATTCTGTTTATACAGAATTCTATCTATGACTTTTCTGCCATTTTTACAGAACGCATTCATATTCTATTCAAAATACGTAAAAAATAATAATAATAATAATAATAATAATAATAATAATAATAATAATAATAATAAATGGTAATCATTCCATTTCTGAATAGCTTTCGTACATCAGTTTTGTTTCATATCTAGATGTCGTGATACAATGTAGCACAGTAAATTAGCATTACAAGTATTTGTACCAGTACATTTTGAGTACATACGATACTAAGTGGGCTCTGATGTTGCAGCTTTTTACATTGTGGTCTTGGCTACCAGTGAGGATCACCATGTACCAGCCAGTGCTCCTCTACACCACCGAGGAACATGGTTGCAGTTTGACGACATTCTACGTGCGTGTTGAGCATCATGAACCGACCTTACTCATGATAAAGACTTGTAACAATGAGGTTTGTAAAATAAACTTTTTTCTTCCCAAAATACCGAATTGCTTAGAATAGTGGTCAGCAGGTTATGAGTTTATGACTTTAGAGCATGTTCACTCTTGCCGAACACATGAAGTGGAGAAGTTGAGTTACAGTCTCGTAGCGACAAACAAATGCAGTTCTGTCGTAGTGTGTACATTATTATTCGGTAGAATTAGTGAACTTGTGAATTAATACGAAGTTATTGTCTATGCAGAAGTACAGTATGTATAGTCTTGAAAGACAAATTCGAAAACAAGAAGGAACTGACTAACCTTCTATAGAAACTTTCCCCAGACAAGTCCCCCTTCCCCCCATTTGCATAGACTTGCAGCTAGGATGTTGTTTATAATTTAGGTGTACAGTTTTTTTCGTGCATGAAGATCTGAAAACCTCAGCACAGGAAACAAATATATCTGAACTTGAAAAACGTTCTTTGTCTATGTGTTATCCAAACAATGATCCCAAATACAAGTCAATTAATTATCCAACAAATTTGATTTATTCCGATTTTAATGTTTTCTAAATTAAACAAATATATAAATATAGATTATTAAAATATCATAAAAATTGTCAAAAATATAACGAAGAACAACATGTTTATTCTACCAGAAGAAATTTGACATGTCCTTTAGCTGAACCTAAATGTCATACAACCACTAGACTAAATCACAGCCAGAGTTACGGGCCAAGGTTATTACAATTCTATTTTGATATTAAATCCTGATCTAGATTATTACTTTCGTCCAATAGAAACCGTCATCTAGGCCAGTTACAAAGGCGAAGCAGTCTGAAGTTTGTTTCTCACCTCACACAATAGAAGTAACATAAAATGCTTGACAGCAGATTAGTTTAAGTGAGGGCTTTGACCGCTACTGTTCTTTTGTTGGTACGAGGATGTCTTTAGAATTTATGTTTGGAAAAGGGGGGGGGGGACTTTCAGCATTTCCTGGACAAAGGACGTTGTGTCCCCAATATGGTTTGGAAGGGATGTATTACAATAGACAGTATTTTTAACGCAAAGATTTCAACAATGCATGCTACACCCACAATTTATTTTGTTATTTACACTCCCCATCTGGAAGATCTGCTAACAAAAGTGAAGATCGGGAGGAGGAGGAGATGGAGAATGAAGGCACTGATATGGACCACCCCTGAATGAAACACATTGTAAGCCCTGATTAAAATCTATAGTTTTCCCTTAAAACTTTCATTTTGTTGCATTCTCGTTTTCTTTATCTTGATCAAATTCCAGGAAGTTGCCTTCTCTCTCTGACATTTACAGAGCTGTCATTGAAACAAGGTGACTAATTTTTAAGAAGTTGTGATGCGAGTACAGTGAATAATATTTAAATGTCATTTTCTTTTAATTTCATGTCATTTTTCCATTACTTTAAGGACATTTTATTGATCATTTTAATTAGATTTTTAGGTCATCAACATCCGCTCCCTGGTCATAATCATTGTTGTAGAAGTCATCACCATCATTATCATCATCATCATCATCATCATCATCATCAGTTGTTCTGAGTGATCTATTTTAGTCTCTAGCCTTTTTTTAGAAGTCATTTGCAGGCTTTCGGGATGTATGACAAAATTAATTTTGATGCTTCATCAGATCTTAGAACATAGCACATGGATTTGTGTTAATCAAGATTAGTTTCTTAGCATGTTGTTATTAATTAAAATTGTGTGTAGAAGAAATTTAATTGAACTGTAAAAGTGTTAAAAACCGAGATGGAAATTTATGGAAAAAATTGCACTCTGTCATAAATTAATCACCAATTGAAAGAAACGTCACAACCAAAAACAAGTGCAGTTGATGTCTTGATTCTTTCATAGGTGTTCGGTGCATACTGCTCTACACGGTGGCATGAAAGAAATGTGAAAGATGATCACGGGAATCGTCAAGCATATTTTGGAACTGGTGAAACATTTCTCTTCAGCCTATATCCAGAAAGAGCAAAATATCCTTGGGTGGGTATGGATTGTGCCCAAACTGAAGCTGGAATCAATCACTCAGCAGAACTATTTATGGCTGCTGACTCCAAGATGATTACTATCGGTGGTGGGTAAGTTTACCACTTCACTCATTATGTTTTTTTTTTTCTTTTTATGATTGCTCTTTTTCCCTTCGTACTCTGTATTTTCTATTTCAATTCCCTCTCTTTTTTTTAAGTGTTTATTTAAGCACCTTCAATTTTCTTAGCCATTTTTTTTGTTGTCCTAGCTTTAATTATAATTTTTAGATTTCATCTCGTTAGAATAGAAGCAATATCACAGTGAATCTACTGTACATAAAATGAATGAAGTACATTAAAATGTGCAGATGTAGAATAGAAAGCTCTGAGACGCCAGCCCCATTGAGTCCAATGCTTAAACGTCAAAAGGGTGGAGAAAACTGTGAAACCCGAATCAGTTTCACTCACAATCCTCGAGACATACACGTGGGGTTTTCATCGTAATGTTCTATCTTATAAATATGCAAATGCATCAACTGGGTGACGTATTATGTGTGCCACTGTCCCCTTGACACAGTGCAGAATTTTTTTGGTGGTATTCTCTTGTCTCCAACAAATGATACCAGATAATTGATAGCTTCTGACGTTTAATAAATCACATTCATTGATTTTATGCCAGACAGCTTGTTCTTTTAACCCACGAAGCATGTAATGGAAACTTCCTGTCATGGAATCACACTTTTTTAATTAATTATTTAATGATGCTGTAACAACTGCGTTTTATAAAGCATTGATGGACCTGACAATAATGAGTTGCAATCAGGTATTTAGTCCAGGTTGGATTCGAACCCATACCCAATCGAAATTCTGGAGTATGAATTCTGCTCATTACCTACAGTGCCAGTGGACGAATTCCATCTTATACGTTTTCTGAAAGAACAGTTCTAGTGGTTGGCACATTATATGTCTAACTAGAGCTTTTTTTTGTGGTTCCCAAAGTCTCCCTAGGCAAATGCTACGATAGTACCTACTAGGCTACTAAAAGGTCACTACAGTACTTGCTTTCTATCCAATCCCTGTCACTCTTCATCATCACACTTCATATATAATCAGCTGTCTTCTACGACACACTAGTCATCTATCTAATCAGCAGCACATTAAATGGCTGAAGATGCTGTTCCCTTGAGACAAGAGAGGTGGTTGTCGGGAGTCATATGACAAAAGCACTGCCTGTTGGATCACATCTTATGGCTGCTTACACTGCCTGTCCAATCAACGATTATGCGCGAGTAGCCGCTAAGTGGCAGGTAGTGACTTTGCATATATTAATAATGTTAATAGTGGTGGGCACTGCCTGCCACCCAGCGGCAAAACAACTTTGATTGAGCAGGCAATTTACGCAGCTATAGGATGCGATCCTGCAGGCAGTGGACAAAAGTCAGGAAAAACAAAACATTGCCTAAACATCGAGTACAGTACAATGCCTTTGGTAGTATTCACCTTGGGTTTATCATACCAAATTCATTCATTAATTCATAGTGTTCTGCCCAAGGGCAGGTCTTTCACTGCAAACTCAGCACTCTCCAATCTTCCCTATTTTATGCCTTCCTCTTTGTTTCCGCATATGATCCATGTATCTTAATATAGTCTATCATCTGCCCGAACCCTTCTACCATTTACCGTTCCTTCTATTGCATCCTTCAGTAGGCAGTTTCTTCTCAGTCAGTGACCCAGTCAATTCCTTTTTTCTCTTCCTGATCAGTTTCAGCATTATTCTTTCTTTACCCACTCTTTCCAACACAGCTTCGTTTTTTATTCCATCTGTCCATTTCACATGCTCCATCTTTCTCCATATCCACATTTCAAATGCTTCTAGTCACTTCTCTTCACTTCGTCGTAATGTCCATGTTTCTGCCCCATACAATACTACGCTCCACACAAAGCACTTCACTAGTCTCTTCCTTGGTTCTTTTCCCAGAGTCCGCAAAAGATGCTCCTTTTTCTATTAAAAGCTTCCTTTGCCATTGCTATCCTCCTTTTGACTTCCTGGCAGCAGCTCATGTTACTGCTTATAGTACATTCTAAATATTTGAAGCTGTCCACTTGCTCTACTGCCTCATTTAGAATTCGCAAGTTTACCTTCTTTACTTTTCTTCCTGTGACCATGGTCTTCGTTTTGTTTGCAATTATCTTCATCCCATACTGCTCACAGCTGTCATTTAGCATATCCCTTAATATCATCTCCTCTTCTGTTAACAACGCCAATCTCATGCACTTTATGCTTCCTCCTACTATTACTCCTCCCATGTTCTGAAAACAGTTCTTTACTAAATCCTCCAAGTAGATGTTGAACAGAGTAGGTGATGAAGAGCATCCTTGACGTATTTCTCTCCCTATTTTACTTCCTTCTGACATTTTTTCTCTTATTCTGACTTCAACTCGTTTCATAAAAAGATTACTGAACAACCTTCTCTCTTTCCAATCCACACCAATTTTTTTTTTTAGAATCCCCATCAGTTTATTCCAATTTATTGTCGAAGGCCTTTTCTTACTTACTTACTTACTTACAAATGGCTTTTAAGGAACCCGAAGGTTCATTGCCGCCCTCACATAAGCCCTCCAGCGGTCCCTATCCTGTGCAAGATTAATCCAGTCTCTATCATCATACCCCACCTCCCTCAAATCCATTTTAATATTATCCTCCCATCTACGTCTCGGCCTCCCTAAAGGTCTTTTTCCCTCCGGTCTCCCAACTAACACTCTATATGCATTTCTGGATTCGCCCATACGTGCTACATGCCCTGCCCATCTCAAACGTCTGGATTTCAAGTTCCTAATTATGTCAGGTGAAGAATACAATGCGTGCAGTTCTGTGTTGTGTAACTTTCTCCATTCTCCTGTAACTTCATCCCGCTTAGCCCCAAATATTTTCCTAAGCACCTTATTCTCAAACACCCTTAACCTATGTTCCTCTCTCAGAGTGAGAGTCCAAGTTTCACAGCCATATAGAACAACCGGTAATATAACTGTTTTATAAATTCTAACTTTCAGATTTTTGGACAGCAGACTGGATGATAAGAGCTTCTCAACCGAATAATAACAGGCATTTCCCATATTTATTCTGCGTTTAATTTCCTCCCGAGTGTCATTTACATTTGTTACTGTTGCTCCAAGATATTTGAATTTTTCCACCTCTTCGAAGGATAAATCTCCAATATTTATATTTCCATTTTGTACAATATTCCCGTCACGAGACATAATCATATACTTTGTCTTTTCGGGATTTACTTCCAAACCGATCGCTTTACTTGCTTCAAGTAAAATTTCCGTGTTTTCCCTAACCGTTTGTGTATTTTCTCCTAACATATTCACGTCATCTGCATAGACAAGAAGCTGATGTAGCCCGTTCAATTCCAAACCCTGCCTGTTATCCTGAACTTTCCTAATGGCATATTCTAAAGCGAAGTTAAAAAGTAAAGGTGATAGTGCATCTCCCTGCTTTAGCCTGCAGTGAATTGGAAAAGGATCAGATAGAAACTGACCTATACGGACTCTGCTGTATGTTTCACTGAGACACATTTTAATTAATCGAACTAGTTTCTTGGGAATACCAAATTCAATAAGAATATCATATAATACTTCCCTCTTAACCGAGTCATATGCCTTTTTGAAATCTATGAATAACTGATGTACTGTACCCTTATACTCCCATTTTTTCTCCATTATCTGCCGAATACAAAAAATCTGATCAATAGTCGATCTATTACGCCGAAAACCGCACTGATGATCCCCAATAATTTCATCTACGTACGGAGTTAATCTCCTCAAAAGAATATTGGACAAAATTTTGTACGACGTCAACAAAAGTGATATTCCTCGAAAGTTACCACAGTTCGTTTTGTCCCCCTTTTTAAAAATAGGTACAATTATGGACTCCTTCCATTGTTCTGGTACAATTTCCTTTTCCCAAATAGCAAGTACAAGTTTATAAATTTCGCTATATAATGCACTTCCACCCTCTTGTATTAATTCTGCTGGAATTTGATCGATACCTGGAGACTTGTACTTTTTCAGATTTTCTATCGCAATTTCGACTTCTGAAATCGTGGGTTCGGGTATAAATGGCTCAGCAGTTTGTATTTCAATATCGTCCCGATCATTTCTATTTGGCCTATGTACATTTAGTAGTTGCGCAAAATAGTTTTTCCATCTGTTTAGGATTGATGAAGAGTCTGCAAGCAAGTCACCATTCTCATCCTTGATCACGTTTACCCTTGACTGATATCCGTTCTTAAATTCCTTTATACCCTTATATAAATCTCGAATGTTTTTATTCTTACTATTTGTTTCTACCTCATTCAGTTTTTCCTTCAAGTAACCTCTCTTTTTATTCCTAAGTGTACGACTTGCTTCCCGTCTTTCATTGAAATAATTATCTCTATTCTCCTCAACTGGATCCTGTAAGAATTTCAATTTTGCCTGTTTCCTTCTTTCTACTACCATGCAACAATGTTCATCAAACCACGGTTTCTTTTTCTTAGTTTCATAATAACCTATGCTCTGCTCAGCTGCAATTTTGATACTATCTCTGATATTTTCCCACACGCTATTAACATCTAATTCTTTCTCAACTTCGTCGGAACTTTCTAAAGTCGCAAACCTATTCGAAATTTCGACCTGATAATTTTGCTTAGCTTCCTCGTCCTTTAATTTCAAAATATTGAATTTAGTAATATTAACTTGTTGCTCTACTCGCTTGGCTACTGATAATCTTTCTCTTAATTCTCCAATCACCAAATAATGGTCAGAATTACAGTCTGCACCTCTGAAAGTTCGAATATCTACTATACTAGTATGTCTCCGTTTATCTATCAAGACGTGATCTATTTGGTTGTGTGTCAATCCATCTGGAGAAGTCCAAGTATATTTATGTATATCCTTATGGGGGAATGTTGTACTTTTGACAATTAAATTTTTCGATGTGGCAAAGTTGACTAATCTAACTCCATTGTCACTACTAATTGCGTGTAGGCTCTCTTTTCCAATAGTTGGTCTAAAAATATCCTCCCGTCCTACTTTAGCGTTGAAATCCCCCAATAAAATTTTCATATGATATCTAGGGAACTGATCAAAAGTATGTTCCAATTCCTCATAGAAGCTATCCTTTATATAGTCGTCTTTCTCTTCTGTAGGGGCGTGAGCATTTATAACTATGATGTCGCACCATCTACCCTTAAGTACTAAATATGATAACCTGTCACTGATAAATTCGACCTTTTTTACTGCTGATTTTATTCTTTTATGAACAAAGAATCCTGTTCCTAATTGGTGATTATTGTTTCCTTCCCCATAATACAACAAGTAATCTCCTATTTGTGATATGCCATTCCCATCTAACCTAACCTCTTGTACTCCCACAAAGTCTATTCTATATCTAGCTAGTTCTTTTGCTACTAATGTTACCCCTCCTGTTCTATAAAGACTAGTTACGTTCCAAGTGCCAAATCTCAAAACCTTATTCCTTTGCTGTGGTCGTGCCAGAGAATCAGTCCTATTCCGAGGCTTACTGTAGGAATTCGTAACAAGCTGTTTTTTACGGTGATGGGTTGTTAGCCCTTCGCCCAACCCCCAAGCTGGAGGACCACCCCTTATCGGCTGTCCACGACTGCTTATTCAATATATTCGCAGCTACCCTCCATATCTGGAGGCCGTCTCCTCTATCCGCAACCTGAGGACGCGCCATGCCGTGGTGATAGGGACCCACCATACATGGGAAGGCCTTTTCTAGGTCCACAAATACTATATACATTTATTTATTCTTCTCTAGGTATCTTTCACCAAGCTTATTATTATATTCTGAGATGTAATTAAATCATATTTATAAATTACATGCTAAGCTATTTTTTCTAGTCCAAAAAAAATAGATTTATGTTTTCCATCATAGAGTTCTATCTGAAGTGACAGTACTACCCTGTAAGTAAGTGCATCACAGTCTTTAGTTCTTTCTTTATCAAAGCTAAGAAATGCTTTGTAATGTCACACAGATAATTAACATTCATGGATTGTGTTTCAGGGAGGGACAAGCCATTTGGATGGATGAAAATATTCGGTATGGCAAGACAGATCGATGTTTGACATTCAACAATCCACCACTCTGCGAAAATGGAGACTTCGAGATCCGAGTTCTTGAGGTGTATGGCTTTAATGGAGCCTAATCTCAGTTGCTCCTGTTCATTCACACATTCACTCACTCTATTCATGCATTCACTCACTTGCGTGCTTACAGCACATTCTGACATTGTATATTCATGTCATGTAAGTTGTAAGTTAGATTCTGATCTCAGGTGAAGATTAAGGTATAGCAAAGACAAACATTGGAGCCTTGCATTCCATGAGATCTTGTGACATATTTCTTATTACAGATAGTAGATTAAAGAATTCCATGTGTGCAGATTACTACCATGTTTCGAGCCTTCATATATCATGAAAATGAAGAAGTTAATAAGCGATAATTCTTACTTATTCTTTTAAATATTTTATTATTATTATTTTGTACATTTGTGTATATTTTTTCTGTGATGTTAAGTTCACGAAACAATTTTTGTGTTTAATTTTATTTATCTTAGGTCTTCTTAAGACAGTCAAAGTATATGCATTTTCAGTGCCATCTCTACAATCATCGTATGATTAAAATTTTTTATATTTCTGTTTAGTACTCAATTTAAGAAATATTTTGTATGTATAATCTAAGTTTTGTTTTATCCTACTTCTGAAGAGAATTTTGAGAGAGATTTTTATACCTCATGCCACGGTTCATGCTACTGTAGACATTTTAGTGAAATGGAAGATGATTCGTAAAGAAATTTAAGTTTTCTCGCCATTTATAACGATGTTTGACCTAATTTTTTTCATTTCTGTGAAGAGTATAAAAGCAAGTTATATATATATATATATATATATATATATATATATATATATATAGACACACACACATACACACATTATATATGCATTAGTTTATTTTCTCCACTATCTTAGCTGAAAAGTCATGTGTGAAATATTTGGCACAGTTTACTTGGAAAATCTCTACTATGACTTCCTTCAAAAGAGAACAAAAGCCAGAAATTCTGTACCGTATATCTACAGGACACAAAAGAAAAACAGCTCTAACTGAATAGTATCCAGGCAAAATTTATGTCATTTCCTACATGCATTAAAATTCAATTCTGATAATATCTTCCCTTATCTTCAGGAATAACAAATTCCGTTTTACAGGTACCTCTATCTCAGAAATGGAATTTCAGATTATCAGATTAGCATAGTTCAGAGAGGTCTTTGTCACCACATCTGGGGATAATATAGAAACCAGCCACTTCTTTTTACTAACATCACTCATTGCAATCATTCTTAATACTGATCGTCAATCATAGCTATAGACATACCTATGTATCTGTCAGATAGATATAAAATATTTGCCAATAACAACGAAATCATTTGTCATCTTGCAACCAAGTTGCACAAAACATTGTTGTCATCCTGAGAAATGGTCTTACAGATCAGCATGAGAACTCCATACATCCCGTTTACGTAAAAAAAAAATTTGGTGAAGACAAAATTTCAGTCCCGTGTAGATGCTTGTCCAGGTGCTGATTGCTAAGACTGAATTCTATCATAACTGATTTTCTAGTTCTTTTAAATATATTTACATGATGGAAATTCTTTGAAAGAGTTTCAGTTATTGTTTGATAAGTATTATTTTTTTCAAAACTAATCTCGTCAAATCAAATGAACAATACAGCTCATGATGAAGTAATCCAGAGTAAAATAATATAGTATTGAACATTCAAGAACTTCACATTATTTAATGCATTCTTAGTACTACTAAATTAGATAAATAACATAAACACGGATAACATATTAGAACATGACTAACATAACATATTAGAATATTACTGAATTACAAACGACTATTTAAGAAAACATATTTTTAAATTGGCAGAGTTAGTTCTTATAATAAATGTGTAACAATATAGTAACATTCAAGTAATGTATTTGCTGATTTAATCAGTTTACATTAACTCCATTTTGTTAACTGCTTTTTTCCCTTCCTCTCCTCTCCCCATCCTTTTAGCGAGATATTTTTACTTTTTTAATTAATTTAATTGGCATTTAAACAATCAAAATGTCATTAAAACTCCAAGAATTCACATATTTGTTCCACTAATGTATGTGTATTTAATATCAAAATTAAATTAAATTTTATTTCTTTCTTTTTGGTACAAGTGTCAAATTATTATTAACCAATTACACACAAGACATTTGAGACAGATTTTACTCGGTGTCAGTGATTCAAAGATATTCTTATAATAATTTCATGTTGTTCCTACTTTAGATATTAATCTGTACCATTAAAATTTAGTCAGCAAAGCCATATTCATCTGAAAGTAAGAATATAGGTAGCATATACATTTTCGTTCCTTTTTACTCTTTTCATTATTTTTAGAAAAGAATTTTGTTTGCAAAAAACTGTGTGTGTGTGTTGGTTAGTTGGTTTCTAGGTCTCCCAGATATGGTAACTGTCTAGGACTTCCCTGTACTGTATCTGATTTCTAATAGATCTCTGAAATATTTCTTACAGTAATATCATTCTGGGTATTAATTTGCGATTACTGAATTAAAGATCCATCATCATCATTATCATTCATTTTTATATTAGTTACCCCAATTATTATAGGTCATGGAGGCCCTCAGGGTAGTGGAAGGTTAAGGCTCCCACCTTGGCAGTCAATAGCAGTAGGGATGTCAGTCCTACGAGCTTGCTAACTTTCACTCTTAGGAAAGTTCCCAGGTACTCATTTCTGTTAAGAGCTATAGTCAGCCAGAAGGATTAACTCCATTGAAAAAATCCCAGGATTCCATCGGAAATCGAACCTGCGACCTTCAGCTTTGTAGTTTAGCACCCATTATTATTATTATTATTATTATTATTATTATTATTATTATTATTTTCACTGCCATCATCATCATCATCATCATCATCATCATCATCATCTTCTTCTTCTTTTACAGCATGAAAAACCTCAATCAATGAAATACTACCTTTTCTTTTACTTTCATGACTTATACAACGCTTTTATATATTATAAAGGGAATTCCTTGACTGTGGAAATCAAATAACTTGGCTACAAGAGAACTATTTCCTTTCTTTCTGCTGAAAGAAAGCATTTTCTTCACGATAAAATTTACTATTATGCCCCTAACAAATAAGCTCTAACATGCTACTGAAATCTGTTACATGAGCTGACTGAGATAGAGCCAGGTTGATTTCTCAATGAAGGAATGTCCTATATTTGTAAACATAGTAGTAATCTGCATAACCTTACATCTTGAGATGCTGAACTAGGGGATGTGTGCATAGAAAACTGAATGAAAAAAAGTAAGAATTTTAGCGAGTTTTAACTGGTACTGTCTCATACAGTAGCTCTAACACAATGACACTTTCCCACGTGTCGAGTTAATTCACAATCATTTTATGGAATTTTGTGCTTTGAGCACTTGAAACTTTACCCGGTGAAATAGAATAGTCAGTCTACCAGAATAAAAACATTGTCTTCCTGAAGAACTTAATTCAGATGATCAGGGAGAACAGTGATATTTTGTATGTTGTTGTTAGTCCTATTAGGCCAATATCTGTTTTTTAATCTAGTGTGCAGTCTCTGTCCAGTCTTGCTGTTGCTGCTAATAAAAGAATTTCAGAACCTTCTTTCATATTTTGTCTTTCTTCTAACTTGCGAAATAATATTTCTTGATTTTGCCATTTTAGCAATTTATCGTAATCTTTCAATCTTCAATTCGACATTTATTTTCTGCAAAATATTAATAAATATAGTTTTTTTTTTTTTTTTTAACCTTTAGAAATTCTTTTGTAAATATCGTACACTTAGCTCACTTTATAAAATAAATGTGTTAATTCTTTACTTCCAAATAACAAACAACGTTTTTCTAATAGTTTTCTTATAATGAAAACAGATGAAAATATAAAAGAATTTTGGAAAAGAATAACTGTAATAAACTTCGGCACATCATTTTATTTTTAAATGTGTACTCTGTGTTAGAAGAGTTATTCAAAATGACAGAATCCTGTTGAAAATATCCGTATTCTCTTTCATTATTGGTTAATTGTTAAAAAAAAAAAATGGTGCAAGTATTTGAGTGTTATACTTCTCTGAATTTACGGCATCTTGAAAAAATATGGACCCTATTATTCATATTACAGCGCACTACACCCCAACTTTTCGTCATACAAGGGAACTTCGTGAATTACATTTGGAATTATGTTCTGGAAATCCAGAAATTAAAACCACAAGACGACGTAAGTTTGGAAATAGGTTTTACAGAATATTACTGACGGTACTATTTATCCGCACTTAATTATTTTCTTGGATCAGGCTTGGTTTAATTTATATGTTCACTGGAGCATAGACAATTCTCGGTTATTTCACGAAGTTGCCTTGCATGATGAAAAAATTTGGGTGTGGTGTGCTGTAACAGCCCATATACTTTTAAGACAATGTAAATTCAGAAGTATCACACCATTTTTTTAACAATTAACAAATAATGAGAGATGATACGGATATTTTCAGCAGGATTCTGCCATTTTGAACAACTTCTGTAACACAGATTAGTAGGCTATACACTTAAAAATAAAATTATGTGCATGCTTTTATTAATCAGTATCAAGTTACACGAGTGTTTCTAATGTGGGAATGTAATGTATCGACATAGCCTGGTTTCATGCAGATGGCCAGGGAAGCATCTGCTTGCACCCGACAGGCACAAAGCTCGTTGGGACGTTCTGTATTTGCTGCTCATCTTTACCAACATATCCTACATTTACAAGAGCTGCTATGTTACTTTATTCTGCTCTAATCTGTATCATCAGGCAGTATTTCGAAGTAATATATATCCCTTGCAAGACTTTCAAAGACGTTTATTGCACAGATTTAATGCATTTCTCTAAAAGAAAACGAGATATGGAACTATAGAAGACCTTTAGCTTTAAAGTGGTTCAACCAAATGATAATTCCATGATATATGAAAATAAAGTAACTATCATTTTACAATATTTATGTGGGACGTGGAAAATTGTTTAGTTCCTTTATAAAGAAAAAACCTTGTGTGGAAGTGTCATGTGCAGAGTCCATATATGTATGCAGAAACAAACACTAAAATGTATACTATAGATATACAATTACAATTAATGTAATCATTATAATACTGTAGACATTATGTTAATGAATTTTCTGTTGTGAAATTTCCGCATCTGTTACCAAAGGGTATTTTATACAGTGAATATTTTTTGTCGTCACAGTACATTATTTATACACACATCACAGAAACAGAAAAGAGTAAGGTTACCAAATTTACGTAGGTATCAGATACTAAAATAAACAAGATCTTTAATTCACAGCCATCACTTTGAAACAAAATATTGATTCCTCAATGTGGCCTTTAAAAAGCATGAAAAGGCATACCGTAATTTTCTTTTAGAAAAAATGGAAAATGTTAATACAGAATCTTTTTCCATCAAAATATGCATTCATATGCAAAGTGAAATTGCATATGAAATTGTCGATGAAGGCATAATCTTCAAACAACATCATTTCTGCAAATGCATATGTAATATTTGAAATACCTTGTAATAAGAAATATGTACACATGCCATCAGATGAGATTACGCAGTTACTCCCAGTCGTTATCCACATGCAGCTTGTGTATGAAAGATTTGAACGATGTCTTAATGTTGTATACATGTGCAGTAGAAAGCAAGGCGTTTAGTGAAATGTCACCAATGTCAGTACAGGGTGACCGTTAGTGGGCCTAACACTTCCTGCCAAGGAATTGATAGATTGGGATCACCTTTCGTACATGTTATCTTTCAGTGTGTCCCTGCAATGTTGACTGATGCAACTAGCTTTAAATGTGCGGTTCTGAGTACCAGACCTGCTGTATACTATTTGTTCATTAATGACTGGACCACGTTTTATTAAAAAAGTAGCAAAGTATGTACAACTGTACAAACCAAAAACTTTTATGATGAATAGGTTTTTTTATATATATAATGTTGTTAGTGTCTGAAATGTGTAGCTGGAGTAGATTGAAATGGAAAACTCTATGAGTACAGATGCCATTGAATAATAGGCCTCTGATTTCTGTATCATGTTGTAGGAGCTTTTGGTATAGGGTACGCTGAGGTGTACTCTGGTGATCTAGTCGAGGAGAGTTGTTCCTGCCAGAAGCTTCTTTTGTGTTTAGATTCTATTTCTTGTTGAGCAATATTATATAAAGTTCATAGGCTGTTAACATCAGCCTTTGAGAAACTCATTGTACCTTATTTCCATAATAGGAAAGCTGTTTTTCCTTAGTTGTTGCATTACTTGCAAAGCAAGTGTTTATTTTAGTTTAGGTTTGTTTCTTATTTGTTGTAGCATACTTGCATATTATATCCACATGATATGATTATGTATACATACAAAAGATGATTATTATTATTATATTGATATATATTATATGAATGTGATTGTAATAACATGTGGATGCAGTGATTAGAGCCCTAGCCTTGTATACTGTGTACTTGTTGAGGGATGGAAGGTGAAGAGCCAGCATTAAAATTATTTCGTGAAAATAAGACAGGGTGGCATACTGAACTTTGCGACCTCTTATATTTCTCATATGGATCATCATTTTAAGATATTGTTTTTAGAGATTTTGAAGCTTCTTAAAGATGCATGCACAAGTGAGTAAATATTATTTAAAACAGAAAGATAATTGTTCAGTTTGTACATACAAGTTTTCAAAGTGAAATTAAAAATAAGAGGAGAGATTATATTAGCGAAGTTCGTTTCAATTTTCTGAACCATACACTTCCAGAGACATTATCATATGCATATGTACTTATGAGTTACAAATATTAGCCTATAAAGTCCTAAATTGTCCCACACTTTAGCATCGTGGTCCAAGATGTCATGCCTGGATTTGCATTACAGAATGAGTGCTAGTTTAGTTACGACTGCCCATCCAGCATTGTGATGAATTTGGGGAGCTGTAAGAGGTAGTGAAATCCCGTTGCATGACCAGCTATAGCATCATTATACTGACCACACAATATCCCTATATTGTTTGGATGATCGTTCACCTCTGCAAAGTTCCAAATTGGACAAGGACCTCTTGTTTAGCAAGGTGACTAACAAAAAAGACAACTCCCAGATAGTCATCTAAAAAGAGTTCCGTGTACAAATTTTAATTTATGTAGTTGTACTGTTGTCACGCACAAGATGGCAGAAAAATATTCTAGACAGAGCGAGGTGAAGCCGTGCAATATTACGATCAACAATATTATGCACATGCACTATGGCTTCCCCCCCCCCCACCCCATCTAGAACATTTCTCTGCCATCTTGTGGCACGATAATAGTAAGTCGTTTTACAAACACTTCCACAAATGGGGGTCTTTTGCAGTTGACCTCTGACTGCTGAAATTCTTGTTTAATCACACCTTTCTACCCTCACATTCCTCTTGCCGGTCCTTGGGTCCTATGCTGTTATCCTGTACATCCATTGTTCATGACCCTGCCACATCACATTTTCTGTCCATTTCCTGTAAGGTTTGTGGTCGTCATCTACATCTTTATGTTGTCTTCTTTTCCCCATGTCTTCATTGTATATTCTGTCCTTTAGTGATATGTTCAGAATTTTTATTCCATTTTCCTTTAGCACCTTCTTGGCATGTCTCGTTCTTTAAGAGACCAAATAAAAATTGGAACTATACAGCTATTCATGATTTCTCCTCTATTTCCATGGTTTAATGTTTATCTGATAGTGTCAAGTTCAAATTCCAAAAATTTTAACAAATTCCTAATAACTTCTGTGAATTTCTTTTTCAGTTCTGTTCTTAAAGAATACGACCTGCCCAAAATACAAATCTTATTCCTGCACATATTCGAGTTAATTATTATCTATTGTAATTTTTACTCTCTTGCTGTTGGCCATTACTTTTGTCTTCTGCTGATTTAATCTTAATTTTACATTTCTGCTGTTGTTGTACACTTCTTCATAGTAGTATCTAGTTCTTCTGTCGATGTAGATAACAAAGCAATATTATCAGCAAAGAGTAAGGTATTATTGTTCTTCACATGTGTTGATTCCATTATTGCCATTTATGTTTTGGAACACTTTTTTTCACAAGGCAATAGAAGAGCTTAGGTGATGTAGGGTTCCCCTTGTTTTATGCCTCTCTCTAGTCTGAATTTTCTTCTTTATCTAATCTTATCTTCGCTAATATCCTGATACATTTCTTTTCTACGCCATGATTTTTCAAAGCTGTCAGAATACATAATATGAAGGGTACAAGGGGAAAAAAAAAACAAACATTTTTTCAGATTTTCAGACAATGACATTTAAAAGTTAAAAACTCTGTACGCAGCTAATAATGCATCTAATAACCTGCATTTTTTTCACAAATAATAATTAAAGTGTTTATATTTTATATAGTTGATTTTGATTAGTCTCAGTTACAATTCGTTGTACACGATCCACAGGCAACAATCTTAACGCTTGACTGCACAACCATTATTTTCCGAAGCAAAGTACAGTAGGGAACATTACTGAAATTATACAGAAATATTAACATACTGTAAGCAACAGTGGTCGAATTAGGCCAGTATTGGACAGTATGGCATACCAGAAGTAAAATAAGATCCCAAAAAGCATATAATCAATAAAAATTTAAAACTGACTTATTTAGTGAAGCTGATCATACAATAAATTACGCTAACCAATAGTGTCATCATACTCTATACCTTCTCTTAGACATTCCTGCAGTAGTGCGTGATATCTTATACAGTACGTGATATCTTATACAGTACGTTATTTAGTTCGCGCATGGAAGCAATGTATTATTTAAGAAATCCCCAAAATAGTTTTATCACACGACAAGCCTGTGCATACCGGCAGTAATTTATTTCTAATTCGACCACTGCTGAGCAATTAGAGTAATTTGATTAAAATAATCAAACAGTTACACGTAATACTCATTTGATATGTCAACTCAGTTATGGCAAATTTATAATCTCATAAATTATTATAAATTTATAAACTTCACTGCTCCCAAACAAAGATAATTCAATTAATATTGCAATATAAGTGATTTATCCACTTCAGAATGCAATCAAGTAATAATAAGAATGAAGGTACGATAGTATTAACAGGTAGACTAAAGAACATATTAATTTCTGTTTTCAGAATCAATTCGAATATAGTAAAACATTTGAGTTACATACTGTGGTAATGGCAGACATGTTGTAGTAAGTGCACTATATGTCTTGTATTAACTTGTATTCATCATAAGTAATTGTTTCCCTGATGTTTGATAAAAATACATCCCTTACAATAAATTAAATTATTCCCCTTCAAACGAGCTATATGCTTTTATAATTTCATAAATATATTTTCCAATTTTCAGCTTATTTTGTTTTTTGACAGTATCATTAATAGCTCCAACTAGCACATAATTTCGTAACTTTTCCTAACTCGTTTCTTGTGGAAAGCAGCTTGATTTCGTTGGTTGCCATTTTAAATCGAGATATGGTTACTAACAATGCAAGTTTTTATCAAACAATTGGTCGTCATTGGGGCATAACCCAAAACCTTCTATCATATTCATAGCCTTCAGATATTTATACATTATAAAGGAAGTGCCGACTGTGATGACGTCACTTGTTTTTATAATGTCACTTTTAAAAGTTACTTATATTAGAGCATAGTTATGCTTTGTAAAACAGAAAGTATAGCAGCATATTTTACAAGAACATAGTTTTATGACTTGTTAAGCATTAGTTCATACTTTTTTTAAAAATAGACCTCTAGTGAGATTAAGTGGAAAAAACTCGTTAGATACCATACACGGTTTTGAAAGATATTCCTGTTTCCTCTAATTGTTCCATCAAATTCATGTAAATTTCTTCACATAGTTTTTAAATCATTGAAATTTTAACTGAATATGATTACAGCATTTGTATTTACTACATATTTCTGGTAAATAAATGTATCCCTGTCAGGCAAAATTGACTTGCTAAAATTCACAAAACTTTGGAAATGCAATGAATGTTATTGCAAATACCGACCACCGAGAGAGGATGTTTATAAAGTTGCCACTCGTGTGTTATTTGAAATTGATGCTGATTTATGACACTTTGAGTAGCTGAGTTCATATTACCGACCATTTAAAAAAAAACAAGAACAACAACAATATTTAAACAAACACTACCAGTTGTCATGGTGTGTACCACACAAGTTATGTACACAACACCACTATTTATCTCTGAAAGTGCATGGCTGAGAAAGTTGAAATAACCATTGTTAATGGAATCTTTCCTTCTACTAATAATTAAGCCTTGAAAACTGGTATAGTTCATATCAAAGATCGTTTTTTCTGTTTCAGATAACATATTATTTGTAAAGATTTATATGATGTAATTTTGAATGCATCTTCAAGCTGTTGTATAATACTGACCCACATGAAGAATACAAAAGATCGTGAAATTAAGTAGATTTCTCTGTATAATATGCACCACAGCAGTTAGTGAGATTCTAAAGCAAATAATTTATCTTAGCTTATTACGGGTGATTGTGGACTTGTCCTCCTCTACCCCATTCCACAACTGTTTCTAACAGTTGTAAAATATCTGTCATTACATGTAGTATATTGTTACGAATTATGATTCGTAATATATATGACGCAAACTGGATCTGAAAGTTTGGATGGTCTAGACTCTGGTGATCAGATTGATTGGGTTTTTATCCTTACAATAACTTGACAGGTTTCCTTTGCACGAGTTTAAGAAATGCAAGTTTATGTTCAAAAAACCTAAACTACAGTATATTTTAAAATCTGTTCAATGATCCACAAATCCCGAATATGGCATTTGTTTAACAAAATTTGAAAGAACGAAAGAGAAAAGAAATTCGCAATTTTCTAATTTAATTCCCGAATTGTTATTGATTGCAGCTTTAAAGCAGCTTGAATAAATGAATTACAGGGTTGTATAAATGAATAAACAAACAATACATTACAACATAGATTTCGAATTATTTCATTTGCTTAGTGTTAAGTGTATCAGTTGCAACAAGGTTCAAAACCCTGAAATTTTTAAGATAAAATCATGTCAGAGCATCTACTTTCCTTTACGAAAGACTGAGAGAGAAACATGCATATAAAAATGTTTCTTTTTTTTTTTTTTTTTTTTTTTTTTCTTTTTTTTTTTTCTTTTTTTTTTTTTCCACAGGAGATACTTTGTACTTAGCTTCTAAACTGGATCCTGCATATCTCTGAATTAAATGTTCAAAATAAAGCCTTTATGACCACCCAGTTTTGCCTGTCCACTAGTTCCAGAATTTGGAATATGGAAGCCTAACTTATTGGCATATTGGTACTTAATGAAAGTATAATGTATTCGAGACTAATAAATAGTTTCGAAATGTTGAAATCTTTCTATTTCAACATATATCTGAAAAATTTGAGTGCTACATGGTAAGTAATTTAATTTCCATATTTGGAAGAAAAAAATTTTTTAAAATATATCGACCTTAGTGTCATTAATTTTTTATTTTAATTGTTCATTTAAAATCGTTAGACATAACTGCCTAATGAGGTCTATCTTGAAATGTATTGTAGTGTGTTGTAGTGTGTATTCCCCCCCCCCCCCCAAATTATATAATTGCCTCCTGTAGGCCTGTGAACGAGGATGTTCATCTACTCTCTGCTTATCCTTTCTACTTAGCTTAAGTTCTTTGTTCTTTTTAAATTAGCATTTTGAAAGTGAATTTTTGTCTTGTTTATTCTTTTGGTAAATTTACAGCAACACCACAAAACTGAAGAGTATTTTCTTACACAGCAACATAGTATGGTGATTGTCGCAGTAAAGAAAGTACTGTTGTATCAGTATTTCTTTATACATACATCAGGGGCGAATGCTAGTCACGAAAGTTAGGCTTGCTCTTTTATTCATAGAGGAAGATGGGAGGATATAATAATTCATCATTAATAAAAATAATCAGACCCACATAAATAATTTATTTTATAATTATGAAATCATTATGAGTCATGGATCATATTCGCTTATCAGATGTAGAAGTTCGATATAATATAACAAACATGACCAACAGTTTATTTAGTTTTTTTCGACCATGCCAACCAATGCATATTGTTGTATTGAGCTTCACTGAATGAGCGCACATATTCTCTATAATGTCTGTCTTCTCTTGAATAGTCCTTCGGGAAAATGGATTTAATAATAAGTTTTCAATAACACACAATTCCGAACTCATTGCAATACTTCAAATTAGTGTTTAAGAATTAATAATACATGCAGCAGCTAACACATGCATTCTGCTCATACAATTACATTGCACTCGCAGATCACAGCACATTCCCTCTGTCAATACTGGTCTGTGTAACGTTAAATAGTCGTTGGTGTAGCTCTCGGACCAGAGCTTCAAACAACACATAACAGAAGCATGTGCGCCTAGGACGGACTAAGGAGGAAGGCACTTCACGCGCATCATATTCTCACTGTTTCTACGTCTTTACTGTAGCTCTGAGAAACGAGCAAGCGTTGCAATACTTGCGGTGTGCAACCTGTGGATGGTATTACGCCTATACAATATTCCAAAAATAAAAATAAATTTTAATGTATCTAATCCCATTTTGAGAAATAAATATTGGGCTTGCACAGCAAGCATAGCATGCCCTGAGAAATCGCCCCTGACATACATTACCAGAATAGAAAAAAAATCCACTCACTCGGTAATGTGTTTGTACTGTATATGATTTTTATACATATTTTACAGAATACAGTACCTACCCAGTTTTTGTTGCAATTACATAGGTATTTGTGCAATTTATCTCTGTCAGTCTTCACATGCATAATCTTTCAAAATTATCAGTAAATTTTCTGTTGAAACCATATTCTTTTAAGTTGTATAACTTGATAACTTATTCAAGTGCTGGTATTGTTTTGATATTCTGTAAGTCTCATAACGATCTCAAAAAGTATAATGCACCATTCTGAATTAGTGTGACTTCAAAGAGCTGACAGAATGTACCCTCTTCATATTTTAAGACTTCAGCACTGCCCTATTGATACTCATGATCCTTTCATATATTATAAATATAATTTATTTAAAAAAACGGATTTCACTTGATTTGTGGGTTCAGAATCCGATCACCCTAGTCTAGACTGATCTGAAACACTGTTCTGTTCAATAAGCACCAATAGCTCTTTTTTACCTACAACATTGTTGCCATAAAAGCAGCAGAGGCTTTAGTGTAATCTGTATAAAAATGTATGCTTGTATGCTTACTTTGAGGCACAGTTAACACTGTATATTTAAGATCGATATTCCATACCATATACTGGTACCTTATGTGTAAATACTGGATGGACTGTATAAGTAGTGTATTGCGAGATAATTACCAGTACATAGGAATAATTTTCCTTCCCTGGAATGCCACCTGACAGAATAAATGCTAAATGAAGATTGTCTTTATTATTACTGAAAGATATCTCGATTGCAAATTTCCAACAAATTGATTGGCTGCAAATGGGCGCAGGAGGTCTGTACATGTAAGAGGATGAATGATTTGTTGAAAACATGCTGGTTCACAGTCAACCTTCAAATTAATCTGTGTCAAGAAAACTGAAATGTCATTCCTGTCTGTTGTGAATTTCAGAATATGAAGAGAACTCGTTTGATGCTTTTTGTTGACTTCTCACAAAATCTGGGAATAAAATTTATTTCGCAGACTTTGAAAACTACAGAAAAGAGAAGATTTTGCTGTTAATTCTTTACATATCAGTTGTTTAAAAAATCTAACAAAAAAGTATTTCATAGAAAGATGTTTATCAACCCATTATAGTCTGTAAATTATTAAATAGGTTACACAGTAAGGAAACATGCAAGATGGAACATGCAGTTTTTAAAAACTGTGGTAAACAATATGAAAATCAACAACTATTTCACTACATAATGTCTTCAAGATCTGAGTTACTTTCCCCAAATTCTTATATCACTGTAAATAACTTGTGCTACTTATTTATGGAATCTAGAAGAGGGGTGTTTATTGTTATATGTATTAACCAGTGCTTTCTTTCTGGCAGAACGCTGTTCCAGCAAGTTTTTGTTATATTTCTCATCATGGAATTGAGAAATGTTCAAATTTCGCGCCGCAAATATATTGTGAGGCTTCTCCGAACTCAACTTCATTGTCTCTTCAGTGAGCTCATCCCTGCTAGTTAACACCATGAGGAACATGCTTCTTATTAGAATTGTTGGGCCTCCTTTGATCAACTTCAACCCTGACAAGCATGTCAAATCTTGGTTGCTAAAAGGCCGTCATGCTGCAACAGACGTCAGACATCACAAAGAAAAAGTGTAACAGGAAAGGAGAAAGTACTGACTGATACTCTGGGTACCGGCATGTAGTTTAGTAGGCCAAAATTTCTTTTCTTGCAAACCAATGTATTATTTTTAACCAAAAATGAGAGTTTATACTAACATGGATTTAATTTGCACTTATTCTGAAAGAGGCATTATGATGTGAAAATAAATAAGGGTTACCATGTTTTTAATAGGATGTTTTTCTGAACTCCATTTCTAGGCCTTGAATTCCCAGTGGACTGGGCAGTAATCATCTCCCCGCTCACTCCAATAAATTTTCCACAAAGTTTCACCATCCTTTTCTCCAGAAAAAAAAGCACTGGTAATAACCATAAATCATCTCCACTGTTGTGTATCTTCTGCAAACAGAACCACTTCCAAAATTCTCTCTTTTCTTATATTTTCGCCAATGTGTTATTTGTAGCTATTCCCTTAATATTATCATCATCTCTTCAGTAACGTGTTACGGTCTTTTGTTATATTTTAGATAATCAGGGATCTCATTCCTTGTTGCAACCTGTTCTTCGAAATCTGATATTGGTATTATTTTTAGTTATATTCGTTTTATATCCATTTTCGATCACTGCACAAACAAATTTAACTTGTTTATGTCATTACAAATTAATGTCCTCTATGGTTTAGTAGTTATCATTGGGTTCAATCCCATACAAGGACCATGAATGTTAGGCAGAAAAAATCCTAAGTGAGTCTTCCATCAAATGAGGAAGCAACGTCGTTGGTTCTGTTTAATAGATCTAATGCATGTAAAAGATTCCTTTGTTCATGAATAAAAGTGAAATGCTATGTCTAGTCCGCTGTTACTGTTTCCACTTCTTGTTAACAAATGTGATTCCAGTAACAATTGAGAATATTTCTGATGGAGAAGAGTGGGAACATGTCAATTTATGATCTCACTGGTTCAGAGCCATTTGTAAATGATCTCTCTCTAACATAAAAGTGTGAGATGCACAAACTAAAAAACGAGCGTCACATAAGAAAGACACAGACTTCACACATTTTATGAATTACCAGTTCTTTTACTCATTGTAAATGATACTGTCATTTATAGTTTATTTTCTTGAACTGTTACTCAAAAGACGCATAAATGAAATCATTTAATATATATTCAAACAGAAAGATGAACTTTCGAGACTAGCTGAAAAGAGCCACTGACCTAGATGTCAACTGCTGAACATTGAAAATTAACCATTCCAAATTAATGTTCTGCTTAAGTTTAATGTATTACATGAATGTCAGATGCATGAACAAAGAACCAAATTCTTACAATTAGGCTCCATTCTCCTTCCCAGCTTCCTTATCTCAGCCAAGTTTCAGAAAAAATATAAAAGGAAAATGTAACATTTTGCGGTTCTGGACAATTGGCCACAGAAAATTGGTAACTGGGACAATTGGCCACAGAAAATTGGTAATAGGGACAATTCGCCACAGATAGACAATTTGCCAGAAATAGACAATTTGCCACAGATAGACAATTTTCCACACCGTCCATTATCCAAAAATGGTACCATAACATTTTATTTAAATGTGAATTAGTGGCAAATATGATAAGTTTCACATTGTCCTCCGATTCAAAATACAACCACCTTTCTCCTTGTACGGACTTAGTGTATCTGTAACGTTCAGTTCGTCAATATTCTTTGGTTGAGGTGGTAGGTGCAGCTTCCTGGCACGGCGCACAGTTTTTTTAATAGATGGTTTCTTCGGTAGATTCACATTAGTTTCGCTTGCAATATGCTGTAACTCATTTTGAATAATGACAGACGTTGGTTCTCGGGAAGTCCCCGCAATTGCCTTCATGTTCTATACATATTCCTTTGCATTAATCCTTCCCCAATATGCAGAATGATTCTTGTGTTCAGACGGTTCTTTGACGACACTGCTTCCATCTTCTGATAACGTGACTGTTACATTATGCCCACCACGCATGTCACAGCGCCAAACAACTCCATTCTTATTTTCTCTAAGTCTCGTGTACATGTAGCCAAAATATATTAATTTATCAGAGCCTCTTTCTGATTTTGTGAAGCAAATTTCTTCCGCCATAGTTCCGAATTAGTTTACAGCTTCTGGATTTGTCTTGTGTTACCATAGAAATATATTATAAATTGTTGCGAATTTGAGTATTACCTTCACTTTTAATGTGTGGCTAATTATCTTTGATACGAATTTCAATTATGTGGCGAATTGTCTTTGATACTAATTTCAATTATGTGGCAAGTTGCCTCTGTGGCCAATTTTCTATGGCGAGTTGTCCCCAACCCAACATTTTGTTAACGATGTGTCAGCATTAAAAACCTACTATCACGTCAGTATGCATGTAAGCCGAAATTTATTCTTAGATACTAAAGGTAGAAGTGTGCGCTATATAATATGAATCCTACAAAATAAAAATGTCTATCATAATAAAATATGTTACAATAAACTTCACGCAGATGCTGTATTTTTACGAGATTTAAAGATAGCATGCTCCATGTTGCATGTCAGCTGAGTATGTAAAACATACAGATAAACGTGGATAAAAAATACAAGCTTCCATTGGTAATGAGTACAGAATTCAAATTCAGGTCATAAAATGAGTCGCTTTGCTCTGAACAACAATATTTTGATGATCTAAGGCAGAGGTAATTCAACAGTACGTATCAATGATAGCGATTATGTAACATTTTATTTTACTTCCATGATAGAATTATTGATATTGTAAGTTACTACATTTATTAAAATATAATATTAATTTCACAAAGAAGAGTTCATTACATTAATTCTAAGGATGAAATAAATTATGTCCTGTAAGATAAAATTTTGTCATTCTGTAATTTCGAGATTTTCACTACATCCTTCCACAGACTACTTGCTGTGGGTTATTTGGAAGTATTATTTATTTGTTGTAATGTTAAGTGACAGAAAGACAAGGTGTGTAATGTGAGTAATGATAATGTGTCACAAAGTTCTTTTCTGTGACACTTGTTCTCAACTTTAATCTTCTAACAGTGTAGCATATAACCACAAGAAATGTGTCAATTGAGATGAGCACCATAAACGTATGTATGTTTACACAATCAAATCTTTTAATCCATGTAAGAAGTATCGGAGAGTTTATTAAAATAGTATTACTGCTTGTTGTTACGATTATTTTATAATTCATATAAATGTCCTTGATAATGTCACATTGTCATTTTACATCAAGATTTTAAATTATGAAATTTCAGTTTTTTACGAGAATATGATTTTGGGTTTTTAAACCGTGTGTTGAGATACAATTTCGTCGAGTAGTTTTGGGATTATGTAAAAGATTCATCATAATATTTTATTACCAAAGACATGGAAACATTGCTTACTCTTCCTCATATGCCTGACTACAGCAAACAAATTGACAAAGAATAATCACACTAAAATTAGTCTTCATATAAGTCTAGTCAATGTAGACCTACAAGTTTTTCAAGTTTAGTGTTTAGGAATTGAAAGGCATCTTTCTTCAGTTAATTCTATGATGATTTAACTAAACATATTAATTGAGGCGGTGAGTTCCAAAACTTCGTAAGTACACCTGACGTCATTTTTCAGGAAGCATAAAAAAAAACTTTAACATAACAATACCTGAAATATGCATGTATCACGTTTTGATGCAAAAGACGTTTTGATACGAAATTGATTGCAAATATGAAGTTTTGTTGCAATATATAAAATAACAGAAAATTCAGTCATTTTTACTTGTAGTAATTACTGAAACAAAATTACAGTTTTATTTAATCCAAACTTGAAATAATAACTGTTTTACTCTTACATATATTTATTACACTTAGTAGTAACGAAGGGCGAACTTTCTTTAACATTTTAAATTAAGTGTTAATGAAAATGTATGTAGTTGAAAGTTCTGTTATATCACACCCTCAAGTCAAGATCATCTTGATCTCTATATTCATCAAAATCACATTCCACAACACTTTTTTCATCAATTTTACTATCAATAATGTCCTTGTAGAACTTGAGAGCTCATTTTCATGCCACTCATCACTTCAGTAGTGCATCAACATCTTTGAGTTTGATGCTTTAAAGAAAAAAAACTTAAATTATCAGATTTGATACAAACACTTGTGTAATATGATGCAGAGATACCATCTCAACTGACTGAAATAGATATCTCAATTTTTTTTATTTTTGCACTTATCAAGTTCTGCAACCCACTGCTTCAATTATATCCAAAGCTTTATGGTTACGGAGTCGTTTATTCATGTAGTTTGAAATTATGAGGTTGTTTTAACATTTAGGAAATGCTCAAAGATACACATATTACAACCATTGTTGTACTCTTTCCGTAATAACACTAAACATTGCACATACGAAATTTGTGAGCTCTTGAACAAAGTTAAGCAATCCATTGTTTGATTAATGGTTTAAAATGATGTTCTTAAACAGAAATTCATTTCCGGGTCTTAGCACGAATGATTCGATAGCTAAAGCAATGGTGCGAGTACAAGAAAAGTTGCTTTTAATAACATGAAAAATGCACAAAATATTACAATTCCTTCAATCCCAGATGTCACTTATAACTTTGTACATTTAAATGCAACGATAGGCAACTCATCAGAAATAATTGCTTGTGTAGATTATTACCATTTCACAGATTTTGATCATAATGTTCATGGTAGTAAAAAGTACAATTCTTGAAAGCACAAGAAGTTACGACTTTGTTACTATTCAGCTTTGGATTTAAATGTTGTCTCAGAGTAACAAGTGGGACTTGTAATCGAGATAGCATTCAGAGTGTGCATTCGAATCCCGCTTGGGCTGATTACTTGGTTGGAATTTTTTCCCCTAACTATAATCCCAAACTCTTGTCCCCAAACATCATTTTGCTATCATCAGTTCCATCAATGCTATATAATCTCGTAGCTGAATACAGCATTCTTAAATAACCAATTTTAAAAAAGTGCTGCATAAGAACGTTGAAAGAGTCAAGCAACACGTCCTTCAATTCGTGAACATTAAACCTGGAATTACACACAGAATCGTGGATGATAGGGCTTTACTGGTTTCATGTGTAGTTGATCCATGTCTGAGAAATAATTTCAACAAACAACGTTTTTAATTACAATTATTTTATTTATACCTTGACCAAAACTACTTCCGACTTGACAGTTTACAGAGAAGGGAGAGCAGTGTTGTCATGTTGCTCATCTTTCGTGTAAGCGAGCTCGCTGCCGATAGAGTGCAGTAATGAACAGCTGACATGAACACATACATTTCTAACCAATTGTTGAACACTAGGCATTAAAATTTGTGCACATTATTAATAATAATAATTATTATTATTATTATTATTAGTAGTAGTAGTAGTAGTAATAGTAGTAGTGCCGGTATTCTTCAATGCAATACCGTTAAAAAGCATCGAAAGGACTGTAAACTGTAAAAACAGGTTTAAATTTAATACGAAGACTCTACTTTTATGAGTGTCGGTATTCTTCAATGTAATATTGTTAGAAAGACGTTGAAAAAATTGTACACTATAAAAATATTTATGATTAAAAATCTGCACGGCCTTTTTCTTTTCCAATATCGATAACAGTGCTCTTATTAATTTTAACACAAGGAGCAGTTCTCATTACGACTTGCGCCAACGGTAAAAGAGGCCCGCCATTAACTTTTTCCATCTCAAAATACTCTCTTACATAATACATCATCTCTCACGCTTGATTCTTTAACGGGGCACCTTGTAGAATATTCTTTGTTCTCCGCCTGCCTTTCCTTCCTTCCGACATTGCACAAGTCACCTGTTTAGAAATTCTCGCAGAAACTAGAAAACACACACTAGCCACACACTCCACCAATGGAACGATGATGATACGTGTAAATATAATTTAAACACAATAATTATCGATATACTAAAACAATAATAAAACTAAATAATATTTTTAATTCACACAAAGCACGCGCTAACCAGCCAACTCAAAGTCATTCTGGGCACCGTATTCACCACTAGGCCATGGTAGTCAGTGCAACTTATAAACACAGACACGGCAACACCATCCCATTACCATGGTTACGCGTCTTTCATGATTGGTTGATTTGAATGGTTGCCAAAGTAACATGCTAAAGGCGCCATTTGTCAGGTCGGAAGTTGTTTTGGATAGACCATAGAATATTCTTAACTGTGAACAATATAATAGTACTTTCTTACGTAAATAATTTATAAACAGTAAAACAGTTAAATACTTCAATGTCTGAATTTCTTTCAAGAAAACTTGATGTCAAATTATGTCTAGACACAAATGAGAATACAATGTTGAAAAAGGCCTAGTCAGGCAGTTTTTGTCAAGTTCGGGTATTAGCTACGAAAATTAATATAATTCAATTTTTCAGAAGGTAAATTATACGAAGTTTGCTTCAAAAATCATGACAATTATGTTTTTTCTCGGACTTTTTTTTTGTGTCCAAAATCAAATATATGCCATGCATGTGAAAGGGCACAATATGCTCTGCCTTTTAGCAGTCAGGTCAAGTGGGTGTTGAAAAGCTAGAAATACAGGAGGTAAGCAAACAACACACACTTTAAAATCACTGTTACATTTTCTTTAATCTTTGAACATTTTAACTGCGTGTGAGATACATTACTGCTAAGAATTTCCAAAATATCTTCAAACATAATCAAATACTAATTGTATTTTCTGTCACAATATGGAAGATGGAAAATATTATCAGCTTTACCATGGCTAAATTGTGCCAGGTTGTTTTGAAAATAACCCCGCAGTAGCAACTTAATTGTAGGTATTAAATCAGTCACATCGACTAAGAGAAAGTGAATGCAGAGTATACTGTAGCCCTTATCTGCAATACCGGTACTATAGATAATTCAGTTCGATTATATTCGATCAATAAAAATTGTTTTTGTGCTCAAATTCATTCTGCGTTCTTGGACTCTTGTTCAATCTACCAGTGTCTTTTTCTATCAGATATAACTTGATAAAAAAAAAATTGTAAACCTGCTATCTGAACTCTTAAGTCAGAAGAAAAATTGTTGCCATGACTCGAAATAACCCTTCTACATGAAAAATGCTTCATATTCAAGCAACTAGAGTATTGCAGTAGAATCACATTTTCTTTCGCTCTTGCTCATAAGGAAACCCCTGGTATCTGTGTATTTTGAACAAAGTTTTACATATTTACACTATAACACCTGTACCTGAAACTTTTGTAATATCCATTTGTTTTGGCTATGCAACATGCCTAACAAGTTATGACGGTATACTGTTGCTCATGAGGATGTTGTCAGAGATCATGATCGTAATTGGCATATTCTTTAAGTTATTGGTGGTGTCGTTGATTTTATTAACGAATTTTGGACAGCCACATTCAAAGAATGGGCTGTCTTCAATTTTGTCATACGTTTGAAGAAGCTGCAAAAGATTGGGAAGATCTTCAAAGAGCTGGTTAGAGACCCTCACGGATCTCTGAAGAATGTACAAGGCTTTAACCCATACTAACAATATTCATATTCAAAATATTACATGAAATGCTGATATTATCATCTACAGCTTGTTTTTGTTTTGAATTTCTCAAATGCAAAAGTTGGATCAGAAATACATCGTCACATTTAAAGACAGTTACATCACCCTCAGATTTATTTCCTTAGTAATATAGAAATTATTTCCGAGAACAAAAAGTGTCTGATGACTCCACTAATAACTTCAAAAATTTGTCCATTGTAGATTCACACTTTTGCTGACTTGCCTCTCAAATGAATCATTGGTATAGAATGTACACAGGTTATATAGTACCGGTACCCTCTTATAGCAGTAAAACTTTTCTGAATTGTAGTAATTTTACCTTCCAGCTAATTTGTCACAGATCACAGAATGTATTAATATTATTACACAATTTCCAGCAACATAAACATTGAGCTAAACTTTGGAAAACATATAAGAAGAATAAAAAGCCCATATGGATCTAGGAATACTTCACTTCATATGTGGACATGAGCAACTCCTGTTACCAACATAAGCTATTTACACCTAGACTGCTACTGCTGGTGACTTTATTGGGACATAATGTCCTTTCATCTAGGCTCGTAAAATCTTGGAAGATTCTAATTGTTTTATTTGAATTAGTTCTTAAGATGGTACATTCCCTTTTTGGGCCTGCTGCTTGCTGTTTTCTCAGTTGGACATATGTTTTTTTTTTTTTAAGTGTTCGAGAGTCAATGTGAGGACTACTGAGGCCTGCATCTTTGCTGAGAATGGACACTTCGAACATTTCCTCTGAAGTGTAAATTCCGGAAACCTGTGCATTTGTTTTCTAATAGAGTACAAGTATAATGCAACCAACTCTTTAGTTGAATATGGCTGTGCAAAGTCTGTTTTCAATCAATACATATAAATTCATTTAGTAATATTGTAATATATTAAAAAACCGCATTTTTGGCCTGTTTATAGAGACTGTTTAATCATTGGGATATAAGAAACATTTTCTCAAAGTTTCACCCGATCCTATACATACATACCTCATAAAATTATGGAAATGTAACAGACAAATTATGGTTACCATTATTTCAATTTGGTATTTTAAAGAGAGCCACAAATCTATAAACTTTTTTAAATTTTATATTAAGATTTAATATTTAACACAGGGTGTAAATAAGAGTCCTTAGTTCATTTTTACAAGTTTTAATATTTTATCACAATTTTCATTCGGTTTTTCGTTTGTTTATCCTTATTTGTAGACCAACTGCATTAAATTGTTTCCAAATTATGGAATAATTCCATACTGGTAATGTTCATTACAGAATCCCATGTGTACATAAACACAGGAGGCCATCCAAAGATTCTGCTACACATTACTTAGAGCAGGATACTCATTTTCGACCAGTTGCAATAATTTGAAAACAATCTATCGATTTATTCAATCATTATCGCTACATTTTACTAACAAATAAGTTAAATTTAGTCACTAGCACCCAGGACTAATGAACAGGTAGGCCTATTGCGCTTTTCAGAGATCTGAAACATAAAAAGCAATCTTAGGCTCGCCTACTACTCATTATGCTATTGCGCATATTTTTCAACCAGCCAAAAATGACTATCCCTGCAATCTTAGTGATTTTCTCTCTTGACATATACAATTCCAAAAAAAAATAAATAAATAAATGGCCCACCTACTTTTACTAAGTTCCATATACAACTCATTGCGCATGTGCAGTAATCAAGAGCGCCTGCATATATGCTACTTGTGGATAGTCGTGCAAAACTTTTTTCCTACATTACAGATGGACTCCCGTCAAGATTTGAGCCATTTTTGTTCTGGAACTGTACTTAAATATCTATTCCAAATATAAAGTGAGATTAATAAGTCATTCTTAGATTACTCAGAAGTTATAATTTATAACAAAGGGAACATCTCTGCTATGCATTCTTATCCATTTCTTTGTCAGCCACCAATAAAAGACATCTCCTAAGACCATTTTGTTTTTCCTGCACTGTTACTATGCTATTCCTTACGCAACAACTGCACGTACAAGTACGTTTAAAAGAACAAGGTGGGAGCACACGCTGCACTCCTTGCCAAGATGAACAGAAAATTATGTCTGAAAAAGATTCATAACCTTTTGTACCGATCACATGGAAAGTAGGAAAACAAATACTAGCTTTGAAGGAAGGTGAACCCCTCTGTCCTTCCATTGCTTAAATATACATTCTGTGGTCTGTTGTGTGAAATGAAATGAGAGTTATATCCAAATAATTGTGTTTAATAAACTGGAAATTTTAAAAGTGATACCATGTGATCGACATAATAGATACGTACATGTAGCGCACAGAACTATCTATTTAAATGGTGTATTTAGACTTGTTCGTTGTAGAAAATTTGTACACAAAAGAATCTGAAGTTACCGATTTCATTATGGAAGTATTTATAAGTAACAGAAGTCAAATAATAGCTAGATAACGAAAATTAAGTGGTTTTGTATTTATGGTTCATAGCAATTTGTAACTTGCAAATCAAACATTAGTACACTAGATGCTGTCTTGCTTACGAGTACTTAAGGTTCAACTCACACAAACCACAACTTCGCGATTAATTTGCAGTTTTTGTGTGGTTGTGCTATCGGCAGAAATCCATATCAAGCACAAACCACTGCACCGCAAGCTTGCTATTTGCCAAGAAAGCATCTGTCGTTTCCAAGGATACAGTGTAAAGCATCTGTCGTTTCCAAGGATACAGTGTTGGCAGCGATATCAACCACTCACGACCACAGACATCGACAATGACTTCAGTTTGTGCTCCGTGTGAGTTACCATCATCTGTTTCCATACTAATTCCTGACCGCCCACAAGCGGACCACCGTTTTGTGGTTTTGCTGTGGTCCGTATGAGTTGAGCCTAAGCAAGTGCAATATTTAAGTAAACATATTTTCCAGACCATAAAAGAAATCACTTTAACAAGAATTTTGGGAAATTAAAATGGCAAAAAAACGTAAAAAACAAAACCAGTGATATACATTCAATTGTACTTCGCTCAAGTGAAACACTAAAAATTCTTCTATTGATTTTGACCATTCTTGTACAGTATGTTGGGGACAATTTTATTCTTTTAGAAATAAATGGCGTATTATAGAGACTGTCACATTCCTATTATGACCATTTTCTGCTAGAAGTTTAGTCAGCAGCTCACCTTTATTGCGAGAAACTTCTCTACAAGTTGCTATCTAGGATATTCTGTATTTAATTAAAAAGTAATAGTTTTTCTCCCTTTCATTTCTGACTACACTTCTATCCATATTCTTTAATTCTTATTTAAATCTCTATTATACCTATAGATTTTATATAAATTATAAAAAAGAAGTTGCAAGGTCGACTTTCGTATTCAGCTGCCCATTTAAAAAAAAGCCGGACATTATCTGATTTTTAATAATTCCTTGATTAAAGTTCACGTTAACACTTTGTTAAAAACATAAAATTACTTAGTCATACGTTAAAAAGTGTTAAAATTTTAAAAAAGGTCGAAACGTCGAAACGGGCCGTCCGTCAAAGGTACATACCTTTTTTTAAAATTGTAACACTTTTTAACGTATGACTAAGTAATTTTATGTTAATAATTCCTTCTTCATCCTCTCCTATATAAAGGTACAGACTGCTACTTAAGCACTTGGGTACAAATGGCTCATTGTGCTCCCCATAAACTCTAAATCAACCCAGAAGATCACAGTGGGTAACAATTTTTGCAATGCTGTTGGGTTTTATATCCTGAAATTCTTCAGGAGACAATGTGTGTTTTCCTGAGATATTGATGCCTGGTATGGCTTAAATCTGGACAGTCCAGCAAATTGTGAAGTGATGACTCAACATCCATCCCACATTTCCTAAACATTGGGTTATCATTGAGGCCCAATATGTATAGGTGCTTATTCAGATGGCAGTGTCCAGTCAGAAATCTGGTTACCGATCTTAAAGTTCTCTTTTCAAAAGCCAGAAGTTGTTTAGTTACGCTAGTTTGGCTTGTAAATCTCCGGGCTCCAATAATTCCTACTGGACAAAGGACAAGAAATTAAAAAGGAGGACTCGTCAGTTAAAAGCTGAATGTTTGGTAACCCTACAAAGTATGATGAAAACATGAACACCCAAGTTTGAAAAAACTATAAACTGTCCTTGTCTTCCCATCAAAGACGAAAAAGGAGAAACATTAGCATGGCAACATTCTCAAATTGCAGGTTAAAATCCGAAAGAGTCCAAGCGCAATTTATGGTGAACAAATAGGTACTCCCATTTTCCCTGCCATAATTCTATCATTCTCCATTGACTATTATCCACGAACCAAAATAGACGTACTAAATCGTACTGCTATGTTGTGTGTCCACAGACATGATCGACAACAGACACAAGAATAACCCATCCATAAGAGGTACCTGTTACCTTGATCCATTGACGAATGAGTTACATACGGTAGCCTACACATAATTGAATTCTTAGCCTCAGCACATGAGAATTTTAAGAAAAAATAACTTCACTTAATTATTTCGTATTAGCAATGTGAAATACAGAGTCATTCAATGTATCATGAAATATTTAGTTAGAATGTGCCTACACAGATATTTTGAGATAGGGAATGAATTATCAGATAAGCCTCAGTTTTTCGTAAAATATATTATTACAGTTTTGATAGCACCTGTATTTTGACCTTCATTTATCAGCTAGGTGATTAACTGTCTTTCTGCAATAATTATGAAATAGTTAGTACTAGTTGTCTTACAAAATAAAACCAAAAATGCCTTATTAACATATCTTTTTGTTTAGAAACATAAACAACATTGAACATTAAAATAAAATATACATACTGTATTTCAGTAGTTTTAGAGTAAAATATAATTTATGCAATAAATGTGCCTTTTTGAGAAAGTAGCTTCTCAAATCTGAACTCCATATTCGATACACGCACACTTATCATTTTCAATTTCTAGAAGAATTCTCACTTTTATTTTGATGGCAATCATAGACTAGAAACTTATTTTGTATAAATATGAGGTTGCAAATGCTATCAAAAAATTAAAAGCTCCTTTTGCAAGCTCAAGGTTCATTCTTTTGATCCAATTTCTTCTACACTCTGAGAGAGAGAGAAAAAAAAGTACAGTTTTAACAGTCCATCAGTAGGTACATAATGAATCTTTCCTTAATATTTTATGGAATTTCATTTAGTTGAAAGCATCCGTCTAAAAACGGATTCAGTATCCATCTGTAACTGTTGTAATAGTTTTGAGTTTCTTCCGAAAAATACTAAAAAAAACTGTTTAAAATTGTGCAAACTTCGGTACATGTCCGCAAAACAAATTCTGTATTTCTGATATCATACAGTAGTTAGCTAAATTTTTCATGAGTTCTTTAAAACAAATTTCTTTTTGTCAAATGATGTGGATCAGAAATAAAGTTTCCTTATAATTTCGCCGATTTTATCTCTGGCTGTTATGTTAATATCTTGGTCTTGCAAACTACTATTCAAAGTGTTCAAGTGTTCGGAAAATATATCAGCAAGGAAAGCCTGTCTAAAGATAATTGGAATACAGGTTTGCATATTGCAATTTCTCGTCTTGCAGCTACCAGTGCGTTAGATGTTGGTATATACTGTTAAAATTATCGTTGTTTTATATTGTACAGGGATTTGTATTTTTAAGTACTGGTAACAATATATTAGTGGAGGGTCACAAACAAATATCTCACCCAAAAATGGGTAGTGTCTTCAAAAAGTTTGGAAACCACTGTATTAAATCATAACAACGTTATTAGTATTGGTATGTGATCCTACTGTGAGATTCGAATCGCACGAACACCAGCCAGAAGAAGTACACGAGGAAAAAAGGAATATATATGAACCTTCCATCAGTTTTTATAAGGACAAATACTATCTGGAATCCATCGTCATTACGGGACTAATGATAGGAGCCTGTGGGACCATACCCCGGTTCCTAGTCAACTCCTGTAAATCTTTTGGCCTGCATAAAAGTATTTTAAGAGATCTAACAATTGCAGCACTCAAAGGCTCAATAGCTATTTTCAGGCATCATACATATGGGGCATGACTAATTCGCATCTCCTTGACGTTACTTCATTTAACATCATGTGTTTCAATATAATTCAGATTGTTTATTTTTCACTCTAACAACAATTTATCACTAAGCCTCAAGGCTTTTACTCTATTGTATCATGGTACTCTTTGTCAATGGCAACCTGTAGTGGTTACAGGAAGAAATTAAATTAATTATAAGGGAATAAGAAAGGCAACAACACTAAAGTATTACATAAGACTGAAAGTAGCCTAATATTGCTTCATAACAGCAGTAATACAATCAGCTGATAAGTGGTCAAAATGTAGCATGTGTGTTTCCAAGAGACCTGAAATGTAATGTTCTTATCGAAAGCTTCACCAATCACTCATTCTCTGTCTCAAAATGTTCTAGTAAGTATTACCTGTACTCTAATAAAATATTTCACTTTATCCTGAATTATCCTGTATATATTCAGAATCAATCAATATTTCTGCAGAAAGTGATTTAAATCCTGGAAAATATGGTTTAGTAACTGAATATGTCAAGAAGTGCCAACACTTTTGTTATGACAAGAAACGTAAGTAGTTTAATGAAATAGAATTCTTTGAAATTGTAATGGAAATATGTATAATTCTTTGTCATTCGTAAAAGTATACATACATATATAAACAATGTAGTTGAGCTGATGAGAAAATAATACGTATATACAATATGTGATAAAGATTCAACAATTTCCATTGTGGTAATGTCATAGAAGGTTGTTAGCTACAGTCTTTTAACACTAAGTATACAGCTCGTAGTTTCAAAACACCACTGGAAGTACTGCCTGTGATTGGAGTGTGTAGTTATATATAATTTTAGCAGTAGCAAACTAGCATACAGAATTGTATTTAGGACTCAGTTGTGCTTCTGACTGTTACTGTATGTTTTTGTTGCAATGTACATAATTTTGAGAGTACAATTTGAGTTAGAAGTATATCTTAAATGACCAATTACGGAACAACAGTACACGTTAGCACATTCTTATAATTTCTTGTTACCACTACACATTTGTACTGACTGTGTTGTGTAAATATGTGTATGTAAACAGTTGTCTTATTTCTAACTTAGAACAATGCCCAACTTGCAATTCTTTATTTCATTAACCTTCCCCGTTTCCTCTCTGAATTTTCTCTATCGAAATGTCAGAAATTAAGAAGAGCATCATTAGGTACAATGCACAAACTAACAAACAATAGCTTTACCACAAAAAATGGCACTTAGTATGATTTATGGGAAAATTATGGAACACAGGGAGAGAGGGAGATGATGGATAGGAAAAAGAGAGAGCTCTCATTATGGTATACGCTTTATGTAACAGGTGTAAGCCTGGAAACAGATTCCTCTTAGTATGGCGGTGTTCGAGAAGTGACATGGGCAAGTACCTAACAGCCTACTTATCGGTGATCCAGCATAACAGCTTTCGGAAATAAAATCTCGCGACTTATATATACATTACAATTTACATTACACATGTAATTTAGGCCTATTTGCTTATCTTACTTTAAGCGCTGAAACTGTAGATCATACCCTCTATTGCGCAGTTCACAACTTTTGAAAAGATTTCTAGACACACTTTGGATTTATTGTCTATACCAGGGCCGCCCAAACTATGGCCCACCATGATCGTTTCAGTGGCCCGACATGATCTGAATATTAATTCGTTAATTTTAAACAACTTTAATTTCCAGCAGCATAATATGTTTTCAGCATGACTCGAAAGTTTGAAGGCTGTAACCATTACTTCCTCGAAAATAAAGACTATCGCATTCTTTTCATTGAATAGAATATATAACAGAAACTTACAGTATGCAACGTGTGACTGGAGTTTGGGGATTAGCAGACATTGCAAGGCCACTCCCAACCCAAGACAGGCCGGTCAGTCATCACAGGGTAGGTCATTCATCCCTTACATTCCGTTATCCAACAACTCTACAACTTCAATTGTCATTCTTCGTCAGTGCTCCACTGTTCGTGCGGTAGTGTGGTGTCAGGTTTACTTAAGTGCAAAATGTTTTCGAAATGATGCAAAGTCGATAGTGAGTGTAGAAAGTATAATGAATCTTGGCTCAGTCATTATTTTGTGAAAGAACATGGAAACAAAGTCATTGTGTTATTTGCAACGATGTCATAGCTGTAATGAAGGAATATAATATTAAAAGACATTACCAAACAAAACACTCTCATGATTTCGATAAATCCAAGGGAAACAAACATAAAAAACCAAGCTCGGCATTTGATCTCAATGTATGTGAACAAACATTTTCGAAAATGAAAATTCGGAAATCAAGATTAAGATCAACTTACAGTGCATGCAATATGTCCAGACATTCCCCCACTCTTCCTACAGAGCTGTGCACGAAATCAGATGGGTTTACTTACGAATTATAGGAGAATGGGTTTGTCTTTGCCTTGAACTCGGTAGACACATGCCCGACCTTCCCTTCTATTCCTACCCCCTCCACAGAAACGTTGTTCCCATACTGCACATCGCGAGTGTCTTGACAAAATGTATGAGCTGTAAATGACGAGCATCTTCAAGATGTGTTACTTCTGAGCACCACAGAGCAGAGATCGAATGTCGACAATTTATCTTCAAAACATCTGTTCCACACTTTTCATTAGGTGAGTAATTATGCATGCCTTTTTCTTTAAGTATTTTTCAAAATTAAGTAATCCAAATTTTATAAAATTAATTAATTAATTTAATTATTGTCCGTTTTGTCGTAATATTAACAAAAAAAATACACGTGCGTTTTTTAAATATTAAATACACTGTAATGTGGCCCGAGGTCGATGTGGTCTCCGCGATCTCCAGATTTCAATCCGGCCGACTTTTGGTTGTGAAAGAACGAGTTTTCCTGACACATTCAACAATCGTACTGCAACTCAAAGATGTCATCTCGCAAGAAATTGCCAATATTCCAAGACATTATCTGCAAAATGCTGTGCATGGTGTCGCAGACAGAATGCT
This sequence comes from Periplaneta americana, assembly GCF_040183065.1. NCBI lineage: Eukaryota > Metazoa > Arthropoda > Insecta > Blattodea > Blattidae > Periplaneta > Periplaneta americana. The sequence goes on along the minus strand of NC_091125.1, from coordinate 128,728,337 downwards.
ATGCGTTGAACAAGAGAACGACAGACATCTTCCCAATGTTTTGTAAACTCCGCCCATATTTGCCCAACATTGTGATGTTTTTGCTTTTTTCCCTATCTCAAATATTATAATATTTATAGTGGTTTAATGTTTGAACTGACTTGAAATACCCTATAGTTCTTATTTTCAAGTGCTGAGGTTACTCAGAGTAGATTCGTGGGAGGCGGGATGAGAAATAGCTGGCAAATTTTTCCTGCAGGCTTAGTCTTTTATCAGGAACAGTGTTCTTTTATGTGCCGTATATTTAAGACATGGAACCTACATTTTTATTTTTCCTCCCAAAGAAAGTTCCTATGCAAGATTTAATCGGCCTTTAAAATTCATCGAACTCGGTTCGATTTGAACGCGCAAATTTCGGATCCAACATGCAGCATTCACTAGAACTAGATCATCGAGAGCGACTGAGCTGAACTGTTAAATTAAAGTGAGAATACTGTATGGGATTGATTAACGCCAGTTATATATCAGAATCGTGAACTATAATATTCTAATCGTTTGGTTGCAGTAACATTACCTGCAGGATTGTCATTTACTGGGAAATACGTAGTGTTGGCTTTTATTGTAAGGGCTGAACCCAAATGGCACAGTACCATACTCGTATAATGAGTCTCTATATTATGTATTTCGGTGCGATGATTTTTTGCCGAAATGCTAACCCACTACCCTTATAGTTGACATTCCGTAACATATTGCAATACCGGAACCAACAGAAGAAATGACTGACGACAAAACATTCAATAAAATCCGAAATAGAGCAAGCCTAATGATCTAATCCCCATAGTTATTAAGACAATGAGTTTCAGAAACTACCGAAAAAAAAGTAAATACGTATTTACCTAGCTATAAGCAAATGATTTTCAACATTCTGCGGCATGAAATTACTTCAGAAAATACATGTTAAAACATTGCTTAACAATTTCATAGTTATAAAAATCGAACTCACCGTTAGTTAGGGAATTGCTCGTTTAGACCCACAGAAGCTTGCCTGCGTGAAATAAGTCACAGTGTAAAATATCGGAAAACTAGAATACAAAGCAATAAACACCTCCATCACATTCAGAACTCTGAATTAACTATTCAAAATAAAACGTCAATTTATCGAATAATTGGCGCGTTATAAAGGTAACCAATCAAGAGACTATAATAGAAACTATACTCTTTGAAATGATGTAACATAACCTATTTAGTGATACATGTTCTTCGTTTTTTAGAGAGACATGCTCGTGTTGATTCTGATCAAATTATTATAATCTGAAATCTTACTATCAATACATCTATCTCAAAAATGCTTAGAAAACAATCACAATAAATCGAATGCTCGCAAACCACTTGGTTGAATGGTTGAACCAAATCCTTTCACGTTATGTAGACTAATACTGTTGTTATTTTCGTATTTCTGAAACAGCGTCACTGCATACACCGAACACAAAATTTCAGTGACGATTTCTAGTTAGGGTTGTGGTTAATTTCTCGAGCTAGAAATCAGTAAACTAGATATCACTGTGTTCTAGAGTCTGTTGTTCAAGTGCTAGTACGCTAATGTTCAATCCAGGCGACCCGAATTCGATTCTCGGCCAATGATGAAATTTGTGGCGGACAAAGCAGACCTTGCAGAGGATTTTCTTTTGGGAGGGTGGTACCCCAATTTCCTTTTATCATTCCACGAACATTGTCCACCTTCCCTCATCTGCAATAGAGTGGGGTGAAGTCTTGGGGGCAATTCGAGCCTCCAATGTTTTGTTTATTAGTGGTGGGTACTTGATGGTTCGTCATTCATCCATATAAGACCAGTGATAATCAAACTTTTTTGCTAGCGTACCCCCAAAATAGATTTTTTTTTTACCTCCGTACCCCAAAACTGCACTGCAATTACAATTTATATAAATAACAAAAATTATGATTGATCTTGTATGCAAAATACATTATTATTCATGCAACAATGGTAATGAAGTATAAAATTGTATTGAAGTTTGGAAAACAAGAGTTGACATTGTAAAAAAAATATGTAAAACGCAATAATTATCAACAAGTAGGCTATAATAAATTAAGGCCCAATTGTATAAAACTCCCTGACTAAAGATCAACTTTGATCGAAGATCGAAAAGTGAACCGAGTTCAGACACTTCTTCTATTGTATAAATCTTTTCTGCGATCAAATTACCTTGCTTCAAATGCAATCTAAGTTCACGTGAAAAGGATTTGGCAACATCGCATAAACAGGTGAAATACGTGATGCGCGGACAGGTTTGTTCAGTGTTGCCAATCTAGCGACTTTAACTCTTTTTCAACAACAATTTCTTTTAACTTTTATATTGCTTAAATAGGGATTTAATGACCTTTTCAGCACCCCATAGTGACAAAATTTAATCTTTCTTTGTTGATAATGAGAAATCTGGAGACTTTACAACTACTTTTTGGCGACTTTCCGTACACTCTGTTGGAGACACTGGTTTTTTGTGCAATGTAAATAATGGCGAACAATAAGAAGGTTGACTGTTCTCCGAGTTGTTATCATGTTGTGATGTTTGATAGTGCTAAACATAATAAAGCTTTATAAAACAACGATTTTCGTTTAGTAATACATTTAATTGAAAATTTATGAATGTACCTAACATATCCATTAATAATTAATGGTTGTTATGAACATAATATAATTATAGGTTATGTTATTAGATACTGCTGAACATGATAGAGCCTTATAAAATATAAGATTGTTTGTGTATTAAGGCAAGAAATTGAAAGAAATATATATAAATGTACCTATCATATCTATTAATATTAATAATAATGGATATTTTATTTGCACAATCTGTCGCTCGTATATTTCAAACAGAAAAGAAATAACTGAACTTGGATCATCTAACTTAATCGGAGAAATTTCTTCAGTCAAAGTTGACTTTAGTTTGGGACAAATTAATCTCAGATTAGACTTTATACAACACAAAATTCCAAGTTCAGCTGAAACAAGGATCAATTTAATCTCTGATCTAAGATTAAATGGTTTATACAATCGGGCCTAAATGTACCAGCATTTTTACATACCTAGTCAGTAGGATGTGTATCTCTTGAGAAGACAACCCCTGTGTGGGGGTAGGCCTATACGTACCATAGATTCAACACCACTGGTCTAGACCAATTTACCAACAGTCATTGCAAAGGATGCGCCATAGGAGTCCCGTCTATGCTACATTCGTAATGAGATGGAAATTTGTTAGGATGTCACATAGGAACCGGAGCTCCCGAGAAAACCAGTTACCTGGACCACAGGCTTGCCCGGGGATCGAACCCAGGTCCACAGGATTATAAGCCCAGTGCTCTAGCCACTAAACCACCGTGGAGGCTGGGTTTCCAATGTTAATATAGGAAGGGCTTGAAGCTCTGGACCCTAAGGCTTATCAAGCACGCATCTGTTGACAGGACCTGGCTGAGGCAAGATAGCCCATTTATCACCATTGGATTCACGAATGCCACCCAGGCCCTATGTCGGACTTGACTATCATCAAATATAAAGAGCGCAAAATGGACCAATGTATGCCTAAATGCAAGGATCCGTCCTTCAAAAAGTCGAACCAAACCACTCGCCCCTTTTTTGTCCTTGCCATGTGGTCAAACTGATCTGCAATTATTCATGACCGTCTATTGTCTGTTCACAATTCTTTTTAGAGCTGGGAACTATAATAATACCAGCAATCAAGTTTACATTTTGATTAATTCACTCCTCTCATTATATGACTGCTATAATAATAACTATTATTTTAAACTATTGTTTCGACATTTACCTCTATGGCAGGTGTCGCCTGTCACTACTTATAGCTTTAAAAAAAATAAACAGCTAAATGAAAAGTACACAAATGTCACGTAGACGAAGGAGTCCCATAACTGTAAACGTCTGTACAAAACTGGTTGGACCATGAAGGCTGACGGAATGGGCGGGGCAAAACATGCCTTAAAAACTGTGTTCCAGCAGACATTTTATGCCCATAACTCTGTAAGATCTGAACCCATCTGGATGTTTGAGATGTCACTGAATGAATATGACAAGATAGACTAAATAACGAGAGAAAATAAATTATCTGATACTGGACCATCAACTTTCAAAAAGTAGTTGTGAAAATTCGTTAACTTTTAAATGCCTCAAACACCGAGAGAATGTGCAATGCTACCACATGCAAGCTTCGTAGACTCTGGCTATAGAATAGTGAAGCATATGACCGAAGCCATCTACATTGGCTCAAACAGTGAATCCAGGGACTGCACAACACCAGACGATTGTCACTAGGTCCCTGCAGTGCCCATGAAGATGAACAGCCCTTGAACACTGTCCGCTACAAGAATGCAAGAGATACCGGCTAGAAACCCATCTTAGCATGTGCGATACAACTTTCTTACCACCATTAACAAAAGTTTTTCTGAAGCAATATTGCTTAAAGGAATTTTACAGATTTATTACAGATGTATTTAAGACCTTGTAGAAGAATAGTAATTAGTAACAGTGTCCTATTTATTCTTCTTGGAGCCAAATTTGAAACTTTTAAAAGTGTGGTTACTATGTTGAAGTGTATGTGTTGTAACGTATGCTTGATTTGTTATGTATGTGAGTCATAGTTATGGGATGCTTGATGTCGTCGCAATGTCGTATTTATAGTTTGTGTTTGTGTGACCATTGTGTATTAATTTATGATGTATGGTACGGAAAACTGCATATTTGTGTTATAGAAGTGTTACATATGTGTGTTGTTAATGTTTTTGTATGTCTCAAATTGATGCCTGATGTTTGTTTTGCAATCGCAATGCCTAATTTACGGATTGTTTATGTTTTGTTTACATCGCGTAAGCTAATTTAATTTTCTTTTCCATTTCTCTTTATGCTTATCTTTTTTGTGTAAAACTATAGCCCTAACATACATATGTCAAATAGGGCTAACCCCCATTGGAGATACAATAATAACACTGTTACCACTAGCTGGCCTGAGACTGCACAGAGATCACATACATCTCCCAGGGTATTGATGATAAAATACTATATTAATCTGTAAGTCTAGTCTGAAAGCATACTATGTAAATCACATATTGTATCACTTTTTAGTTTGTAAACATAGTCAGTACTTCATAAACCATTTATTCATTCAATAAACACAAATTCAAAATATTTCATCCAGAACCGTCTCACTGACAAACGTAATTCTATGTCCATAAACTTTCCAGCTCACTTTGCTAGTAAGCCACTGCCATTTTCTTTCTTTGGCTGTTATTTGCCCTGGCTCTACAAGCAATGCTTATAGATGTTGCTAATGTCGAGAAGCGTAGATGGCTTAGTTTGTCAGAGACTATTATACCCTGTGTAAGTGTAACTATGTCCATTGTTATGTATATTTCATCTTGTCCTTCATTCTTGAGTCGACCTCGTAGGCGAGTTGGTATAGCGCTGGCCTTCTATACCCAAGGTTGCGGGTTCGATCCTGGGCCAGGTCGATGGCATTTAAGTGTGCTTAAATGGGACAGGCTCATGTCAGTAGATTTAATGGCATGTAAAAAAACTCCTGCGGGACAAAATTCCGGCACATCCGGCGAAACTGATATAACCTCTGCAGTTGCGAGCGTCGTTAAATAAAACATAACATTTTTCATTCTTGAGACCTACAAACACACATTGTGACTGAAGGAAAACTGGAATCTATTTAGAATGGGGAGGAAAAATGAAGTTGAATTAGTATTATTGTTTGGGTATTTGTTTTTCTTTTTAATATAGCCACAAATGTTATGGCATTGATGGCTTCATTGCAACATAACAAGCACATTCCTTAGCAGGTACCACTAACAAGAGATGCACATATCCTGCCAAGCCAGAATATGAGAATCTTGCTTTAAAATAACTCATGACATGCGACGAAAATCTTGTTTTAACTGCACATTAAAAAAGTATATAATCAGGAATATGACTGCATAATTAAATATCACTGCAGTTAAATATGTTTGAAATAATTAAACCAAGACTGGTGTGGGTCTTATTAAAATAATCCTTTTCAAAATTATAACTCATACTGCATTGCGTTTCATTATAAACCTCAATGTAACAAAGACAGTGTTCGTTTTAAAGTCAGTATAAAGTTTCATATTCCACCTCGGAGAGCCAATACTAAATGAAGTACTGAACCACCTTGCACTTTGTAGTCCTGCGCCGTCTTCTCATCATTCCTGGAACAGAAGACCACAGATAGCTCAGTCTAGGTCCACTCTGGGTTTGCTAGAAAAAAATACTTACTGATGCTCCAAACAACTACAATACACATTGTGATATACACAGGCACACATACCGTATTTACTTGCATAATGTACATATTCCAATTTCTGTCAGTAATATGTTGGGCAAGGGGGAATTCCCGTATAATGTACACATTCCATTTTCAATTGCCACTTGTGCTAATATACAATCGTAATGACGGTTTAGAAGACGAAGTTATTTGGGAAAAGGATGACGACAATCAAAGTGATTGTGCAGTAGAGGATGATGGAAGTGATGCTGCAGTAGAGGACGACAGTGATACTGAAATTAGTACTGATAGTAAATAAGGTAAGAATAGTAGTAGTATTACCTTCAGAAAGTATACCTAGTTTTTGCTTTATTTGTATTCAGTTTTAGGTTATACTGTACTATATTTTTTTTATTCATTTCGTATGTTACACACTTACATTGTGCTCGTAAGCATTCGTTATATCGATGCTCTCGAAGTCATACATTCGATTTTTTTTTATTTTATTGGGTTATTTTACGACGCTGTAACAACATCTAGGTTATTTAGCGTCTGAATGATATGAAGGTGATAATGCCGGTGAAATGAGTCCGGGGTCCAGCACCGAAAGTTACCCAGCATTTGCTCGTATTGGGTTGAGGGAAAACCTCAACCAGGTAACTTGCCCCGACCGGGATTCGAACCCGGGCCACCTGGTTTCGCAGCCAGACGCGCTGACCGTCATACAATCGATCAGTTTCAATACTTATTACCTGAATGTCCGATGTCGAAGTCAGCTATGATTATTGCGTGGGATATCAGGTAGTTATGATTTTTCTCCTAATTCCCCCCCCCCCACGTACAATACACACCCTGAATTTTAATTCAAAAATTATGGAAAAAAGTGCGTCTATTACGCAAGTAAATTGTAATTCAATGAGGAACATGCGATGATTTTATTTACCACTGAAACAGCATTCTTTCAGTGGGAAAGTTAGTAGAATGTCATAATGTAAGGTATAATTAAAAAGTAAAAAAAAAAAAAAAAAATTTCATCTGCAGATAACAGCACAAATAAAGTGTGATACAGTTTTTAGAAGCATCACATGATTTGAAAACAACATTTCATTGATGTGATGTTCCACCACACACTACTTCAACAACATTTTATCTAATTCAGCTAGATTGAAGCTTTTTTTATTCGTTATTTAATGACGCTGTTTCAACTACGAAGTTATTTAGCATCGATGGAATTGGTGATAGCAAGATGGTATTTGGCGAGATGAGGCCGAGAATTCGCCATAGATTACCTGACATTTTGCCTTACAGTTGGGGAAAACCTCGGAAAAAACCTAACCAGGTAATCGCCCAAGAGGGAATCGAACCTGCGCCCGAGTGCAACTCCGGATTGGCAGGCAAGCACCTTAACTGACCAAGCTACACCGGTGGCTGGATTGAAGCTTCGTGTATTCAAATTCCTGCTAGCTATTTGTCATCCACTGTAAACATTTCCTTTAATATATTATACTTTACATCTTACAATTGGTACTGTCTGTACATTTAGTCTCTCTACAGTGAAGGAACCTGTTAGTTAGTGGTAAGCATAGCTGGTATGTTGACAGCATTCTGCCAAAATTATTGGCTTGGCCATGGGAGGTTAGGGTGGGGAAATATTTCTTGAAGTTCAAAAGACAGAATCTCGATGTGGCTATACTTGTTTTTTTGAAAGATGGGACATGACAGTTTAGCGGCCGAACTTGGAACTACAGTGCTATGTTGCCAATATGGACTACCACGCTGCCAACTGATGGAAGGTATCAATTGACATTACGATGGCTGACGTTAAAACATTAATTGACAATTGATGCAAAGGTACGATAACAAGACAAAAATCGACAGAGAATCAAAGACGAAACGTACCAATGCTAACATTGTGTGCACAATAAATGTCGCCAAGAGAGCTATTAAGCACTCGCCATGTGGGAACGGTAAGTTTGGCAACTCAACCATTGTTACCATAGCAACAGGCCTACCATGCTATGTGACGTTCAGTTGTTTTTCCGATCACAACGCTCCTGTCATGTCCCATCTTTCAAAAAAACAAGTATAGACATGGTCACAATAACGTCGAAAAATAACTGCCCAGTTTCGAGTAAGTGGAGCCACAGTGGAGTTCTGTACTTAGACCAAGAAGATCCCTTGTAATCCGAGACCCTACTGCAACATGAACAATACATGTTAAAAGCTTGTGTGTACTCTCATGCTGCTGGCTTCATTTCTTAGCTAGGACAAGAAATCAGACCTGACTAAACCCGACCCACACAGACATCTGATCAGAAGCAGACTTTTGGGTATTCCACCTGTGCTGGAACGTAACATCTCCAACATCGTCTTCAGGGCAAACTGATGCGACCTGATGCAGTTCCAGCACAAGGTTATGATACCCAAAGTCTGCTTCTCAATACAATCTCCGTAAAAGCCCAAAATCTTACACAAATACATTCATTACTTACATCTGTTTTCCAGAAAATATCAAGCGTTGCTGCTGAGGAGGAATCCCTTCTTTCTCTTCAACTCTCTCTTTGATCCGTTCTACTTTGTCTGTAGGTTCGATATCAATCTCAATCTACACAATTATAAAACAAAACAAATATAAAATCTTTTAGGACAGAAGTAATGGTGGCTTTTTTAACAGAGACTTGGGTTGAATTTCTTTCATTGCTATGAAAATATAGATATATTTCGACGCCTTCTTCCAGTGAAAGAGCATGTTAACAGGTACCTGCTAGAGTTACATTAAGGCACTGCCAGTATGCCACCTGCTTACAAACTCTTGCAGAGCTTGAGAACTTCAGTGTATAAAATGAGTGGCCACATAAGTATCCTAATGACGTGCAGACCATTGCTGTTCAATTGCTTCTCCCTTGTGATGTTAACCTAATAAAGCTTGTAACATTGTAGATGAAAGTGTGCTCTATATTTGAGTAGCTTAATATCAAAGACGGACATCTGACCTCAATCCAAATTTAGATAGATGTGGTTTTTTATACAATTTTCCATGCTCTTTCCAGTTATAGTGAAACCATACGCAAACTCTAACACTACATTTATAAAATAAATTGTGTTAAATATCACAAAGAACACTGTGAATTAAAAAATTGCCTCTAGATCAAAACTATGGAGACGACAGATGTCCGTCTTTGATATTAAGCTACTCATTTCACTACTGACTACAATATAATATAATTTGAAGCAACATTTTACACCAATCCCAGTGTCACATTTATGCTATTTGACCATTTATTTATAGATCATGTAGGCAGGTTATAGGCCTATACATTCAGAGTTTTTTTGCTCACTTCATGGCCTAAATCACTACCTATTCTGTATGTGCAGAACATCTCAGAAGTGACAATTCTAAGATAAATAAAGAATAAATATAGATACATATATTCAATTCAATGCTTGCAAGACTTGAAAAGAGTTCTTTCTATATTTTACATTTAAATTTAATTTAATATCGGTTTACATTTTAAACTCAAATATAAGAGCTATCCTCTAATTAAGGTTATGGCTGATATGTACACCATCAGGCAGTAAGTTACATCTCACTTGAGTTATGTGTCAGAGGAAGAACAATTGTTTGTATGCATCTGAAGTCTGATGTAATATGTAGCTACTGTTCTCCAACCAGGAGATCAACCGTGAAAGGAATGTGCTTACTATTGCGACATGTATTGGAACGAAGTAGATATATAATATTATCATTATAACGTCTGTTTAAAAACCATGCGCTCTCCTGCATATGTTATTTCCTGTATGGAGAGATTAAAAGACCAGGAGATTAACAGTGATCTAATTTTGTAACTAGGGTAGTATAAACATGTGTGTATCAATGTTATTGTTTGTGCTGTGACAGCGAGCCAATAGAGATATGAGTACCCACGTGTGTGACCTTATGACATCAACATTCATTCACAGCATTACTCCCTTTCATCTCATCCGGCAGAGACTTTCTCGTGGTTGGAGCACAGTAGTTGACAATGTATGCAATGGAGGGGGAAGGAACTGGCCACCCTACCCCATTATCTCCTGGCCTAGTTGCCTCATAAATGGTGCCTTCTTGGTATCACTTGTGAGGTTCAGACCTGTCTTTGGACAGTTGACTAGTCTAAACAACATATAAGAGCTATTTTTCTAAATGTGCCCTACTAAAATTTGAGAATTTAAATGGTATAATATAAAGTAACTAAATAAGATTGAGAATAATTGCAATCTAGACCAGAGTTGGGCAACTGGAGCAAATAAGAGCAGTGAGCACTACAGACGCTAGTGAGCAACAGTTGAGAGTGCGGTGTTAGCTCTGTTATGTGGTCAGAGGTGGATTCATACATTTGTAGCACTTTGAGATTGAACATGATGAAATCCATTGTTCCAAATATTGAGAGAGAAATAACCAGGTTGAAATGAAGAGACTAAAAAAAACTCGTAGGCTAAATCAACCACATACAACTTTTCAGTACTGTTCAAAAATAAAATTCACTGAAGTCATGCGAAATGCAATGGGCATCATTCTGAACATTTCATGTAAGTCTAAGATCAAATTAACATTGACAGCATTTAATTAGCCTACACTCTTAAACCTGAAGTTTAATAATAAGATTGAAGAATAATCTCTGCTTCTATATTAGACAGTGAAGCACGTTCTGTTATGGCAGAAAGGCTAGCAACAGGTCGAGAAACAGGCAGTATGTGTTGGGGTGCTCGAGATTGGAAATCCTGCAGAAATTCCATTCAGAAATATCTATAATTCGTACGCTGTATGCCAAATTTATACCAAAAGAATATCGGAAAAACCATAACGAATTACAAGGTGACGACAATACCAACATGCCTGTACAGTAGCAAAACACAGACATGTCAAAAATAAAAGATACTGGTATCCTTAATCAAGGCTACAGACAAATTTCTGAAATATACAACAGACTAGAAGCTATAAATACTATAATACATAGAAAAACGTGTATTGAAAATAAGAAATTAACTTAATTAACACAGCCCACATGACACAATCAGCAAATCGACCTACAGAAACTTCAAGATGCAATATGTGGAAAAGACGGATGAAAAAAGAATTTCTAAGAAAACACGGGAAAATTTCAGTATACGGATTCCTCACTGACAATTATATCAATTATATCCTAAAATACTAAAAATAGCAGATTTGTCTGCGTTTGTCGAATGCACATCATCACGCTTACGAAAAGGCACTTCTCAGTGCAATCATTTATTTTGTGTGCACAAGTTTGGAATTTTGAAGTAAGAAAGGAAGGAATCCGTGTTCTGAAATTTATCCCCGTCACTTATTTGGATGACCAGTACCGGAACTTTCTTGCAGCCTAGAATGTATTTTCCGAAGAACCGTTTGAGACGTAACAGGCCAATAGACTTCATATTTGCAGGAAAGAAGAGAGACGTTATTGTCACTTGATCAATTTAATAGTGTAGGCCTACATAATTTGGGAAAAATATCTAAATTTATTTAAACAAACATTTTGTAACCCATGGAACTAGCTAGAATACTGTCTTTGTCATCGCCCCTTGATTTCAAGACAGGTATACGTTACCGCAAAATATGTTTCCAAATGTCAAGTATACCTACAAATAAAGACATACTGGTTCGAAGTTAAAATACCTATACCGCTAATTCAATTATATTACAATTTTGGTTATGGTAGATATTTCAAATGTACATTGAACTCAACACATGCGATTTCTTGTGTGTTTCTTTGGTTTTCGGTAATATCCTAAGAAATTATTTTAAGAAAATGGAAATATACTTTACCTCCTTCCCTGTCAACGTCTGTGCTCGGGAATATGGAAGAAAAAGAAAATACAATAATTTAACATCATTTGCCAAACATGTCAACAGTATCGGCACACAGTATTACATAATTCATACATATAAGACAATATTAATATACTCACCTTTACTTTAATCAACATGTTGAATAGATATTTGTGACTACCGGGACCACAAGCGCCAAGCAGAATGTTATACTTCCTCCTTTGTTATGAAAGATGCATGTTCGGACGTATAAACATAAATCTTATCATCGTATATGCTGTGCTTCATGGTATGTAGAACACTTAAAAACATTGTGCATGGTCGTAACCAAAGAGTATACACTGAATTGCAATGAGCTGCCTTCATGCCTTCTCCGATAGCAAGCCAGCGGAGCGGGCAGTTCGAGCATGCGATGGCTGCCTTGAGGTAGAGTGACTGTACCGCGTACATTGTCTGACTTAAGCCGTTCATTTTCTTGCTCAGGCAGCCCAAATAACAGTCGAGGCATGTGGGAGGTATTTAATTGTTTCGTAGGCGGGATCAGGAGTGACTATATTGTATATCGTTCACTGTTATCATCACGTGAATGTTACGAATTTTAGTTTTTATATTATAATTTTGTATTAAACACGTGTTGTCAATCTGTTATATTAATTATTTATTTTCCTTTTCTTTTCCAACGTTTATTCCAGTCTTGGATAATATTTTATCGAGTCCTTTGCTTTTCTTTATAGTTCCTATAACATCGTTTTCCTAATACTCAAGATATATCCAATCCTTCAAATTAATTTATTTGTTCATTGTTCTATATACACTTTTAACACTTATATAATCAACATCAACCTTTCCTCTGAATTATTGGCCGAAACATCACAATTTCGATCTGTCAATCACTATGACCCACCCTGTATTTGCGCTTTGACCCGAACTTTTATCCCATAGGAGATAAATACTCGTAGATATATGCGACTATAGTATATTGTTTTTAAATCATGTTTAAAGAATTTGGCTAATCTTTTCAGTAACGGTACATAAGGGTTACTACCGATTTAATTACAAATACGGTCAATGCAGATATCCCAAGTCAAATTTTTATATATATAAGGAATTTAGTAGCTCTAAGATTACCTGATTTTTTTATGTGCAGGCTACAGTACGTTAAGACATTTTTCAATACTAGTTAGACTTAGATAGACAGACAGACAGACAGACAGACAGACAGACAGACAGACAGACAGACAGACAGACAGACAGACAGACAGACAGACAGACAGACAGACAGACAGACAGACAGATAGATAGATAGATAGATAGATAGATAGATAGATAGATAGATAGATAGATAGATAGATAGATAGATAGATAGATAGATAGATAGATAGATAGATAGATAGATAGATAGATAGATAGATAGATAGATAGATAGATAGATAGATTTATTTGTTCCATAATATTCTTACATTTGCTTTACAGCATGAATAAAGAACATGTCCAATTCTTACGTTTAACAATAAAATGCAATACATATAAAATGCAAATATGAAATATGTACAGAATTAATACCTTAATAACAATAATATTTTATACAATGTAATATGTTTACCATTTAATATTATTATAATATTTACACAGTACTGTGAAATGTCAAGAATTCATCTACAAAATAGAAAGTGTGAGATATTAAGTAATTTTTTAGTTTTGTCTTAAATAATGCAGGGTTTTGGCTATGATTCTTAATGTCTTCAGGAAGACTATTGAACAATTTTATCGCCATGTAACGTACTCCCCTTTGAAAGCATGATAAATTTGATGATGGCGTATGAAAATCATTCCTTCTGCGGGTATTTATACTATGTATGGCTGAGTTAGTTGGAAAATTTTCTTTATTACATAAGAGGAAATTTATTGTAGAGTATATGTATTGATTTGTTAAGGTTAGAATCTCTAATTTTTTAAAAAATAATCTACATGATTCTCTAGCCTTTGCTCCAACTATTATTCTAATGGCTCTTTTTTGTAATAAGAATATATTTTTACTATCTACAGAATTTCCCCAAAATATTATTCCGTAAGACATAATGGAATGAAAATAGGCAAAATATATTGTCTTTAAGATACTGCTGTTTAGAAATTGTTGTAACGACCTAATTGCGAAGCATGCTGAGCTAAGTTTGGAGGTTATTTCTTTGATATGATTTTTCCAATTTATTGTATTATTAATATGCAAACCAAGAAATTTGGTTGTTGATGTTTCTAGTAGAGGTATATTGTTGATAGTTGTGTCCAATGTTTCAGAGATTAAATTTGAAGTGGTTTTAAATTGAATTATGTTAGTTTTATTAATGTTTAATGCTAGTTTATTGGTTGTAAACCAGTCATAAATTTTAAGGAGAATTGTTTCTGTTTTATATTTGAATGTGACAAAGTTATTGTCTGTAATTATGATACTTGTGTCATCTGCAAATAGTATAGGATAACCTATTCCTTTTATAATGGGGCCAAGGTCATTTATAAAAATTAAAAAAAGAAGAGGCCCTAATATAGATCCCTGTGGGACCCCTGTATGAATATTTCCCCATGTTGAAGTTGTTGTTTCAAATACAATATATTAATTAATTTGATGTAGTTAATAAATAAGTAATTACTTTCAAAGAATTGGGTAACCCATTTCGTTATGAATGAAAGTATAGGTCTCGAAATTTTCTATATTTGAGTTGTTGTTGAGAATTATTGTATCATCAGCAAACATAGTAATATATCCATTGTGTAAAGATGGTGGTTCGTTAACATAAATTATAAACATGAGAAGCCCCAAGATGGAGTCCTGGGGTATGCCTATACCAAATTTAATTTCCCTCTTATCTAATTAGACTGCACTTAATTTTATTCACTGCTTTCAAATTGATTCATTTGTAATCTATCGGTTAGCTAGCAATGTTATGTCCCAAACATCATAATAATTAAGTAGTTTGTCGTCTAGTAAAAGTGTGATCTATAGTCTATAACTCTATATGATTTTGATAAATCCATGAAGAATGGTACATCCTGAACATCATAATTATATACAGTCGAACTTCGATATCTCGAATCGTTAGGGGATGTCAAAATAAATTCGACTTATCGAAAATTCGAGTTATCGAGATACGTAGGAAAAATGTTAAATTTGTGATATATTGGTAGCAAAATACTGTATGTGGGCTTACAACATATACACGTAGTTGTCTAAATTTATGTAATAAAAATGGGTGTTCGTAATTATGAAAGCATTATTACATTATCTAAGTCAAGGGGAGGTAGAGGTGAATATTTCAAAATCCACAAAATTTATCCGATTTGTTTGAAATTGATCATGGATACTAAGTACGTTATTAGTAATGGACATACCAAGTTTCAACTTTCTAAGTATAATAGTTCTGTAAATATTAATAATTTTATAAAAATTTACAACGTTTGATATAAAATGCTCCATGCACCATATTGTAAG
This sequence comes from Periplaneta americana, assembly GCF_040183065.1. Classification (NCBI taxonomy): domain Eukaryota; kingdom Metazoa; phylum Arthropoda; class Insecta; order Blattodea; family Blattidae; genus Periplaneta; species Periplaneta americana. The sequence continues at coordinate 128,712,736 of NC_091125.1, read as the reverse complement.
AAATTTTCAATATTTTTTTTTTATTTATATGTTCAGAGAAGGTATATAAATAATGATAAGTATTACAGTATTAGTTTATTATGGGAATAATATAGGCCTAGTAATACAGTTATCGTGGTTTTAATTTCATACTTTTAAAGGACACAAAATCAAAAACTAACATCGGAATATGAAAATAAATATAATAAAAATGGTCGACCTGGTTGGCAAGTTGGTATAGCGCTGGCCTTCTATGCCCAAGGTTGCGGGTTCGATCCCGGGCCAGGTCGATGGCATTTAAGTATGCTTACATGCTACAGGCTCATGTCAGTAGATTTACTGGCATGTAAAAGAACTCCTGCGGGACAAAATTCCGGCACATTCGGCGACGCTGATATAACCTCTGAAGTTGCGAGCTTCGTTAAATAAAACATATTTATTATTATTAATAAAAATGGAAAAAACCAAATTTTCATTTTTTCTTCAGTTTTGTCCGAAAATTTCACCTCTGCCTCCCCTTAAATTAACAAATGTGTATATTTTTTATCTGTCTGATTGTCAGTTTATATTAAATGTGTTTTTCTCTCTTTTTCTCTATTTTTTTGCTCTTGTGTGTTATTTATCGGTCTGAATTAAGTTAATTGCAGTGTTTAGTAAACTGTCTTTGTAAATTTTATGTTATATTATTGGCTAAGACCTGGCTAGAAACATTTTTGTTTATAATTTTAATTTGTACTCACTTTGCCTACTAGCTGGTTAGCTAAATAAATAAAATAAATTTAACAATGCAATATGCAAACGGGCCATTATCTACCTTTCCATGACTTGAAGAAATACGCCATCTTCTTCTGCTTCATTTTCTGTGCTCGACTTTCCTCCACAAAGTTCTCAACCACATTTAGTGATGTAAACACAGACTCACTAATGATTGGTCCTAAATAAACATTCTTATAGTTTCTAAGGCTTACAATGTCTGATGTGAAGTCGGCTGCACATTTGTCACGTCTTCATGTCCTTGATCATCATCTTCTCCAGCATCAGAATCTTCATGATGCGTTACTGCGTTAATGATGTCTTCATCTGAGGGGTGCCCTGCAACAATGACGTCAGAATCTACCTTTATATTATTATACGCCTCGAAATCTGTTTTCTGGCATTCGAAATGCTCCTGGAAGATAGACCACCCTTCGGGAACCGGTGTAGCTGTAGAAACTTCAACTTCTTCATCTACGCACTCATTAGTAGTGAATCCAGCTTTCCAGAAGCAATTTGCTATTGTTGCAGGCTTCACATCTTCCCAAGACATTTTCAGAATGTGGATGGCATCCAGGAGATTAATATCACTGTCAGGTTTACTCATTTCAATATTCTTGATGATCCTTTTTATTGCTCGTTTCCGGTAGTGAGTTTTAAGTTCTTAATCACACCTTGATCTATTGGCTGCAGTTTTGATGAGGTACTGGGAGGAAGGTAGACAAGTCTGAGTGACAAAGTTAAAATTATTCGAGAAGTAGAGAAATAATTTAAAGAGATACGCTTCAGGTGTGCCAATAGTACGGAAGTTACACATAACGATTTTTTCAGCATTTGTCTAGAGGAGTTGTGTATCCAGTTTATAATGTTGAGATCACTGGTGGAATCTATTGTATTATAGATAAAATATTGAAAACTTGTTTAATGAATGACAGTATTATACGGATTATAAATTCAGCAGATGGACTTTAGGAGGAGATAGTAAATAAATGAAATGTGATTTTTTTTAAAGGAGGCAAATGCACGATCTTACCTGCACAGGCGGATAAGAGTAAGCATAAAGAGTTTGCAGTGATTAAGTTATGAAACAAACATTTGAGTTCATGCCAAAACAATTTGTTTCAGATGAGAAGTCTTTTGAGGCAGATATAGAAATTTTCAGACTTTTAATGCACTTATAATTCAGTTTTTTTACACTATTCTACAGCACAATGCTCACAAAAGAAATATGAGATTCAGTAATAAACTTAACTACAACAACTGTAGAAACGAGAACTAATGGACAATGATTACAAAAAAGAGCTCAAGAACAATAGTCGCATGCAAATGCTCCAAATCCTTCGTAACTTGAACGTAACTCGTGCACTCTTACCCGCTCATTCTGTGCACACTCTTAGCCGATATCAGTTTAAGAATGTGTTGCTAAGGAGCAGCATAATACGATCATAGGACATTAATACATGCTACTTCATTGCTTCAAATAGGGCTTCATTTTAATGTCAACATGTTCCTTCTGACTGACTTATAACTCTGTAGAAAGCTCAAGTTTTCTTTCGAAAAAATTACACGAGCTTTCAAGTAAAACCTTTATACACCTTTTTAAATAGAGATTCTTCTGCGGCTCGACCAACGTATATCTAAACCTTGTCAATAATCTATACTCAATAGAGTAATGAAAGCCAATTTTGCAGTAGTCGTACCAACTATGAAAAATTCACGAGAGCACTCTTATCCGACCGCGCACACTTACCCTCCGTTACCTTATACTAGTTTGCCGCTAAGCAAAAATTCTGATGGGGGCAGAAAAAAAGTTTTTTTTTTTTCTTTCACCATGTCAATAATGTCAGAAGAAGCGCTTATACAAATTTTGGCAACTCGACCGCAATTACGAGGGCCATAAAAATAAGTTTGCCGTTGGCCGTTAACAGAAAGGAAACACAGTTTCATTGGAAAAATTTATTGAACAGACACAGCAATTGCTGAGCTATTTTTCAACATATTCCCCACCGGAATTGAGATATTCGTCATATCATGGGATCGACAGAGGTGCAGACGGTTACCTGGTTCCGATCCCACAATTGTCTCAATTCCAGTGGAAGATATGTTAACAAATAGCGCAACAATTGCTGTATGTTTCAATAAATCTTTCCATGCAATTGTGCTTTTTTCTGTAAACGGTTCCAGGGAAAATCACTTTCTGGACGGCCTCGTAATTGCGATCGAGTGGCCAAAATTTGTATGAGTACTTCTTTTGACATAATTAACATGTAGAAGAAAAAAAAATAACTTTTTTATCTGCCCCCATTAGAATGTTGTGAGCGATTACTCATCACAACCTGCCGACCACTGGTCTATCACTTCTCACCAGAAACGAAATGGACTTCACGTGAATGGAAACATTCCAATTCTCCACCTCCAAAAAAGTGCCGAATTGTTCCCTTCGTCGGAAAGTTGTTGCCGATCCTTTCCTTCGACAATCAAGTCGTTGTGTGTACTCAATTCATGCCCAAGAGCAGTACGACAAATGCGGCCGCATATCGCGAAACCATGAAGAGGCCACGCCACGAAAGGCGATTAAAGTTCCAAATAAGTACTTTAGTACGATTCTTGGCATCTCTCAGTGCAGTCCCTACCCGGAGATATGATTGAGGGACTATTTTACCTCCGGAGAATTTTACACTGAGGGACTCCATGAAAAATATAGTGGGACTGCGTTGGTGTTAATGCAGCTTATGTGGGTACCTCTTTGTTACTTGTTAGCTTAAACAACAAGTTTAAGCCCCCCTCACCACGACAAGGTGAGTACCCACGAGAGGAGCGATTAAAGTTCGACGACCAGGAAAAAGTGACAAAGGCATTATAGGACTCACTATGTAGTGGCAGTCCATTGTTTGGGAGTAGGCGTTAGATTGAATGATACGTGCAGCATAGATGTAAGCAAAGAGATTCTGGCACAAGTAAAGTAATAAAAATTCTGTTAGATACGAAGATAAATACTCTTTCTCACTATTGTAGGATGATAAGGCAGATGGAGGTAAACATTTCTCGCCTCACGATTATGCGTAAAGAATAGACCTTCTCTATCTCGTATCCAAACTGATTCATAAAAACAAACACCTCACAGCAACGAGGAGACAGGAGAGCTGCAAATACCATTTCACTATCACTAACCAATCCCATTGACGTTAGATAAACTCGCAGTCGAAATAACGTAGTTAAAAATCGAAAAAAGAGCCCACTGTTCCTGAAAACGCGAGTCAAAGCATGACTTCAGTAAGTAGAACTTCCGATGTGGCGATTTATGGTAACTACCATTTCATCGAGCACTTCTGGTCAATAGGTCGCAATTCTGAAGCAAAATTTCATCATTGGTAGTTATTATAAGCAGAGAAGCATCTCCATAGGCTATCAAAATCATCACTTTCCCGTATCAAGAAATTCCTTACAGCTATATTATCCTCTCCTAGTAGAAAGCTATGGACATCGAACAGGTAGAATGGAGGGAATATAAGAGAAAAATAAACAACTCTTTTTAAAATATTTATTATGAAATTGTCACAATAAAAGTAAATTTAATGCATGAAACAAACCTCTTATCAGATATATTTTACATTACTCCTCACCTCCGTTGCTTCTTCTGTCTTTTAACCATTCAGCTATCGAAACACAGTCTAACGGTGTATATTTCACAAATGCCATACATATTTGGCACTAAAGTTTAAACAATTTTGAATATATATTACGATATCACAAAATTATGGGGAGTAATGTAACATGTACCATTTACATTTCTTGGTGCACTATTATCCACATTCGGGTTTTGCAAGTGGATGTTGTGGGTTTTATTTCCAAAATCTATAGGGAAGGCTTTCGTCTGTTCAGACTCCAGCCCGGCATCACTCTGCATATTGTCATTGAACCACATTGTTGAGTCCTATATCCTAATCGTATGAACAAAAATAATGGAAAGACAAAAATTAATACATAGTGGAAGAATGGTAGTTGAAAGGTTAGTTGCTTCTTTCCGGTACAGCTTTCACCAAACTGTGAGCAAATATTTGTATGACGTCGTGGTGAAGCAAAGAATGTCTCCACGGATACATCTGAGACCAGGGCTACATCGAACACTCCAACTACCTTTCCAGGTTATTTTGGATTTTCTGTTTATAAATATCCACAAGTATATCGCCACCATACTTCAACTAGAATTTGTTGGCACGCAATAATATTTAGTACATCATTACCATTCAGAGACTGAATACAGCACACAATTTAATGGAATTAGATGGACATATTTTAATTATCGAGTCTGAAGATCACAAAGGTTGGATGTTGTGAAACATTGGTGATCTTGCTGAAACAAAAGAAGAAAACAATGATTTAAGTACATTATTGTGGATCACTGAAATTAGCTGTGAGACAAATACAGCTCGTCCAAGTCAAGTCTGCGAGTGGGGATATCGGGATGGAATATAGAGGCAAAACACAGTTGCCACATAGGTCACTTGACGCTCAGATTTCAACGTGTGCACATCGTTTAAAATACACTACGGAGCGCGCGCATTTGTTGTCCTTGTCTTCAAATAAAGGCAACAGTTACGCTGTCTCCCAGCCTCCCCCCTCATGCAACTTTCTCTCCTACGCCCACGCTTGCCAATCAGAACGCCAAACCTCACTGTCAATTAGAAGAAGAAGTACAGTCTATTTCAAAGCGTCTTAAATTGTTACCGCTCTATGAACTGAAGCGCAGTTAGAAAACTTTGCTGTCATATGAGACTGTACTGGTCTCCTCTCGTTACCGCGTCCTTTCCCTACAGAACTGTCTCCAACTTCCCCTCTCGGCTCGCAGACTTAACTTGGTCGAGCTGTACTTCAAAAATAATCTTTTATTCAGAAGCAGATTTCGGGTATTCCACTATGTGCTGATCTCCAACCAAATGAGGGAGAAAGCAGTGGTGAATTACTTAGGGGAGGTCTACATTGAACTTTTTTCATTCCCGATAATAAAAATAATCATAACGTTTTGAAGATTGGTTATATTAGTATTTTTTTACAGATGTACAGCTACTAATGATGGGGAAGGAAGGCCTTGAAACATGTTTAGACTGAAAAACAGTTAAGATTTTATATTTTACACACATACAGCTACTGATGTAGGGATGCCAAAGTCCCAAAACATGTTTAGACTGATCAATTTTAATATATTTTAAGAAATTTTAACATGATTTATATTATAGTGTTTTTAAATTTTTATTTTGAGAAAGATTTTAAAGATAAAATTAATTATATTTTATGGTTCTATTAAGTTAGTGAATAAGTTCGTTTTTTACATGGCAAGATGACATTTATAAGAAACTTGTTTGGGATTTGTCATCTTAATGTTGCAGTCTTGTTATTGATTACGCCTTGAATTTTTCAATTTGTAAGAAAGTTTGTGTTAATCATAAACTAAAGAGAATGGAGTGTCAAGTATAAAAAAACGAACATTTCCAACATATTCTTTTATTTGAATTTAAGGGGTTAGGTACAGCTTTCAGCAGTAAAAGTTTTGGAAGTATTCAACATTTTTTCCCTCTATTACTGTTTCTTGTACAATAATGAAAAAACACTATCCTTCTGCTATATGAAAAAAATTTTTTAACGATTTTAAAAAAATTATTTACATTTCTTTTTCAAAATTCAAAATGTTCGCAGTTTACCGTGCAGTGGTGAAGCGTTTCCCTCATAACTCATAAATTTGTTACCTTTTTCATGTTCTCTCTCTTTTACTTTATTGCTGAAACTCATGTTTACAACATCATGCTCTTTCAACTACATTCCTTAATAAATCATATTTTTTTTATTTTGTGTTAGAAGAAAATACTGATATTTGACCATTTTTTAAATTAATTTATTTTTTTATCAGACAATCTATCAAAGGTAGAGAAGTGATCTTGCGTCATATTGTAGATATGACATGCATAAATACACAAAAAATGTCATCACACAGTGTTGGATAGTTTTTGGGTTATGTGGGAAACACTTCTTCACTGCACAGTGAACTGAATTTTGAAAAAAAAAAAAATACAAATAATTTTTTTAAATCGTAAAAATGTTTTTTTCATACAGCAGAAGGACTGTGTTTCACACTTACTAATTTTCATTACTGTACACGATACAGTAATGGAGGAAAAAATGTTGAATATTTCCAAAATTTTACTCCTGTAAGCTGTATCTAACCCCTTAACTGGGGAGTAAAGACATCGGAGACAGCTAGAATCACTTGTGCCGTTTATGGGGAGAACGCCATCAGTGAAAGTAGGGCACGAATTTTTTTTTCAAAGAGAGTCATTTCGACCTGAATGATTCTCTACGTTCAGGAAGACCGTCCGACTCTGAAGAAGACTGTTTAAACGCTTGAATTCGCGATGATCACAGAGTTTTTTCAGTCATCTGTCAGAAAAAAATATGGTGAGTGAAGTAGTTACTCTAATTAGCCTACATGTAAAATTTTATTAAAATTAGCCTGTATCAATGTTTGAGGGGGGGAGGAACAAAAGCGACCTCTTCCGAAGTACACATGAATATAAAAGGACACATCGTGAATTACTTTTATAGCTTTAGGTTAGATTAATTTAAATTCATTCAGTGTGTGTTCTTTCAACACGATAGAAGCTGAATAGTGATAGAGAAAAATTGACATACACTATACTCCAAACAAGTTTCTACATCAATAACCATACAGCACACAACTGTTGTGGCTACTCTAACGCCTAGTAAACGAATGAAATTTATTGTTACATGAAAGCATCATGCAATCATATATGCGCAGAACTGCTCTGGACCCGGTTGTCTTAATATTTGACGGTTAATTTAGCGTGTGAAAATATCAGAAGTAAAATTGATAGGTACCTGAGTGGACGTTAGCCATCTGCGAGGGGAGGTGTGACCCAACCATATTTCTCATGAGTTTTTACCAAGCTCCGGAAGGATTCTTCTGCTGAACGTCGGTTGAAGTCCTTGCTGCCTTTATGTTTCTTAGCTATACGTCCCTACACGAAAAGAATTACAACATTAATGTCATTCAGTTATACACTTTTGAACTTCATAAAATAAATTTACATGAAAAATAACACAATTTAAAAGTCACAATCATCAAAGTAAATGCAAAGTTAAGACTAGATCGTGAACACTCATAGGCAAATTTATTTTTGGGATATGCCTAAAGTTTAAGGTATTTTACCAAAAGAAGAGTGCGTAGATTTCAGGTTTTCTAAGAAATACGCTGATTAGTATGTATACAATTTCACTGGTAAATGTAAAATTCGAGAATTGTGCTCTTTGAGCAGAAGAAAGTGGTATTTTTTATGTGGGGCTGTTGTACAGAAAAAGAAACAGCTCTCACTTTGTCGTACTGGAACAGCAGCCTGTGAGAAATAGCATAAAAGTTTGCCCTCTATGTACACTGGCGTTCAAAAATACCTGACCCTACTAATCGATTAAAATTTTTTTATTGGGTTATTTTACGACGCTTTATCAACATCTAGGTTATTTAGCGTCTGAATGAAATTAAGGTGATAATGGCGGTGAAATGAGTCCGGGGTACAGCACCGAAAGTTACCCAGCATTTGCTCATATTGGGTTGAGGGAAAACCCCGGAAAAAATCTCAACCAGGTAACCTGCCCCGACCGGGATTCGAACCCGGGCCACCTGGTTTCGCGGCCAGACGCGCTGACCGTTACTCCACAGGTGTGGACTCCTACTAATCGATAGTGCTCGATAATTTGTTGGTGTAAGTGCAGCTTTTTAGTCATTACTTCTATGAATAGATGGCGACGATAATAGTCAGTGTAACCAATCGTACATAAATATACCCGTACTATAGAATTCAATGTTTTATTCCCCTCTGCCGATTGTAAAACAACGCTTGGTTTAGCTGCAAACCGCTGATATTTTCAATTATGAAAATAATGTATGATTAATCTACATCATAATTTTCCTCGGAAATTTTTTTTAATCGCCCCAATAATGGTGTCACCTATTGAGAAATAGCGAAACTATTTCAAAAGAATTTTTTTTAGATATAGTATCAGATTGAAAAATGTATCAATTTGTTACATCTTTGGTCCTGACTTCTCCCGTGGTTAGGAAGTACGCTTACACCAGTGATGTCAAAGCAAAAGCAATTTTCTGACCTTGACGTCGTGCGCGGGCATCAAGCGCCAGGTAAGGAAAGAGGAATGATTATGTATATGAATAAGCAGCATGTTGGATTAAGAAAGACGTACCCTATGAAAGTATTACATTTTTGGTCCTACAGAATTATCTGTTATGGTTACAAGTTATCTGTTATGTAGAAAAGAAGTTATTAATTTTGTGTAAATGCACCCCCTCTTAACAAACGTAGTCAGAGATTGTATACAGAAATTATGTGCTGTCTATAAGGTCTGTACAAAGTTTCATAACAAGCCGATAGGAAGCAGAGAATTTACTAATTTTTGTCCAGCTAGATTTGCTTTTTTGCACACTGTGCGCCGGAGCGAATTTTTCTCCATTAATAACAAAAAGAGAACTATGAATTAATTAATTACTACTGTGAAATGCATTGGCCACTGATTTAGGCATTCCGTTGAATGTTGAAAAGCTGGATTTTCCGAGCGTTATTGAAGCACTATGCGACGCCCAAGATGTCGTTTCGCCTGGAGGTTCGGCAGCCAGCGGTACAGAATGAGTGCGCAGAGGTCGTTTTTACACTGGAATGCCAGCGTTCAGAGAGAGGTGCTCTGCAATATGAATGAGAGGAATTATTTCTAATTTGGGCACCAATTTTATTGCAGCTGCCACAGGTGAATCCGAGATCGAGCACCTCAAATATTTTTGTGTGGTTTGGGGTCTTGAATTATGCAATAAAGTCTACGGCGCACACTCGAACATTTATTGTGAAATGTAAATGTTGAATAAAAGCTGCTTTTTGAATGTTGCTGTCTTCTTCTTTATGTACACATCGTGTCCGCCGCTGTGGAGTAACGGTTAGCACGTCTGATCGTGGAACGAGCCGGCTCCGGTTCAAATCCTGGTTGGGACAAGTTACCTGGTTGAGGTTTTTCCGAGGTTTTTCCTCAACCAATTGAAGCAGAATTGCTGGTTAGCTTTCGGCGTCGGACATCGGATTCATTTCGTCATCATAATTACATTTCCCTCTTTCAACATCATCTTCCTTTCTTTCCTAGGTTTCGGGCTTGCTTTGGCTTGCCGCAGAAATTGAACCCCTTGGATATATGGTCATTCGTTGTTGGTGGTAGTGCTACACACCGTGGGTTCTCCACTGGGCTCATGGTATTTTGTGGGACCAGGGTTGTGGGGCCGCGGTAAAGGGATCTTTTAGGCTGTAGGGAAGTTCGAAGGCGGCTCGCAGAGGGATCTGTAGGGCGCATACCCACCATTCCATTCCGGTCAGTAAAATGGGCCTACCCAAATGGTATGCGTGCGAGGACAGTCCTAGTCCGTACCCTCCCATAAAGAGGGGATAATATATAGATATACACATAATAGTGCAAATCACTGCATACCGCACTGAGAACACTGTGTCTTTATCTTTAAAATCAGATATATTTTTCCTTTTTTTGCATACCCCATCCACATACTATACTACCAGAAATGCTTACCATCCAGGCAACATGATGACATCTTTGGCGTCGTGTAGCGCTATAGTGAAGCGCTGCTTTTGTGAGGGTGAGTTAGAGAATGGGGCAGTGTGTAGTCTGTTTTTTTTAGTTGGTTATTTAACGACGCAGTATCAACTACGAGGTTATTTAGCGTCGATGAGATTGGTGATAGTGGGATGGTATTTGGCGAGATGAGGCCGAGGATTCGCCATAGATTACCTGGCATTCACCTTACGGTTGGGGAAAACCTCGGAAAAAACCCAACCAGGTAATCAGCCCAAGCGGAGATCGAACCCGCGCCCGAGCGCAACTTAAAATTGGCAGGCAAGCACCTTAACCGACTGAGCCATGCCGGTGGCTGTGTAGTCTGTGGACACGTTATTACGACTGTTAATAAAGTTAATTTAGAACGCCATTATATATCATGCCATATTAGCCAGTATGGAGATGTCTTAGAAATTAATCTTGAAGGTTTTTTTTTGATTGATATTTGCAATGATAAAATTTATGACTGAAGTAAGTTTTGTAATCCTACTGTACGCTATATGTATTATTAGAGAGAGGTATTTCTTCTAGAGAAAAATTTTTATTTTAATTCCCATTTCAAAGAAACAATATCTAAATCCTTCGGAGAATAACTAGGCTATACAAAACAATATTTATATTAGCCTAATTAACTATACGGTATCCTAAAACAAAGAATATCAATACTGCACATTAATAAACAATATATTTGCGATTACTATTTGCCTAGGATGCAGGTTAGAATCTCCTTCATTCAAAAATGCATGTATTGATACTTCACTCGAGATATCTGCCTTGCAATTTTCTCATAGGCCTTTGCTTCATTTTTCTTAATTTTATTACGGTATTCCAAAGAACTCACACCGTACAGGCATGTGTTTAATTCATATTTACAATTTAATTAACTCGTAAAAGTCTTTTCTCATCCCGGACGCCATGTTTTTTGTGGTTCCTAGCGCCATAATATTTTCGAATCTCGTTGGTAAATTTCTTTAAAGGACTGTCGAGTCTTTGATGAGTTAGAACAATAACTTTAGAGACAATCAAATACTTTTAAATTATAGTAAATGATTTGACTATAAAACTCGTGAAGTGTTGTCAGTCTAGAAAAGTCTTGTGAAACGTCGAACTAGACGAAAATTTGATCGTGTAGAAGCAGTTTTAATCCATATGTGGTATAGTATAATAGTAGTAATGTATAGGTAAACGTTGGTAATATTGTGATATGAGTAATATAATGATACTTCTTTTTGAGAATTTATTACAATTTTATTGAGCGAGAAGAAGATCGGTTTTTTTGCGTGAACGTATTAAGGGAATGTTCGTGGACAAGTTTATGCACAAAACCGTTCCTTCTCTCGCTCAGTAAAATTGTAATAGATTTTCAAAAAGAATTATCACAATATTACTCGTATCACAATATTACCAACCTTTACCCTATATTTATTTAACCTGGTAGAGACAATGTCATCACGCCTTCTCTTCCCCTCTACCAGGGGATTACAATTACTACGATAATACAATTACAATTGTAATTACAACTAATATTAAATTTACAAATACAATAAAAATCAAAGTACTAAAAGATTAACTAATTAATAAAGACTAGATAGTTTATTGTAGAAGTTAAGAACAAAGAAAGATTTTATTTTACTTAAGTAAAAATTAAACCTAGAATAACATTATATAGTGATAAAATCACCGTATATTGAAATATTTTGTGACAGAATAAGCGAACTATTTACAAGAAGCCATATCTGAACGAGTCTCAATTATTGACCAAGTGTATTTGTATTTCTGGTGGTGTGGAAGAGAAGGCCTGATGGCCTTAACTACACCAGAATAAATAAATAAATAAATAAATAAATAAATAAATAAGCAAATAAATAAATAAATAAATAAATAAATAAATAAATAAATAAATAAATAAATAAATAAATAAATAAATAAATAAAGTGCCTAGTAAGTTTGTGTTCGAATACAAGTTCATTTCGACAGTCCCTGATGCTAGCAAGTAGCGAATTCCAGAGTCTTGCCAGGGCTATTATGAAAGAGGATGAGTATGAGAAGGTGCGATGGGATGGCATTGTTAGTATTGTTTCGTGGCGAGAGCGTGTGTTCAGGTTATGGTAGGAAGAAAGGTAAATGAAGCGAGACGACAGATACGTAGGAATAGAAGAGTTCAATATTTCGAAGAGAAGGAGAAGTGAATGTAAATTTCTTTTCTTATCTAGTTTAAGCCAATGTGATTCGTCAATAAAAGTATTGTCAAGTCTTGAAAAGTCTTATGAACCGTCGAATTAGACGAAAATTTGATCGTGTACAAGCAGCTTTAATCCATAAGTGATTTAACTACAAAACTCCAGAGCTGGAGAATAAGTTCAGAACCCAAGTCCCAAATGCTTGAACGAATAGGGCCGCAGATTTCAGTCGTGAACAGTACTAGAGGAAGAAGGTTACCTGTCCCTTGACAATACTGGCGGCGAACTGCATGACGACGGCTTCGACAGTGTATGCGCTGGCCCATCCCCGCGGGGTGAGCAGCTCCATGCAGATGGCCCCGCCCTCCATGACGAATCCCTTTTCAATGCGGGGTGAAATCACACGCATGAAGGGGGGAGCGAAGGGGAAATTGTCCGGGAACACGAGATGCAGGAGGATGTAGGGGATTCCCATGTCCCTCATGTCGGTGGCCAGCTCGCTCTCGGCGTCGATGCGGTAGAGGCGGACGTGCCACTCGAACAGGTTGTCGTTCACCAGCTCCACCGTGAACATGGGGTCGTGGCGGTACTGGTTCTGGATGCGCTGTATCTCCCGCAGCTCCTTCATCAGGCGCCTCGCCCGCACCGTGCGCTGGGACCCACCGCTGGCGCCCAGCAGGGACTGCTTGTCTGAGCTGCTGGAGCTCCCCGATACGCCGCTGCTCTTCTTGGACCGGAATAGGTCGGCAACATACTTGCGGCTGCCGGAGGAAGACCCCGAGCCATCCATGCCTCCGGGGCTCCTCTCCGCCGGGGTGACGGCGTCTCTGTGGTAGCCGTGGCGCCCCAGCAGTCTTCTGGCCGGGGACCCCCCGCTGCCGCCGGAGCACCCCTGACCGCCGACGGCACCCTCGGGGTCTCCGATCTTCTGGGACGAGCGGAACAGTTTACGGAATGCTGCTGCCATTTTTTCTTTGGACCGTGATGACATAGCCTGCGAGTGGCCTGGGTTGGTTCTGGGCGGAACTTAGGCACGGACTGAGAGCTCCACAGCCTGCAACACAATCATCACAGCACAAGCTCCATTATCCAGTCCGAAGCTATAAACAGAAAGAATTGTTATTATGCATAATATCTGTTCCGGCATTTTAAGGAAAGAAACACGTCTTTAGCATTCCCATTATGAAGAAAGTGTTGTGCAAAGATATAGCTGTTCTCTTGAAAAAAAAACAAACAAACAAACAAACTGTGATTCAGTTTAAATCAAATCATACAATTTACTAAATACATCTTTATGTTTTTATTTTAGCTACGGTACTTAACGATTCTGTATCAAATATTAGGCTTTTTAGCCTATTTAGCGATGGACTTTGTAATAGCGAGATGTTGTTTGGAGAGATCAGATCAATGACTCGCCTTACAGTTGGAGAAAACCTCGGAAAAAATACAACCAGGTAATCAACCAAAGCGGATACCGGTATCAAAACTACGCCCGATCGCAGTCCCAGATCAGAGGCGTGCAAAAGAAATGCCGATTCGAAATTATATCGTTTTCCGAGGACTTTAGCAAACATGGCGAGGTGGAAAGCTGTTTTCCTGAAATTAGTTTTTTTTAACATGTAAATACGACTTTTATAACATGTTCACGTTATTATTTAATCTGAATTGATTTAAAATTATTCATGTACTTTTATTTTACAACATTAATAAGACTACTACACGAAAACAGTGAAACTGCAGTTTATATGGTATTTCACAGCCTTCCTTTTTATCCACGGATGCTATCATTGTTACAATCGATCAATCGATATATACGGCCAGTTATGTTTCAAATTATATTAACAAAAAATGTAGCAATATTAAGTAATGACATAATGATGGCAGAGAAATAATAGAGTTTGTATGCAATGCCTTCTGTGTATCTATATCTATTGATTCCTAAGCGAAGTCCTCTTAACACGATAATATTTCAAATCGATAGTGACTTCGACTCGGCATTTCTTTTGCAACCCAGTGTACCTTAAAATGCTCCTAAATGACATATTTATAACTCTCTAAAAATTACATAAAATTAAACTTTTCGCCCATTTCCTGTTTATATAGCAGCAAATTTATATTGATTTATTCCACGAATTCACGTGCAAATTCCCCTAGACGGTGCCTACATTTCGTATCAAACAAAAAAAACTATTTCAGTAAGAGAAATAATTGATTATGTGTATAGACAACAATCTAAAGACTGGTTAAAACCACATAAGTGACACCAATATGACATACCTCTTGAGGCAACTAAGCCAGGAGATAAAAAGGGTAAGGTGGCTAGTTCCTTTATAATTGATTATGCGTATAGACAACAATCTGAAGACTGGTTAGAACCACATAAGTGACACCAATAAGACATAACTCTTGAGGCAACTAAGCCAGAAGGTAAAGAGGTAAGGTGGCTAGTTCCTTTCTCCCTCTATTGCATACATTGCTGACTAGTGACATACAGACGTGGACAAATTATTAACAAAATTGACGATTTTTATGATAATTCTGTTTACAAAATTTAACTTTTCAATTTAGACTACAGTTGACAATTTTGCATATTTCTATCATTACAATAGATAGAAATATGCAAAAATGTCGACTGTAGTTTAAATTGAAGAGTCAAATTTTGTAAACATTTATAATAAAAATCTTCATATTTTGCTAATAATTTGTAAATATGCAAAAGTGTCAACTGCAGTTTAAATTGAAGAGTCAAATTTTGTAAAAAATATAAATTAAAAATCTTCAGTTTTGCTAATAATTTGGAAATATCCAAAATGTAAACTGTATTCCAAATTGAAGAGTCAAATTTTGTAAAAATATATAATAAAAATCTTCAGTTTTGCTAATAATTTGTAAATATGCAAAAATATCAAATGTAGTCCAAATTGAAAAGTCAAATTTTGTAAAAAAATATACAATACAAATCTTCAATTTTGCTAATAATTTCGAAATACGCAAAAATGTCAACTGTAGTCTAAGCTGAAGAATCATATTTTGTAAAAATATGTAATGAAAATCTTCACTTTTGCTAATAATTTGTCCACGTCTGTAGTTCACTAATCAGGCTTGAGATGTGCATAACAATGTTCTTCCTCTGACACACTTGAACTGAAAAAGCCACGACCTCAATCAGAGATAATCATTAGGGCCGTATTAATAGACATTCTTAGCGCGGGCTTCCGGTGGATGAACAGCGAACTAACGTTTTTCGTATTCATAAACCAGTGTTAGCGATGTGATATGATATATGATATGATATGATATGATATGATATGATATGATATGATATGATATGATATGATATGATATGATATGATATGATATGATATGATATGATATGATATGATATGATATTATGATATGAATCCTGTACAAGTAATCAGTCGACAGCCGGGGCTAGTTTAGCACGCTCGTAGCGCGGGCTAGCGAAATATCTATGAATAGCACCCAAAGTGAATTATTTTCTTTTCGTTTCATTCAAGCTTTTACTCGTTCCTCTGGCATTGGAGACTTCGCAAGTAGTTTCTCTTTCTTAAAAAATTGCCGGTCGGTATTTGTATGTAAATCCCCACTTCTTCATTCGTATGAGTTGGAGAATTTACACAGAAAGAATTCACTTTTGAAACGGTCCGAATAACAGTACCCCAGGAATATGCTTAGAATCTCAATGTAAACCACTAATAACTTGTAAGGTTCATGCCACTTTTAAATATCTAGGCCTACATATTTTCGTAAATAGAATGGTGTTAGAAATATTTACAATATAGGCCTATAAATAGGCTAGTTATATTACCTAGGGTTTCTACATCTAAGACTATTGTAAGGACACAATTTAATTGTTTAGGAGGCTTAAGTTCTCAGAAATTTACGCGATAAAATGACAGAAAAGCACATATAATTAAAGTATAATTATATTTTGAATCGAGTGGCACTTACCACTATGGCGTCGAGCGCATTTAGATCGGCTTCACCTTGCTGAATGCTTCCAGGATTGTTAATGAAGGTTACTCTATTAATATCCGTATGGATTCTTTGCTAGACACCACTGTATGTCAAGAAGCGGCAGTTTTGAATGTATGTTTATTCAAACAGATCGTTAACGCTATTCTAGTGCGTATTTAAAACTACACTTCTTAAAAAATTCTGTTCAATTGCAGTATTACAACACTATAGATTTCTCTATTTACATTCACTTCAATTACATGATGTATAGAGGTCAGATAATGAAAACCACAGACTACTGATTCATTATATTCCATTAAACTTTCATTACACATGCATTTTACATATTATATCAATAATACATATTTGATGATACAACTGAGAGTTTATATTCCCTCAAGGCAATTAACATACGACTATGCTCTGTACAGATTCTAGTATTATCACAGTCTAGTATATACAGTCACGAAGCTCAATACGTAGGAAATATGCATCCATAGATAGCACTCTTAAAATCACTCAGATGACTTAGAAAATGAAAGAGCACACTTAAAAACACGATGTGGACACTGTGGTAGCTATAATCTCTTCCGCTCGCCCGAAATTCAGGCCTTGTTTATAATAAGTACAACATTTCGGGAGATAGAGTCCTAAGCAGTTATTACAAAACTTTCACGGTGTGATGTCAATTCTTCCGCGCTACCAACTTCTGCAGAAGATATGCCACTACCGGAAGATGCATCGCAGAACGCTAATGGGTATTATTCAACGATGCATCTCTGCATAAACGCGTATTAAAGTATCGAGGCCAATGGCATGTGTCGAGTGTGGCAAAAAATTGAGTAGAGTAGAACCTCTATTATCCGTGGTAATGAAGGGGATGAACTGAGCGGTTAATCGAAAAAATCGGATAATCCGTATCACAAAATATTTTCATAAATTAATTGCATAATACATATAGTTTCGTAATTTCTTCCGTGCTGTTGTGTTTAACATGCTACGTAGTGGCTCAGAAGTTCACTAATTAAGTCTGGTTGTCAATGATGGATTTTTAAGGGCCAAAGAAATTCCTTGTGATGGCTATCTGCGGAAAGATAGGAACACTACAGGTATCTTTACTGGAAGCAAGTAAAGAGATAGGTTTGGAAATAAATCCCGAAAAGACAAAGTATATGATTATGTCTCGTGACGAGAATATTGTACGAAATGGAAATATAAAAATTAGAAATTTATCTTTTGAAGAGGTGGAGAATTTCAAATATCTGGGAGCAACAGTAACAAATATAAATGATACTCGGGAGGAAATTAAACACAGAATAAATATAGGAAATGCCTGTTATTATTCGGTTGAGAAACTTTTATCATCCAGTCTGCTGTCAAAAAATTTGAAAGTTAGAATTTATAAAACAGTTATATTACCGGTTGTTCTTTATGGTTGTGAAACTTGGACTCTCACTTTGAGAGAGGAACATAGGTTAAGGGTGTTTGAGAATAAGGTGCTTAGGAAAATATTTGGGGCTAAGAGGGATGAAGTTACAGGAGAATGGAGAAAGTTACACAACACAGAACTGCAAGCATTGTATTCATCTGACATAATTAGGAACATTAAATCCATACGTTTGAGATGGGCAGGGCATGTAGCACGTATGGGCGAATCAGAAATGCATATAGAGTGTTAGTTGGGACGCCGGAGGGAAAAAGACCTCTAGGGAGTCCGAGACGTAGGTGGGAGGATAATATTAAAATGGATTTGAGGGAGGTGGGATATGATGATAGAAACTGGATTAATCTTGCTCAGGATAAGGACCAATGGCGGGCTTATGTGAGGGCGGCAATGAACCTCCGGGTTCCTTAAAAGCCAGTAAGTAGTAGTATGGAGTAGTACAGGTATTTTGTTGTAGATATACATACTTTATACAATTTGTCTTTTTTTTATTAAATCGCGCATAGTTGTAACGCCAATCTTGTATTCTGATGAGAGACGAGCTACGGTTTCCTTTTTCCCAAACCGCTCAATTATTTGCACTTAACAAACACGTTTTCTTTTGACACTCTTGGAAGACATTTTGTATAGAAGTTACACAGTACGGCCATTGGAACAGTAGGACAATGACTGAATGGTGCACAGTTTTGCTATAAATTGTGCGGAAGTCTTGGTGACATTTCTTTGAAAGCAGGTAGCGTTATTTTACAAGTTGGAAAAACATCCAAAAGTAACTTCATATTGGCAGCAGCGGTAGCAATAGACTACTGTGTAAGGATAAAGGCTTGTAATAACACACTCTAGAGAAAATACGTACGGGTATTAATGTAAGGTACTTCACAGTACTACATGTTTTCTCTGCAGCAAAACAAAAAGAAAAACAGCGGAAGAAAGACAGTGGGATAATCTGCCGTTCTGTTAATAGGATGACGGATAATAATCGGGGTTCTATCGTACTTTCCTAAAATCTGTCAGAGCATTGCAGTCTATGAGGGGTTTTCTTGTGTCTGTCGGAGTAATAACAGATGTTGTGAACTACTTATCATGTGATAACATGTGTAATTTGAAAATTACGAGAGGTGATCCAGAGAAAATTGTAGAAATTGACGAAAGTAAGTTCGAGAGCTAGGTATCACAGATAATACTACAGTATAATGCTCATTTTCCATTTCTGATAGTCTTTCATCCTCTGTTTTCGTTTTCAGATGTAGACATTAGCTACTGCTACTACCACGAATCCTAGCTGGATAATCCGCAAGTAATATAACGACGGAAGATTAGAATCCGTTCAAAAGTAATTATAAGATATTCATGTTTTGGTAGATATTTGTGATCTAGGCTAGTCAATAAAGAAAAGTATATTCTTTAATGTTGTAGATTATAAATGGTTTCTGCCCTGTAAACGTGGTGAATAATGATGATATAGAGTCGTTAATGGTTTATAATGGCGCTCCCATGCTGAACATTAACTAATATTTGCCACGTGGAGACGAAGAACAAAGATTTCCCATTTCTCCTTTTTTATTATTTTTTGTGGTGAAACAATATTAATATAGCCTATTCTTATATATATATATATATATATATATATATATATATATATATATATAAGATACTATCACGGCCCCCATAAAAATACCTCTAGGAGGAATGTCTTTTATCTCTGAAACGGAAAAAAATAGTCTACGAGCCACAGAAAAGATAACTAATTAGGCCTATTAATTATTTACAAAACTTATATCTGTTTTTTCTCTAAAGAAAAACCGTGGTAACCTCAGTACGTTTATTTTAACTTCATTAATAAAATGCCATCGCCATATTATTATGTATAATAATATTAAGTGGCCTACATGGTCCGCAGTGACCTGCAGTGTTGTTTAGTCAACTGTCCGAAGATAGGTCTGAACCTCACAAGTGATACCAACAAGGCACTACTCAAGAAGCAACTAAGCCAGGAGATAATGTGGTAGTTCCTTTTCCCCTCCATTGCATACACCGCCGACTAGCTATATATTATACTAATCAGACTTCAGATGCATATAAACAATAAAATTTTTCTTCCTCTGACACATATCAAGTGAGATAGTGTCTGATAAATATATGTACATATCAGCTAGAACCTCAATCAGAGGTATGATCTATATTGTAAATATCTACCAAAAAGCATCTACGGAAGAAGGAATTTCCTCACATTCCCCCGTTAATTCGACTCCTGATAATATTAATTTATTTTTCATTTAATTATTTAATGTTATTTTATGTCGATTTTATGTTCTCATCTCTTATTCCGGCCTGAAATATGTGGCATTCTAGGGTATAATGCTAATCCTGAGTTTTAAGCTGAAGCAAGATGAAGAGAAAATGCACAGAAGAAAGATGAACGAAAAGTATAGCTAGGGTTAGGTTAGGTTAAGTTAGGTTAGGTTAGGTTAGGTTAGGTAACGGTGGCTAGGGGCGGGTTAGGGACAACTATTTGCACGTCAGCTAAATATTTCAGTCTATTATGTTTGGAATAGACACAATGACAATGAACATTTTCCGTTCTAAATGTCAGAAATGCAATAGCTTCAATTATTTTTAATCTGTAGGAACGTAATGCAATAAGTGTATTGGCAATAAACTGTTACAGTCCTTATTTAATGCATACATATTGCACTTGACCTACTATCAAGTCTACAGTTATACCTAAAGATAAAATGTTCACGTAGTAATTGCTGCCTGACCTGTTCGTGACATTCCGAAGTCGCTGTCACACGAGTAGGATGAGCTTCCATTTCATGCCCACTTGACGCAATAAAACATGCAGCCTTCGCAGATGCAACTCGACTCGCTGGGAGGTGCTTACTGGTTATAGCTTTTGGCTCGCGACACAACAATCACAGAAAGCAAGAAAAGCGCGGGATGCATAGAATGCGATATTGGCCGCTTGCGCGCGCAGATATAGAACCCGGGCGCTGCGCCTTATTGTCCTGCTTCCCGCAATGCCATAGATCAATAACAAAGGGCATATGATGATGAAGATGCGACGCAATCACGCTGCTATAAATATGCTATCAGATATGCTGTACCACACCACGCCCAAGTGATTCTGTACGTGGCATACACACTAATATGAATAACAAAGCCGGCCTATGCATTATGCAAGAATGCGTGTGTTTGTAATCATGAAATTGGTTAACAAGAAAATTACTGATTAAAACCGATGTCATAAAACGACACATACTTTCTCATACGTTATGGACCTACAGTAGAACTCTGTTATAACGACATCCAAGGGACCTTAATAGTAATATACGTTACAAGAGCGGTATGTTGACGTTTTCATGGTCGAGGAAAAGATTGAAAAAGCGAAACGTAGTTGAGCTTTTTTAGTTTCCGAGAACATGAAAACAAACATACCGCTCGTGTATCGTACATTATTTTGTGCGAAGATCGTTTATTATATACCTGAAAGACGAATTTGTAATTAGTTGCAATGAAATCTTCATGTTGGTTTCTGTTTAATGGTGGCAACTTCGGAACACCAAAATATCTTTCTTCAACATTGTTGCTATAAAATGTTTTCTGTGTTTACTATACTCCAGCAGGCCGTGATATACGTCTGTCTTTTTTTCCCCCAGTCTATAAATGCGAACTTAAAACAAACGGTAAGGTTATGTAATGATTTATTTTTCATTTTAATATTTTAACAATATTATTTATATAACATATTGCAGTAATAACATCGGCATCTGGAATCTTGTTGATTTTTTCACGGCTTCCTTAATGTTACTTGTCTCAGGAATGCAATAAGTCTCGTGGAGTAGTAGACTTTACTTAATTTTTGCAAATATTTAAAAACAATAATTAACATTGCAATTTAGGTGAAATTGCAGTGGTAAGTTTCCAATTTATTTATTACTATGTTAAACGTCTCTAAAAATAATATGTTAAAAGACTAAAGCAGTAAAATGAATGTCGCGCTTAAGCGGTAAGAAGAGGGAAATTGTTATCTGCGTTACGTTGGGAATACTGAATGTGGTATTTCACACTTACCGCGTATTGGTTCTGTGCAGAAAACAAGCAAATACGCACGATCTCGCACAAAAATTATGTTGTTATAAACGAGTGTCGTAGTAACCGAGTTTCATATTATCAGTCTAATGAGGTGGAAAATGAAAAATAACACACTTAATTAGGCTTATTTTAGATTTATGTACGGTATTCACTTTTAAGTCTACCATGAACGTAATAAAATACACATACAATTAGCCTATAAATGCAATATTCTGTATTAAAACAGTTTGTTCAATACTCGCCAAACTTCTTTACTTAGGAGTCAAGTAATCAGTCATTTTACTCTATTGTCTCCTATTTTCCCAATACACACTTTCTAAATTACGTTCTATATTCATTATTTCAGTTACAATTTCACTGCTCCTTCCCCTAGATTCGATCTATTCTGTTCAATTGCAGCAACAATTTTATCCTTGCTCTTCCAAATCGTTTGGACTGTGCAATTAACTAGGCTAAACTCACGACACACGTCAGCTTTTTTTAATTCCATTCTCAACTTGATGAATCACTAACTTTTTCTTCCAACGTTAAAACTTTTCTTTTAGTGGCCATACTGCGCTAAAATTCGTGCACTTAGTAAAAACTATCTGGCCGAAACTGATCGTACGCAAGTGCCGTTAATACGGCATGAATTGGGGCGGGTTAAAGAAAATCTGCCTCCATTTCAGAAGTCTATGACAGAAGGGGACAATAAATAATTCGCCAGATTTCAACAAAATATTTCTTAAAATACTTTGGTTCTTAGACAATCTTATTCCAAACTGAGGTTGAAAATGACGTTATATGCGAGGTAGACGCATATACGTTTGTCGTATTAAACAAGGTAGAAAAGCATATGTCTTATGGGGAATTAGTTGGGACCACAGACTATTTGACGTTATAGGTGAGGTGTCGTACAAAACGAGGTCGCTATAACCAAGTTCTACTGTATTTACATTTCAATTTTTAAAATCATATTTTTGTAAAAGGCAAGGGTCCAAGAGACCTGGTACTTTTAATAAAAACATCTTAAAAAAAAAACGTTATTGAATCATTCCGTTCTTCTATCGTGTTGTGCATGTTACTTGAGTTATAGTTCATTTTCGTTTATTATTATTAGTAGACTCTGTTATTCGTGCGAGCATAAAAGAAATGATTTATGGTGTAGGTACCCATATAATAAGAGAGACTGTCACTGTCTGGATTGCATATAAAATACGTTCACTTGTCGAGCAGACAACCCATCTCGTCCCTAGACTAGCCAGCCTGTGATGATCTGGAATGCTATATAATGATAACGGATTGGAGATTGAACGGAATGATGTTGATGCCTAACGTGGGGAAATGGGAGCATCCCGAGAAAAAGCCAATTAAGACCTTAAGGTTGGTTCACAATAAGCCGGGAACTAGAACCAGAACGAGAATTGGAAACGGAGGACGTGAAAGTGAAGATTTTTTATTTACAATAAACCGAGAACGGAAACAGCTATGCATATCGATATCTGATGTTATATGTGTATAATTGACCAATGACGTTCTTTCATGAGAACAAATGAACCAACATAAACACAGGTTAATCAACTTCAGAATTTATCACACAGAATATTTAAGAATTCAATTCAAGTGGTAATCTGGTCACGAAACAGATGCATTAGGGGCCACCCATCATACATTATATTAAAAAATTTGTCCACACCTGTGGAGTAACGGTTAGCGCGTCTGGCCGCGAAACCAGGTGGCCCGGGTTCGATTCTCGGTTGGGACAAGTTACATGGTTGAGGTTTTTTCCGGGGTTTTCCCTCAACCCGAAATGAGCAAATGCTGGGTAACTTTTGGTGTTGGACCCCGGACTCATTTCATCGGCGTTATCACCTTCATCTCATTCAGACGCTAAATAACCAAAGATGTTGATAAAGTGTCGTAAAATAACCTACTAAAATAAAAAATAATAATAAAAAGGTCAGCGGAAGTAATGGTTCGATTAGCGTTTTTACCATTCGATATTCAATAAGCATTAAATGCTACCAAATTAAAAAATTAAATAAAAAAAAATTAAACAGTTTGTTACTGCTGATGTGATTTTAGTCAGTTTGTATTATTTTTTTAGTCCGGGGAAAATATACTTTACAATTACTGCCGTTATTTCTATTTTGAAGTAGCCTACAAATCAACAACGTAAAAGTGACTGTTAATTTAGAAGTTGGCAACATATTTTATGTCGATTATAACAACAATACATATCGATAGTAGCATTCATACCATTCAACCAATAAGGAGATTGGACCCTATAATGCATATGGTCCTGGTCACATATACACGTAGCATATATTGAAAGTGGTTATACTGAAATTGCTAGTTAGTTAGGAACAATGCATGAAGAAGGAATCATGTAATGGCCTCCTTGCTACAAAATATAGTACGACGATCAAAAAGCTTTATCGTGGCAATAGAACGAATCTAGTAGGTTGTGATCGGAAACGAGAACGGCAAAGTTGAAACGTGGGCAACCTCACGTTTCCATTTCCGGGCTCCGGCAAGCTTCTCGTTCATTGTGAATGCTCACATTTAAATATATAGGTACATTTTAACAATTTTTCCGTTCTCGTTCTCATTCCGGTTCTAGTTTCTGGTTTATTGTGAACCAGCCTTTAATCTTCACAATTTCCTTCAGTATTTAATTTAATTTAATTTGGGTCCAATTCTTCCACTATTACACTGTCACTAAATTCACACGTCGTTGTTTGCCTTTTTTTACTCACTTTCCTTATTTATAGTACCTTTCGCTAATGTAGCACATCACTTTGAATTGAAAGATCATCCAACCAGTAGGGAGGTATAGTGTGGACAGCACAAAGATTGCCGTAGCTGTTATAGCTGGTTTTTCGAAACTGGATTTCGCTACCAAACGTAGCTTCCCAAATTCATCGATGCTGGACGGATACAGATTCCATACACTGCACTGGCCGAAATTTCATGAGGAAATATATTATTATTATTATTATTATTATTATTATTATTATTATTATTATTATTATTATTATTATTATTATTATTATTATTGTATCCCGGGTACATTGCCAAATTTTTAATAATTACGAGCTCTTCGGTGATGGCTTATTCCCTCCAAACTTCTCGTAAAAGAAAAAAAAGTTAGCAGTTAGCAATCTATTACAAAGAACTGAGATAAAATGGCTGGGAATCCTTAGGCTTGCTCGTTCTCCACGAGAAAGGTTTCTCCAAGACGCAGAACTTAAGGCGCAGTTCTTCGACGTGCAGTGCTCGTGAACTCTCAACTCCACTTTTTGCCACCGATAATCGCGTTCTTTTACGTCATAACTTTACAATCTCTGCTCTGAGAATGAGCAGGTCACGAAATCTTTAGTTTTAAGTGCCTGTGTTTTATTTATCTTGAAGGGCGCTACTCACTCCTCACGTTATCGTATTTTCATGTATCAAGGCTGCAATACGGATCAGAAAATTCACGTCTCTTCCAAAAAAAAAAAGCTCTATTTCTGTCGGTAGGTTGTTATTACCGGTACATTTAAATTACCAAATAAAATGACGTCATTATCGTTTTCGCAAGCGTTCATTTGATTCTTTTTATCATTCTGTTCCACCTTCTACTAGGTAATCATTTTACTCATTTTCCTTCTTTTGTCACTTCGCACTCTACTTCTTCCCTTTCTTTCATTTCACATTCTACCTCTCATTCTTCTTTTTATTCCACTTCATGCTCTATTTCTTCTTCTTCTTCTTCTTCTTCTCTTTCTTCCACTTCACACTCTACCTCTTCTTCTTTTTCTTCTCATCTTTTTGCACTTTACACTCTCCTTATTCTTTTCATCTTTCTTGCGCTTCATACTCTACTTCTTCTCAACTTTCTTGCACTTCACACTCTATTTCTTTCCATCTTTCTTGCACTTCACACTCTATTTTCATCATCTTTCTTGCACTTCATACTCTACTTCTTATCTTTCTTGCACTTCATAGTCTACTTCTTCTCAACTTTCTTGCACCTTACACTATACGTCTTCTCATCTTTCTTGCACTTCACACTCTACTTATTCTTTCCATCTTTCTTGCACTTCGTACTCTACTTCTTCTCATCTTTCTTGCACTTCATACTCTACTTCTCCTTCTCATCTTTCTTGTACTTCACACTCTAATTATTCTTCTCATATTTCTTTCACTTCATACTCTACTTCTTTTCATCTTTCTTGCACTTCATACTCTTCTTCCTCTCAACTTTCTTGCACTTCACACTCTATTTCTTCCCATCTTTCTTGCACTTCACACTCTACTTATTCTTCTCATTTTTCTTGCACTTCATACTCTACTTCTCCTTCTCATCTTTCTTGTACTTCATACTCTACTTCTTCTCAACTTTCTTGCACTTCACACTACTTATTTTTCTCATCTTTCTTGCACTTCATACTCTATTTCTCTCTTTCAATCTTTCTTGCACTTCATACTGAACTTCTTCTCATCTTTCTTGCACTTCACACTCTACTTATTCTTCTCATCTTTCTTGCACTTCACACTCTACTTATTCTTTTCATCTTTCTTGCACTTCATACTCTAATTCTACTTCTCATCTTTCTTGCACTTCTTACTCTACTTCCTCTCAACTTTCTTGCACATCATACTCTATTTCTCTTTTTCATCTTTCTTGCACTTCATACTCAACTTCTCAACTTTCTTGCACTTCATACTGAACTTCTTCTCATCTTTCTTGCACTTCACACTCTACTTATTCTTCTCATCTTTCTTACACTTCACACTCTACTTATTCTTTTCATCTTTCTTGCACTTCATACTCCACTTCTATTTCTCATCTTTCTTGCACTTCTTACTCTACTTCCTCTCAACTTTCTTGCACATCATACTCTATTTCTCTTTTTCATCTTTCTTGCACTTCATACTCAACTTCTCAACTTTCTTGCACTTCATACTCTACTTCTTCTCATCTTTCTTGCACTTCACACTCTACTTATTCTTCTCATCTTTCTTGCACTTCACACTCTACTTATTCTTTTCATCTTTCTTGCACTTCATACTCTACTTCTACTTCTCATCTTTCTTGCACTTCACACTCTACTTATTCTTTTCATCTTTCTTGCACTTCATACTCTACTTCTACTTCTCATCTTTCTTGCACTTCTTACTCTACTTCCTCTCAAATTTCTTGCACTTCATACTCTACTTCTTCTCATCTTTCTTGCACTTCACACTCTACTTATTCTTCTAATCTTTCTTGCACTTCACACTCTACTTATTCTTTTCATCTTTCTTGCACTTCATACTCTACTTCTACTTCTCATCTTTCTTGCACTTCACACTCTACTTATTCTTTTCATCTTTCTTGCACTTCATACTCTACTTCTACTTCTCATCTTTCTTGCACTTCTTACTCTACTTCCTCTCAAATTTCTTGCACTTCATACTCTATTTCCCTTTTTCATCTTTCTTGCACTTCATACTCAACTTCTCAACTTTCTTGCACTTCGTACTCTACTTCTTCTCATCTTTCTTGCACTTCACACTCTACTTATTCTTTTCATCTTTCTTGCACTTCATACTCTACTTCTACTTCTCATCTTTCTTGCACTTCTTACTCTACTTCTTCTCAAGTTTCTTGCACTTCATACTCTATTCCTTCTTCTCATCTTCTATCCACTTCACATTCTACTTCACCTTCTCCTCTTTCTTCCACTTCATATCTTTCTTGTACTTCACATGCTACTTCTCCTTCTTCTCACCTTTTTGCATTTGCACTTCACACTGTACTTCCTCTTTTCTCTTTCTTTCACTTTGTTCACTCCATCTTCTCCCTTTTCTTTCACTCCTTTTTGCCTAGCCTCATTCCATATCGCTCACTCTTTCTTCCCAAACTTCCTCCACTTAGTATACTGCTTCCACTTCACTTCTTTTTCTTTCAGTTTTATTCTTCTTGTCTTTTCCTTCTCTTCACTTTGCACACTTATAGTTTTTGTCTTACTTTAATTTCACACACTTTTCTTTCTCTTTTCTCCCCTTTGCACACTTCTTCTTTCCTTGTTTCTACTCATGTTGCTTCTGTTGTTTACTACTCTTACGCTTCATTATTTTTTTCTTTCTCTTAATCTGTATCTCAGAGTACTTTTTCTCTCTCCATTTTTTCCTCCTACATAAGTTATAGCATAACTTCTGCATCTCTTTCCTTCACATCTCACGCTTCTCATTTTCCGCCTCTCATATTGCACTTTCCTTTGCATATAATTCACAATCTAAAACATATGATCTCGACCTTTGTTTTGGAAAGCTGTTCTTTGTATCAAAATTTTTTTTTCAAAATAAATAACGCAAATCGTATTACGTGCACTGAGCGAAAATAGTGGTAATACAAGATAACTTTACTAAAGTTTAAAATTCTTTAAAGCGGCACTTAACTACAAAAAGAATTTTGGGAAACGCAGACATATAACATGTGTAGGCCTTAATATTGCTTTCAGAGTGTTTTAAGTTCATAATCACAATACTTATTTTTTTCTACTTCACTCTCTAGTCTGTAATAAATGGAGCAAACCATGCGACGGCTTAAGGTGGGAATTGATCCTACGAGTTGCGTCAGAGGGTCGCGTGACGTGTGATCTCGCTTGGCGTGCGGCTTCTGGCAGGCGCAGCGATGTCTTCTGGGACGTGTTTTCCTGACGCAGCAATGCACTTTGACAGCCTACTAGCGGCAAAGCGACGTCTTCAAGTTTGTTGATATAGCACATTCTAGACTTTCCAGTCCGACTATTTACTTACCTACCCACTCACTCACCCACTCGTCCAACCAAACTACCATTCACACACCCACTCACCTACCTACCTATCTTTGTTGAGACTTAATTTTCTATTTTGAAAAAGAAAACTCAGAGCGTGGTTATCTAATTGTGTGAATACACAGACTAAAATGTGCATTACAGAATTTCCTCATTGTCGGGGCACATTTTATAGTAGAACCTCCATAATCCGAACTAATTTGACCCGGGCTTAGTCCGAGTTATGAAACATACGAAATTACTCTACTGGAACTTTAAAAGAACAACATTATACGGTGTTATAAATACAAACGGGTTGTAGAAATCAATGTATGAGGTAGATACAGTAATCAAATAAATACTGTAGTTAAGTTAAAACCACTGCCTGCTGGATCACACCCTATGGCTGTTTACACTGCCTGCCAAATCAACGGTTATGCGCGAGTAGTCACAAGGTACACTTGTTTTTTTGAACGATGGGACATGACAGTTAAGCGGTCGAGCTTGGAACTACAGTGCCATGTTGCCAATATGGACTACCACGCTGCCAGCTGATGGAAGATAGCAATTGTCATTAAGATGGATGACGTTAAAACATTCATTGACAATTGACGTGAAGGTAAGAAAACAATACAAAAATCGACAGAGAATCAAAGACGAAACGTACCAATGCTAACATTGTGTGTACAATAAATGTCGCCAAGAGAGCTATTAAGCACTCGCCACGTGCGAACTGTAAGTTTGGCAACTCAACCGTTGTTACCATAGCAACAGGCCTACCACGCTATGTGACATTCAGTTGTTTTTCCGATCGCAACGCTCCTGTCATGTCCCATCTTTCAAAAAAACAAGTATAGTGACTTCGCATATACTGATAATGTTAATAGCGGTGAGTACTGCCTGCCATCTAGCGGCAAAATAACTATGATTGATCAGACAGTTTACGCTGCTATAGGATGTGATCCAGCAGGCAGTGGTTAGAACATAAAGAATATTAGAAACAAAACACCGTGTCCACAAAATCTTTCCCTCAATACAACATCCATTTACAGAAAATTTGGTAACGTTGGCAGAATACAGGTTACTCCAAAATGTAGAGGAACTAAGGAACTTTATTTACTGTTGTTTGTTTCGCACTGATGATGACAGTGGTTACCTGGAGCGTGCGTGTTTCTCAGATGAGACTGCATTCTACATCTGCTGTGAAGTCAACAGACACAACGTGCTCATATGTCGTCATTGAACAGCAGAGGATTATCCCAAAAGTGAACCTGTGGCCTCATACATAACTGAGTCGTTTGACCCTTCTTTTTTTTTTCGCCGAAGGCACAGTAACATCCACAGTGTACCTGTACATGTAAGTAGGCTGCTGTCTGCACGAGTGGTTATGTCGCAAGGCCGTCGAAAAGGGAGAAATCACGTGATAGTTACTTGATTAACGAGGTCTTTTCCTTTAAATTATTTTAAACAGTTGTATAACATTACCTAGACATCCAATTCCGTACAGCAAATAGTTACAGGAAAGAGTCTAACAGGTCAGCCACTAGCCTTTACAGAGGGGACAGTAGGAGCGGTGGGGGAAATCGGGATGCGACATAACGATTAACCACTCGGACGGACAGTATATTTAGTCATGCTGGAATTTTTTGTAGCACCTCGGCTAGAAGAGTTTCAATCTTAGGTGACACTATTGTGAAATAATGGTGAAAAATTAAAGAAATCCACTTTTATTGTTTCTATGTTCGTAATTATACATTTGTATTTGAACATTGCAGTTTCATAATATAGTTGAGAGCCCTTCAAACTGTGTCACGTGACTTTTATATATTGTAATAGAGAAAAAAGGAATTACAAAATATTACAAAATGCTTCCTGTGGCTGTACGTACAGATTAATCCCGTTCTAATTCAAAACCTTCACCGTTCTAAAGTACCATCCCATGATTTTTAATGTTGTTTTCTCGAATTTAAAATTTTAAGCAGGTTCTTGAATACAAGGCACTCCTTGCACAACAGTTAATGTCAGATTGTCCTGAAACTTCTTACAGAGGTCTATTAAATGTTGATAAATAATATTTGTATGGAATATTAATATTAAGTTCCTTCGGGGCATATTCATACTGCACCTAGATTAAAATATGCTGTAATGGTAAATTCATGAATTTAAAAAAAAATAAGACTCTATTTAGACAGCTCAAATAGCTAATTAAACTAACTAATAAAACTAATAATAAGTTAACTAATAAAGCTTCTCGGGAACATTTTTAAAGCAATTTTTGTTATGTAAGTTACTGTTAATTTAAAAAATCAATAATAAGCGAGATATTTCTGTTTATTTACTTCAGTCCCCCTTATAACGTCCCTTTTATAGAAAATATTTTAAATGTCATATAGTCTAAAATGTAAGTGGAACCTAACTTATTTTACGTACCAATTTTCGTTGAAATCGGTTCAGCCATTATCGCGTGAAACGATAACAAACATACAGACATGCAAACAAAATTTTCAAAAATGCGATTTTCGGTCTCAGGACAGTTCATTGTACATGTTAACACCAATTACTACTGTAAAAGCGAAAATTACTAAAAAAAAATTAGGTTTATTATTATTATTATAGAATCCGTCTTTCCCTGACCTTGTGTCCTTGAACTTCCAGGGCCGTATTCATAGATCGACCCTCCCAAGTACTAACATTGTAACTCAATTTTTTATGGTTTTGAGTTGTTCTAGTTAATATGGTCTTAAATTGTTTCCTTTTCTCCCTGTACTATCATTGTAACTCTAAACCTGCCCAATTATATGTAAAATCTTATTGTTACTCTACATATCTGTATAGACTAATTTACACTATCATTTTAACTTCATTTTCATCTCCTGAAAAATGTAAGAAAGTGAGTTACAATGTTAGTACTTGTGAGGGTCGAGATATTCTTAGAGCGGGCTTCCGGTGGATGATCAGCGAACTAACGTTTTTCGTATTCATAAACCAGTGTTAGCGATATGATATGATATGATATGATATGATATGATATGATATGATATGATATGATATGATATGATATGATATGATATGATATGATATGATATGATATGATTGATATGATATGATATGATATGATATGATATGATATGATATGATATGATATGATATGATATGATATGATATGATATGATATGAATCCTGTACAAGTAACCAGTCGATAGCCGGGGCTAGTTTAGCACGCTCGTAGCGCGGGCTAGCGAAATGCCACCCAGTGTCCACAACATTGGTACGGCTGTCTATTATCCAGCTTTCCCCTCGCTTATAACCGACCTACAGATTTATGACCGGTTTTTCCCTTAAAGTGCGTGTTTAGAAATGTTTAGTCGATCTGAATCAGTGGCGTATCATAGTAATGATGAAACAGATGTATATTACTTACATTAGACTTGATTACTAAGTTCATTGCTGAACTCATTTATTATACTTGAAGCTAATGGATTAAATGTTTTAATCGAGAGTGAAACTGTTATGACTTAAAGTTGTATAGACTACGTCTATGAAGCAATTCGCCACTGACCAAAGGGGGCGTATCTCTTTATACTTCAAGAATTGCTCGTGTGTATGTACTTTGAAAACATCAACAACAAAATCGATCGTCACTTTCTGTCCGTTCAGTGTTATCCTCTGTAAAACATAGATATATGGTAACATGGTAGGCGCTAGCAGGAAGAACCAGTGAGCTAGTGCCAACTCAAAGTTAACCCACATGCCCAATCTTTCCTTGCTCCTTTTCTCGACCTCAAGAAAAGCTCTCTGTAAAGTCACACAAATTCCATCACGAGTAGAACCCGGGCTGTTTGAACAGAAGACCAGCTCGCCAGCGCTGAGACATGTTTGAATTGAATCGAATTTCGGGAGAGGGCATTACGACTCAGCGATGAAACCTAGAAGATCTAATGCGCTAACCCTCAAGTTAGGCGTATGTCCTATCCACACCAGAATGGCCGTATTCAGGAATGTCACTTCAACTTCACTTTCACTTACATTCGACCTTAGTAGGTAGAAAAAGCAGACTTTGTATTAAGAGTCACTACTTAACTTACACTTTAGTCGTAACTTAGATAAACGCTAGTAAGATTCGAAATACGTGAATGCCATCCTCAGCGCTACAATTCGCCTGAACAACATACTATTAATGAAACATGTTTACTGTGATAAAGTTAAGATTGAGAGTTGAAATCAAATCATAAGTGTCCCTTCAGACGAGGCCACTTTTAGTGGCGTGTTTGTGGCGCTGCGAACGCGCGTCAGTAGCGCTACTAACGGACGACTGTTGGGCCACCAATTCCCTACACCACGCCGTCAAGACAGTGTACAGGCTTAATTAGAAAAATATGTCACGACAGAATAATATAGAATGACGATGATAATACTAATAATATTAATAATAATAATAATAATAATAATATAACCATAGACTACTAAATTGCTGGACTAGTGCGAATTACGGATATATTATTTATGTAGTTTTTGTCAGATGCGTTTCCAATTCACTGCGGGCTAAAACAAGGAGATGCATTAATATCACCTTTACTTTTTAACTTTGCTCTAGAGTATGCTATTAGGAAAGTCCAGGATAACAGAGAGGGTTTGGAATTGAACGGGTTACATCAGCTGCTTGTCTATGCGGATGACGTGAATATGTTAGGAGAAAATTCACAAACGATTAGGGAAACACGGAAATATTACTTGAAGCAAGTAAAGAGATAGGTTTGGAAGTAAATCCCGAAAAGACAAAGTATATGGTTATGTCTCGTGACCAGAATATCGTACGAAATGGAAATATAAAAATTGGAAATTTATCTTTTGAAGAGGTGGAAAAATTCAAATACCTGGGAGCAACAGTAACAAATATAAATGATATTCGGGAGGAAATTAAACATAGAATAAATATAGGAAATGCCTTTATTATTCGGTTGAGAAGCTTTTATCATCCAGTCTGCTGTCAAAAAATCTGAAAGTTAGAATTTATAAAAGTTATATTACCGGTTGTTCTTTAAGGTTGTGAAACTTGGACTCTCAATTTGAGAGAGGAACATAGGTTAAGAGTGTTTGATAATAAGGTGCTTAGGAAAATATTTGGGGCTAAGAGGGATGAAGTTACAGGAGAATGGAGAAAGTTACACAACACAGAACTGCACGCATTGTATTCTTCACCTGACATAATTAGGAACATTAAATCCAGACGTTTGAGATGGGCAGTGCATGTAGCACGTATGGGCTAATCCAGAAATGCATATAGAGTGTTAGTTGGAAGGTTGGAGGGAAAAAGACCTTTGGGGAGGCCGAGACGTAGATGGGAAGATAATATTAAAATAGATTTGAGGGAGGTGTGATATGATGATAGAGACTGGATTAATCTTGCTCAGGATAGGGACCAATGGCGGACTTAAGTGAAGGCGGCAATGAACCTCCGGGTTCCTTAAAAGCCAGTAAGTAAGTAAGCAGTAGAATTCCCTTTATTTCACGTTACAATAAAATAACGCATCTAAAAAAAAGTACTAAATAAAATATTGACAAAGAGATGAAAAATTAGCTCAGGTTCGAACCTGGATTCAATTACACCACGGCCTTTGACTTTGCCATTTCCCTGCAGACACCTATTTCTAGTAACTTATATTGGGTGAATTACTCGTACGTACTATGATTGGTTTCAAGTTTGGTGCCTATTACTCTGAACAACAAGAATTTTGCTCCGACTTAAAACAATGTCTCCCTTATGGTTTGGTGTGCGCTGAATCCGAAAATGCATCTTTTTTCTTCGTATCACGTACGGTTTTTAAGATATGATATGATTTCACTTTTCGATAAGCGCTCTTCCAGGAAACATCTGGCACGGGTTGGGGGTTGTTAACCAAAACGAAAGCTAATGCATTTTATGAGTTTATGACTTACTGCCGAATGCTTATGGTTGTTGACATGTTCTTTTGTACTTCTAATAAATAAACGGGTATTGGTCCCTTCTATTCAGTAAATCTCAAAGTGAGATCTACGCAATGAACAAACAAGGGCGTGGTTTTCAGTATTTAAAAGAAAAGTTTACCAGTTTGAGTGAAGGCAAATTAAAAGAGGACATTTCTATCGGTCCACAAATTCGCAAAGTTATGGCTGACTCTTTGTTTGATGAACAACTTTCCGTTACAGAAAAAATGGAATAGCGCGCTTTCAAAGATGTTTGCTCAGATTTCCTTGGAAATTCTAGAGCAGACAACTACATCAAATTTGTGGAAACCATTTTAAGTGCATATGAGAAAATGGGGGGTAATAGGTCTCTCAAAAATACACTTTTTACATTCTCATTTGGATTTCTTTCCTTCTAACCTTGGAGCGGTAAGCGACAAGCATGGGGAAAGACTTCATCAAGAAATATCTGAAATGGAAAGGCGATATAAAGGAAGATCATCATCCAGCATGCTTCCGGACTATTGTAGGTTCCTTGTAAAAGATAATCCCGGATTTAATTATAAACGAAAGTCATCCAGAAAATCTTTTTAAATGATAAATTCAAATTCCGAGATTTTTCTCATTCTACGTAGGCTATGAAATATTTTTATTGTTGTTGTGTCTTTTGTGTTTTAAACTATGTAACATCATTTTTGTATCCAATACACATTTTTCAAGTATTGTGAGGCATTTTGAATCCCTAGTCTGTTGTAATTTTATCAATAGCAGTGGAAAATAAAAAATTAAAAGTTTTTTCATAAAAAAATTCAATTCACTTTCCCCTGAAAATGGTATGTGATGGGGAAATTTAGATTTTAAATTTAGATGTAGGGCACACATATTAGTAATATTCACCTACTTTCATTTCGGAGCAAGAGAAAAGGTAAAAATTTGTTGTTCAGTGTTATATTTGATTTCGAATTCTTAAAAAGTAAACAAAAATATGTTTTATGCCATATCATTCCACATTTGCGTAATTTTAAATTAATGTTATTATTGTCCTCATGTAGATCATCAAACAAAGTATGGAATAGTCCTCGATTCTGTCTTTCCGAAACGAATGGATGGACTCAAACTCTTCTTCTATTTTTACGTCTATTCTTTCTTCTTATGAGCAAATTTTCCAAAAGTATATCTCCTTCTACGTCCATTTTCACTGGAAAACTGAACAATTCTCTACAAAAATTTAGCAGCGCCACTAACGCACCACTAAAAGTGGCCTTGTCTGAAGGGACCATAATTTCCATGAGTTCCTGGATTATGCGTTCTGTGTCACATTATTTGCTTCTTTATTGTCAAGTTATGCCTATGTAATCATAACCTCAATCTCATCTCCACTTTTACTAGTTTATTCCGAAGTTATGTAGCTATAAGGTGTATTTTAAATTTCTCATTACTGTTATATTATTATTATGGAGAAAGATCTAAACCAAGCTCATCAGGTTGATCATGAACAGAGGGCCATTTATGAACCTTGTATACCCTACCTTAGTGTCAAGTATAACATCCCTCTCTTCAATTGGTCAGTGACAGGTTTATTTTTTGGTGCTCGGAGTTCTTTACCAAAATTTACATATAATTTTTTAAAACAATTATCAATATCATCTTTTGAAATTCAAAAAATCATCTCGCAAATTCTTAAAGACTCCCTGCAGATTATACAATTTCATTTATACCGCTCAGAAGGCCTTAATTAAGGATATGGTAATTTTAAATAAAATCTTTTATTTATAAGTATAATTTTGAAGTCATCTTCTAAGATTTTATTTTATAATCGATAATCAGTGGTGCTTAATTATTACATTTTATTTTTATAACAATACTCATATTTTTAACTGACTAATTTTTTTTTTCTATTAATTTCCGGATCCTCGTGGTCATCCTTAATTAAGGCCGGACGATTTCCCTAATTATTATTATTATTATTATTATTATTATTATTGTTATTATTAATATTATTATTATTATTATTATTATTATTATTATTATTATTATTATTATTAATGTTACAAGACACTATTGGCATAACTAGAGCAATAGATTTCAGCAATAAACAGCGTCCCTAACGACAAAATTCCCAGACCCTTAAAACGCTTCAGTACCATACGTTTTAAGTGTGCCGACATGCTAGTGGGGATGAATCGGCGCTGTCCCTCGGGGACACGCTCGTAATCCGCGTCTGGTGTTCACGCCCGTTGCGCTAATGCTGTGTTCTTCATTTCGCTATCTGAGTGACGACTCGTAACTGTGGGAAAGCAACGCTTCACATAACCGCAGCCTCCGAGGTAATAAAATGCACTGACGCACACAACATGTAATAATTTCGGTCCAATTTGAAACAGAAACACAAGCGAAGGTTAATATGGAACCCTTAAGCTGCAGTTAATGTTCCCTTGGATAGTTTCAAACTATTCCACTACGAAATGTATAATTTTAGTTAGGAACTTTGTGAATAATTTACTGATGTAGCAGTGTTCCACCGCTGTGGAGCAATGGGCCAAGGTTCAAATCCTGGTTGAGAGGTCTTTACCGAGGTTTTCACTCAACCAATAAGGATATCTTATGCGATATATTATTTTAATGTAAAGAAGTACATATGATATTTCCATGCAGATATTCTGCGTCATCATACGATGAAAGAGTAATGGAACGGAGAAAAACTCTCTCCGGCGCCGGGATTTGAACCCGGGTTTTCAGCTCTACGTGCTGATGCTTTATCCACTAATACAATGTTAAAATTGAAATATACCGTCTATACTTATCTAGTATAGTATCTATACTTATAAGTATAGACGGTATATTTCAATTTTACTTATCTAGTATAGTATCTATACTTATAAGTATAGACGGTATATTTGAATTTTACTTATCTAGTATAGTATCTATACTTATAAGTATAGACGGTATATTTCAATTTTAACATTGTATTACAACCTGCTTATCGGATAATCATACAACATGAAATTATTTATCCACTAAGCCACACCGGATACCCACCCCGGCGTCGGACAGAATCGTCTCAGATTAAGTTCCAACTCTTGGGTTCCTTCTAGTGGCCGCCCTCTGCACTACGTCATAGATGTCTATGAACGTAGGACCGAAGTCCACACATGTGCTGAGGTGCACTCGTTATGAGTGACTAGTTGGCCGGGATCCGACGGAATAAGCGCCGTCTTAAATCACGAAGTGATTTACGCATATTATATACATTATTTTAATGTACCGAAGTACATATGATATTTCCATGCAGATATTCTGCGTCATCATACGATGAAAGAGTAATGGAACGGAGACATCTATGACGTAGTGCAGAGGGCGGCCACTAGAGAGAACCCAAGAGTTGGAACTTAATCTGAGACAATTCTGTCCGACGCCGGGGTGGGTATCCGGTGTGGCTTAGTGGATAAAGTATCAGCACGTAGAGCTGAAAACCCGGGTTCAAATCCCGGCGCCGGAGAGAGTTTTTCTCCGTTCCATTACTCTTTAATCGTATAATGACGCAGAATATCTGCTTGGAAATATCATATGTACTTCGGTACATTAAAATAATATACATAATATGCGTAAATCAATTCGTGATTTAAGACGGCGCTTATTCCGTCGAAACCCGGCCAACTAGTCACTCATAACGAGTGCACCTCAGCACATGTGTGGACTTCAGTCCTACATTCATAGACATCTATGACGTATTGCAGAGGGCGGCCACTAGAGGGAACCCAAGAGTTGGAACTTAATCTGAGACGATTCTGTCTCCGTTCCATTACTCTTTCATCTTATGCGAAGTTTTACCGATAGATGGCAGGAGCGTTCCATGCGGCACAACATGTTGTAGGGCTACATTATGTCATATGCTACAGTTGATTAAGTTCTCCCGCTTGTTGGTTTTCTGTGCGTGTCAAAATTAGCCTATCTTTATAATTATTTTGTATAACTTAGTATAATTAAATATAATTCAGTATTTTCTTACCTTATAATTTAATTTAATTTAATTTACAATAAATAATATCGTAAACTTGTATAATACAGAGCGACTTCCCTTAAGAGATGCAATTATATATTTTCCAGTAATGACATTAAACCATCAAGTACTTGTTTTAAAGTATCTATTTCCAAGTATTTCTCTCCAAGTAAATATTTTTCAGTAACTATTCTCAACACTATTTTAAAGCTATTTTCTAGTATTTATTTTAAGCAAATATTTTGGATTATTCTTAATGTACTATATGTGTTATTTAAAATAAGCATTTTCAGTTTTTAATCTTTCAGTATTTTGAAGTTATTTTGAAGTAATCACCCTCAAGTATGTTTTCAAATTTTAAAGTACAAAACCGTTTCCAGGTTTCTGTTTTCACTTATTTCTTTCCAAGTAAATATTTTAAAACGATTATTCCCAGACCTCAGTTCTCAAATATCTACTTCGAAATGTATTTTTATAGTATCTATTTCTGGATCTCAATTTTCAATTATCTATTTAAAAGTGAATACTTTAAATTAACTATTTCCAGATCTCAGTTTTCAATTATGTTTCCAAGTGAATACTTTAAAGTGACTGTTTCCAGTGTCAGTTTTCAAGTAAATATTTGAAGGTGCTCAGTTTCCAAATACCTATTTACAGCTGGACATTTTAAAGCAAATATTTCCAGGTGTTAGTTTTCAAGTTTTTTTTTTCAAGTTAACAGTTTAAAGCAAAGTAACTACCGGTATTTAAATGTCTCAATTTCGAAGTTAATACGATTTTATTTTATTTATTATTTTATACACGCGGAATATAAATATGGGAAATGCGTGTTATTATTCGGTTTAGAAGATTTTGTCATCTAGTCTGCTGTCAAAAAATCTGAAAGTTAGAATTTATAAAACAGTTATATTACCGGTCGTTCTGTATGGTTGTGAAACTTGGACTCTCATTTTGAGAGAGGAACAGAGATTAAGGGTATTTGAGAATAAGGTTCTTATGAAAATATTTGGGGCTAAGAGGGGTGGAGTTACAGGAGAATAGAGAAAGTTACACAACGCAGAACTGCACGCATTGTATTCTTCACCTGACATAATTAGGAACATTAAATCCAGATGTTTGAGATGGGCATGTCATGTAGCACGTATGGGTGAATCCAGAAATGCATATAGAATGTTAGTTGGCAGACCGGAGGGAAAAAG
Source organism: Periplaneta americana (assembly GCF_040183065.1). Classification (NCBI taxonomy): domain Eukaryota; kingdom Metazoa; phylum Arthropoda; class Insecta; order Blattodea; family Blattidae; genus Periplaneta; species Periplaneta americana. The sequence continues at coordinate 128,672,711 of NC_091125.1, read as the reverse complement.
ACCTTTGGGGAGGCCGAGACGTAGATGGGAGGATAATATAAAAATGAATTTGAGGGAGGTGGGATATGATGATAGAGAGTGGATTAATCTTGCACAGGATAGGGACCGATGGCGGGCTTATGTGAGGGCGGCAATGAACCTTCGGGTTCCTTAAAGCCATTTGTAAGTAAGTAAGTATTATTTTATACGATTTAATCGTATTTTGTGAACTATCTCGATCATATTTTATATTTATTTTCAAAAGTTTACTTTTAAATATCAACTCCTAAGTATACATTTTCAAAAAAGCGACCAGGGATTAACAGAATTCCCATGACTGAATGAATACATCTTCGTTTCATTGTTTTGTATTTTACATTCTCGTCACTTATTCGCTTGCAATAGATAACACGCTCAATAGATGGCAGCAACCAATGAGTGTGTATGAGTGAGTTTGTAGTGTACAATCGTCTTATGAATACAAATATCATGAACTAGAGGTGATTAACGAGAAAGGTAAAAAATTTAGGATGTGAATTCTGAAGTCATTCTGAGTGAAACAGTTCATATGAATATAGGTCCGTTTTCGAACGGTTACGGAGATATGGCTCTTTGAGTTCACAAAAACATCTGAGATTCCATTGTACCAACTCGCATTTAGAGACAGATAATGGACAAATTTAAAGTTTATATTCACGTATGCATACATACCTAATATTCTAGAACTCGGGGTCGATGTTTTCGCACATTTTCAAAGGTACCTCCTTCTCCTTCAATGCACTGTTGCGCTCGGGCGTGAATCGCGCTCATCGCTCGGGAGAGTTGCACGTGGCTGTCTTTATGTCGCATCCAAAATAGGTCGATTAGCTCCTCTCTCGTTTCCACCTTCCTTTGGTATACCAAGTCTTCCATCCAACCCCATAGACAGTAAATACTCTTCGATATGGTACCCTTCTGTTCGGAAAGCGTCGTTCATATTCAGCGACGCCACGCAAGGAACTTCCATCGCACAAACCATAAACATACACAATATATGCGTATTCTGCTTGGCGAAAATTTATAAGGCATCTTGAAAAACACAACTTAACACTGAATCGATAAGTGATAGCGTATTTGTTGTGACATTTGTAATGTCCCACCACCCGGTTTGTTTCTCTTCTCTTATCTACATCGCTCACAATACAGATTCCAATGTTACGTCATTCATCGGTGACCTTGTTTCACGTCAGCAGCATATGGTAACGTCTGATTCACATTGGGACGAGACGTTTTACCAAAAAACTGCATCTAGCTCCGCTATCGTTCGAAAACGGACCTATGTTCATATGAACGTTTTCACTCAAAATGGCCTAAGATATCGTATCCTAAATTGTTGACCTTTCCTCGTGAATCACCTTGTATATCGTTTTCATGAAATTAGTTAAGTGGTTTTTATAACTATGATGTCGCACCATCTACCCTTAAGTACTAAATATGATAACCTGTCACTGATAAATTCGACCTTTTTTACTCCTGATTTTGTTCTTTTATGAACAAAGAATCCTGTTCCTAATTGGTGATTATTGTTTCCTTCCCCATAATACAACAAGTAATCTCTTATTTGTGATATGCCATTCCCATCTAACCTAACCTCTTGTACTCCCACGAAGTCTATTCTATATCTAGCTAGTTCTTTTGCTACTAATGTTACCCCTCCTGTTCTATAAAGACTAGTTACGTTCCAAGTGCCAAATCTCAAAACCTTATTCCTTTGCCGTGGTCGTGCCAGAGAATCGGTCCTATTCCGAGGCTTATTGTAGGGATTCGTAACAAGCTGTTTTTTACGGTGATGGGTTGTTAGCCCTTCGCCCAATCCCCAAGCTGGAGGACCACCCCTTATCGGCTGTCCACGACTGCTTATTCAATATTAAAATGGGATTTGAGGGAGGTGGGGTGTGATGATAGAGACTGGATTAATCTTGCACAGGATAGGGACCGATGGCGGGCTTACGTGAGGGCGGCAATGAACCTTCGGGTTCCTTAAAAGCCATTTGTAAGTAAGTAAGTTAAGTGGTTACTTATTTTATGGGCTCCCTGTATTGTAATATTATTTTCATTAAGAATTTAGCATTAAAAACGCGTCAGTGGTTTGTCCACATTTATAAATTAGTGGTAATATTGTAGTTTATATATATATTTATTTCCCCCCCCTTTTTAAATGATTGTTTCTTCATAAGTACCAGGTCGAATTTGACCTTTTCCTGTTTATGTATTACAGTACTCCTTGAACTTTAAAATACGCCGTATCATAAAATTGTACAATGCACGCCACTGTTGCGGCGAGCTTAATCAGAGAGCGGAACTGAGCAACTCATCTTGCCAGCGGCGGAAGTGCACGCTCATACGGGCAAAGAGTGCACGGGTCTGGGTAGCGAAAACGTCGTGTCGACTATCTCTAGTTTTAATATATAAACTCAATTTAAAAATAAAATTTATAGAAGCAGTTAAGTCAACCGTTCTGTGTATTACACATCTGCTTTCCTAATCACGGCGCGGTAACCCACGTCGTTATTCCTAATCGCGGTGAAATAACCTCACTTTAGAAAACCGCGCTTTGCAGCAGGCGACTGCACCTGCATTAATAATGCGCCTGTAATGGTTCACATTTGCCTTTTCTGTTGAAGCCATCTTCGTATGTAATGAATAATAGACCAACCTAGATTGACGGTCACGTCATGCTTCTTTTCTATTTTTATCGCAGTTGGTAAGTGTCTTCCCTACAGCAGACTGGAGAGGAATTTTAACGAGGACGCGGCTCATAGAAGTGGAAGCCATGACGTCCTAGTTTCACAACTTGGATCCTTAATTCTGACTAGAGAAATTATAAGTGAGCTAACGAGGAGACTAAGGAAACACAAACGAAAAATTCTTTGTCAGATTTTTGGAGTTTCTAACAGTATGCAACAGCAATATTGAACGGGTTACATCAGCTTCTTGTCTATGCGGATGACTTGAATATGTTAGGAGAAAATCCACAAACGATTAGGGAAAACACGGGAATTTTACTGGAAGCAACTAAAGAGATATGTTTGGAAGTAAATCCCGAAAAGACTAAGTATATGATTCTGTCTCGTGACGAGAATAATGTACGAAACGGAAATATAAAAATTGGAAATTTATCTTTTGAAGTGGTGGAGCAGTTCAAATATCTTGGAGCAACAGTAACAAATATAAATGATACTCGGGAGGAAATTAAACGCAGAATAAATATGGGAAATGCGTGTTATTATTCGGTTGAGAAGCTTTTATCATCCAGTCAGCTGTCAAAAAATCTGAAAGTTAGAATTTATAAAACAGTTATATTACCGGTTGTTCTTTATGGTTGTGAAACTTGGACTCTCACTTTGAGAGAGGAACATAGGTTAAGGGTGTTTGAGAATAAGGTGCTTAGGAAAATATTTGGGACTAAGAGGGATGAAGTTACAGGAGAATGGAGAAAGTTACACAACACAACTGCACGCATTGTGTTCTGCACCTGACATAATTAGGAACATTAAATCCAGACGTTTGAGATGGACAGGGCATGTAGCACGTATGGGCGAATCCAGAAATGCATATAGAGTGTTAGTTGGGAGGCCGGAGGGAAAAAGACCTTTGGGGAGACCGAGATGTAGATGGGAAGATAATATTAAAATGGATTTGAGGAAGGTGGGATATGATGATAGAGAATGGATTAATCTTGCTCAGGATAGGGACCAATGGCGGGCTTATGTGAGGGCGGCAAACGAACCTTCGGGTTCCTTAAAAGCCAGTAAGTAAAAGTATGCAAAATAAAATATAGTTCATATAAACTACATAAAAATCGGTGGCGCGACAGGTTATGGTCCATTCGGTTGCTGGCTTCACGTTCACATTTTTCAGCAGAGGTGAACGATCATCCAACCAGTACGGGGGCATGATGTGGTTAGGACGATGATCTCTTCAATCGTTATAGGTCAGCTGTCAGACTCGTTAGCGAACAGTTAATGTTGCAATTCTGCATTAGTAAATATAGGAATGATATGGATTTAAAAAACTTTCTTGAAACTCAGCGTAATTCCGATTCCCGAGGTGCTTGTTTCTGTGATGGATTTCAAGTTTGGAGCGCTGATGGCTATCCTGCGTGCTCATTTGGTGAAAATAATGCGCTCTGGTGGCTGCTTTGGTTGCTAGCTTGCTGGATTTCGGGATTAGGTTGCTTGCTATTTTCCGTGTTGGTTTGCAGGTTGGAACCAGAAGTGATAATATTGTATCACCGCTGAAACCATGTCGCCATGTTCGTTGTTTTTCAACTAAATTTGTTTTTTTTTATTATTATTCAGTTTCTAAGAAACAGCAATTAAATATCGGACTTTAGGTTTAATTACCTTATTACGACATTTACTATTCTTAATGTAGGACTTTAGTTGTTTTTCCACTCACGGTTCAGTTTCTTTTGATCATGAGTGTTAGCAACAGATGAAACATCAGATGATTTTCCAATTTAAGGGGAGAGGATGGTATTTTTTGGTGAGAAATGAATAAATTTTCAAAACAAAATTCTTTAAAATACTCTGTGATATGTGTGGAATGCATAGCATAACATTTTGTGGGTATTTGTGCCCTTATCGGATGTTGAGTTTCCATTTTAAACTTCCTGCGTTATGGATTTTTAAATCACTCGCCCACTTTTATTGTTTCCGGTAAATTAAATTTTTTCTTTAAAATACCCTTTGATATGTGTGGCATGCATTGCATAACATTTTGTGGGTATTTGTGCCCTTATCGGATGATGAGACGTCATTTTTAAACTTCCTGCGCTATAGATTTTTAAATCACACGCCCGGTTTTATTGGTTTCTAGTAACCTAATTTTTTTTGCTACATTGCCAGACAAAAATGGATATAATTTCTGAGCTATTAAAGATACATGCATGAAATTTATAACACACATTATTTACACTACTAGGAAACTTTTCTCTGTAACAGAATTTTGTTAGTTGATTTCATTTTAAAAATACGTCCGTTTGTTTGCTAGAAAGGAAATCAGAAAATTGTTATTAAATTTTAATTGTTTATTTTACAACCGTAGGGTCTAATATCAAAATTCTGTTACAGACAGTTTGTAGAACATGCTTTTGTAAATACATTGCAAAAAACTGTTTGAATCTATCTTTAAAAACGGTTTAGCTATATCGGTTTTAGTACAATCCTGCATTGGGTATATTTTTTTCAAATTTAGGCCCCCAAATAATTTTTTTTTCACAATATTTTTATTTGGTTGAGTTTCCACAGGTATGAGCTCTCTACATACAACAAATTAATATTTTACAGCAAATAGGAAAAAAGTTTTAAAAAATACCATCCTCTCCCCTTAAACTATGAAAAGTGCCAATGCCGTGTGAACAGCAACCAGCATCGTAGCAAACACGGGAGCCATCGTTGTACCCACCAGAGAACCAATCTTGCTGGCCAGCAAGGAAACACGCAACGAAACAAGCACGTGGGAACTGGGCTTTAGTCTTCTTTATTTTAACAGTAGATTGTACTTGCACTTGTATTACTGTTCATTTGTGTTTCGTCGTTTTGAAATCCTTCCTTCTGTTAATTTCCAACTGTACCGATTATCTTTCCTATCTGACTGTATTTAGTCTGGCCTCTTTGATCCATTCAGGGTCAAAAAGACACGTCAGTCCTCCAACCACGTCAAGGTAGCAGTCATGAGAAGGAACGAGCTCTTTCCCACAGCCTAACTAACTCGCAAAATAACCGAGTGTCGCCCTCAACCACCCACTCACCCTTGAGAACTCCCGGGACAGCGTCCCGACGGCACCCGTTAGGAGGCCGTCACGATTCGAGAAAATGCCTCGGCCCCTTCAGATGGATCCCTATCACCAGTATACTTCAGTCTGGCACTCGTCCCACCGTGCCAAAGGTAGCTCCCAAAAATTCGTCGCGAGACGGGATGGGTACCGGTCCCATATACTGGCCGAAATTTCATGAGAAAATTCATTCCCATCAGGATTCAAACCAGCGCCCATTCAGGCATGATGCTAAGGAGTGGGACCGATATAGATTATATGTGTGCAATGTAAGACCCTAAAACAGGTTGCCCTTTGGGCAAACAACTTTGAGCTTGAGAATAAAGAGAGGTAATTCAGTTACCAAAGATTTCAAAATTTCAAAAGGATTAAGAGGAAGTTACTCTGGTAATAACAGGAATAGCAAAACTAGTGGTGGAAATGGCGCCGTTACTATTCCTATCAGTCCGCATCACAAGAGAAGACATCGCGTGTGGCGCCCAGCCTACACGGATACTTACTATGCAACCACCGTCTATTTACTGCCCACTAGGGGCTTATTCCACAAAAAGTATGAAACAGTACTGTAAGTGAACTTACTTGTAAATACCTAATATAATTCAGAGAAATTCTGCTCCAAATTTATTGTACACTAGTATTTCATTACTCCATACTTTATTAATCTAGATACAAGGTAAGTTTACACGTCTAGAATGAACAAAAAGAACTGAAAAATCCTTCCAAGATAAAACTGATACAATACAAAAGAAGCTGAGAAATCGGTAAGTATAGCACTGCGTTACCAATAATCAGAACCAGATATAGCGAGGATCACGTAAGAGTAGTTCCTAAAACTCTAATTTGGCCGTCTCTTCAGTGTTGCCAACTAATACTAGATATCACCAAAGAGGGTAAAATCACAATGCTATGTACTGAAATAATAATAATAATAATAATAATAATAATAATAATAATAATAATAATAATAATAATATAGTTTTAACAATAATAATATCTTATTTACTACACCTCATCTTTATATTGCGAGCTGTTTCCTAAATGGTTCTATAATTTATTTATGAAATAGTATGTTTTCCTCCTTTACTTCTCCCATATTATGTTCGTAATTAGGATTAGTATGATCTAATATTACAATTTATTTTGTCAGGCAACATGAAATATATTGCTTTGACTAAAGAGTTTACGATTCATAAGACCTAACCTAAAAATGTATTTACTTACTTGCATTTTCATCAGTTTGCTTTACTGTAAACCGAAATCATTGCTGCCAACAGTTAGAAAATAACTGCCAGTTATAGTATTTGTTAGTACCCGAAATTCGAAACGAACTTGGTAAACGAAAATTAAACCTGAGAACTAGAAAATCACTATAATCCACTATCATATTCAGTAATAGTGGGAAAATGGTTAGGTTCCACCGTTAGAGTATTAAGTAAGCTGATCCGGACTATACTGTACTCCAACCAGGAGAAAGTCTCAGGGGAATGAGACGCATCGGGGTAATGCTGTCAATGAATATTGATGTCATAAGATGTCATAAGGTCACACACGTGGGTACACGCATCTCCATTGGCTAACTCTCAAAGCACAAACCATAACACTGATACACACATACATATATTACCCTAGTTACAAACTTAGATCACGGTTAATCTCTTGGTTGTGGTTTAACAGCAGGAGTGTCGGTAAGCAGAAGAGTTTGAAGGCGCACACTTCCAGATGACAACTCGTAAGCATTACGAAGAGACTACTCTGATATGAATGTCATAACATCAGTCTGCTTGGTGTTAAACTGGATTATTATCCAACCACAGGATGTATAATAACTGCACTAGAGTTTAACTTAATTCCTATATCACGTTCAGTGTTTTCACGGCTATATTATCAATATAATTCAGTGCTAGACCGAAACACAACGAACGTGACCTCCTGCATCATCTTGTAAAATGTGATAATGCAGGCGTTCGGCTTTGTAATTGCCATGCAAGATAAACTGCTGATGAATAAAAACTGAACATATGCTGGAGAGCGCATGTTTTTTAAACTGACGTTATAACAATAATATTATCTATCTACTTCGCTCCAATAGATGACGCAATAGCAAGCACATTCCTTTCACGGTTAATCTCCTGGTTGGAGAACAGTAACTGAAGTAAATGAAAATAATTGATACAGTACAAGTTTTCCCTATCATAAAAGCTGTAGTGCAGAAGCAGCATCTACAATAATAATAATAATACTTACTTACTTACTCACTCACTTACTGGCTTTTAAGGAACCCGGAGGTTCATTGCCGCCCTCATATAAGCCCGCCATTGGTCCCCATCCTGAGCTAGATTAATCCAGTCTCTATCATCATATCCCACCTCCCTCAGATCCATTTTAATATTATCTTCCCATCTACGTCTCGGCCTCCCCAAAGGTCTTTTTCCCTCCGGCCTCCCAACTAACACTCTATATGCATTTCTGGATCCGCCCATACGTGCTACATGCCCTGCCCATCTCAAACGTCTGGATTTAATGTTCCTAATTATGTCAGGTGAATAATACACTGCATGCAGTTCTGTATTGTGTAACTTTCTCCATTCTCCTGTAACTTCATCCCTCTTAGCCCCAAATATATTCCTAAGAACCTTATTCTCGAACACCCTTAACCTATGTTCCTCTCTCAAAGTGAGAGTCCAAGTTTCACAACCATAAAGAACAATACAATAATAATAATAATAATAATAATAATAATAATAATAATAATATTCCACAAAAGTAATGCAAGGTGGTCCAAAAATTGCAGTACAGCATATTATTTCAAAAGCTAAAAGAAAAATGAAACATTTGAATACAAGTGAACTAGATATGCGGGCCCACCTTTTGGAGTATTACACAAAAATGGCAGCCATCTTAAAATCTGCAATTTTGAATTGACATCAATGTTTTTAAATGGGAATTTAAATTTTCCCACGAATTCATTCCTATAATCAGATTTTGCCTACCTGTTAAGATTTAGGTGTTATTGGCACCCAGGACAAATCGTAATTAAATTTCTGGTGAACAAAGCAGACGTTGGAGACAGTTATCTCTCTATCATTCCAACAACATTCTCCAAATTCCCTTATTTCGACTATCATCTGTAATAAGGTGGGTGCTCCTGTTATGGCCATGTTCCTGATATGGCCACCCCCCTATTGTGAGTTAGTTAACCAAAAAATCCGCTAAATTGCAGCAGCATCCAATGAAAGGGCATCCTGGTATATCACTTGATCGTTTTCCATTCAGTCAGGTTGAGCAATATGGCGTCAGTTGCCTGTTTTGCGGTTTTCATGTGACCTCTTCTTATTTTTCTCTGGTAAGTCTCCTTTGTTTTATGCATGTTTTTCAAAGACTTGTTTCATGAAAACCATCGTACTCCATTCAGCTTTTAATGTTCTGTTGATTGGTGTTGTTGATGGCGTATCTTTTACGACTTGTTCATAATCAATCGATTTTCGTGAAAGCTTACCTGCCTCTGATATGGCCATATCAAATGCACCATGGCCATATTAAGTTCATTTCACTTTTATTTTTTCACCTGACAAATTTATATGCCTTATAGCTGGGATTACGCAAAAGTTTTGTATTTTAAGAAAAACAACTTAATTTTTTATGGAAATATCTGTTTTGACTACACTTTTGAATTATAAAAAACATTATTAAGTGTCATATTTATTCATTTTACACCAAAATTGTTTAATTTTAGCACAACTGCGCTATCAAACTGAAAACAATCACGATTTGTAGAACATGGAACAAGGGTGGCCATATCATGTGCGCATGTTCTTGATATGGCCACTAGGTAGACTTTTGGAATTTGGGACTTTTTGGACAATTAAAGGTATTTTTATGGGGAAAGGAAATTGTTTTAAGAAAGTCCATTAGACTGAGAACGAGTAAGAAAAAAGTGGTTTACATTTTTTTTTTAATGGCAGCTAGAAAAATTTTCAAACCTTAGCATGGCCATGTCAGGGACACCTATCTTAGTTAAAATTATGCTAGGATGAAGTCTTGCGGGTAGAAGGATTTTCCGAAGTTGATATAAGAAGGGTTTGGGGCTTCAGTCCCCTGAGCTCATCAGGCTACTCGTCCTAGAATGAAACCTGGCTCTGTCAGGGCTGAGTCAGGGAGCCCACCTGTCATCATCGGATTCACGAATGCCACCAGATCAGCGGTCGGACTTGTAAAATTCTTCAGACATGTAGGAAGCACAGTGGGTCAAAGGAAGCCTTAGTGCAAGGTTCTGTTGAGGGTCCAGACCTCGAAAAGCCAGGCCAAACTAACCCCTATGGCATATGCACTCTTATCTATTGTATGGAGGATACTCCAAGTTTTGGGTCATTGTTTTCGGTTTCACTAGACACTAGACAATGTGATGTGATGTTCATAGAAACACATTAATTGAGTTTGAAATTAATTTCAACGAATGCGGGGCAAAATGGGATATTAGATCAAACGGATGGCGAGATAACATTGTAACTTGGGACAGTCATGTTCAAAAGCTATGGTCATCCTGTTTGTTAATCGAATGAGTAATGAAGATTCCACAGTACATTTCACACAAAATACACAAAGACACATATACAGTATGTGCTGTGAGTAACATCAAACGATATTCAGATAAATGTACATGATAATGGCAGTACTCATGTTGTTTTCGGTTCTACTAGACAAACTGGTATATTGTTCATACAAATACATTACGTTTGAAATTCATTTTAATAAAAACGTGGTAGAATGGGGTATAAGGTTAAAAGGATGGCGAGACGATATCGTAAACATAATATTTTCAAAACTTAAGGTCATCCTGTGTGTTACTCGAATGAAAAATCCATTTCATACAAAAAAGTACACAAAGAGTATGCTATACCATGCATTCTCTTAACCCGTTCAGAAACTTTCTCCCGCCAAAATTAAAACAGACTTTAGTGCAAGCCCTCGTATTACCACTGTTTGACTTTTGCGACATAATACTTACAGACTTAACAACTGAACTTTCCAACAAACTCCAGCGTGTGCACAATGTGTGTGTCAGATTCACCAGCAATGCTCGCAGATTTGACATTATTCCATCCTCAAATATTTACCCTGGCTGCGACTCAATAACCATAGAATACGTCCTCATTCCCTGTCACTTCTGTTTCGAGTTCTCAACACTTCCACTCCAAATTATCTGCGTTCCCGGTTTAACTACTTATCCTCCAATCACAATCTAAACACCAGGTCACAGGAGAGCCAAATCCTAGCAATTCCTCCTTATAGACCATCCCACTATCCATCCTCTTTTACTGTCTCAGTTCCCCATGAATGGAATTCTCTATCTCAGAAGACTAGGGGCTGCTAGACAATAACTACTTTCAAGAAAAGGCTAAACGATTTTCTTACGGGCGCAGTCAAATTGAAGTTACAATTATAATCATGATCGGTTTAATAATTTCATTATATTTCGGTATGACTATTATTATTATTATTATTATTATTATTATCAATAATAAATAGTTATTTTATTGGTGTGTTGGGAAAATGAAATGAATTGTTATTGTATTATATTAATTATATAATATATATTGTTGTTGTTTTTGTTTAGTCAACTATCCTAAGACAGGTCTGACTCTCATAAGTGATACCAAAAAGCACTACTTATGAGGCAACTAGGCCAGAAGATAATGGGTAGGAGTCCACACCTGTCGAGTAAAGGTTAGCGTGTCTGGTCGCGAAAATAGGTGGCCCGGGTTCGATTCCCGGTCGGGGCAAGTTACCTGGTTGAGGTTTTTTCCGTAGTTTTCCCTCAACCCAATATGAGCAAATGCTGGGTAACTTTCGGTGCTGGACTCCGGACTCATTTCACTGGCATTATCACGTTCATCTCATTCAGACGCTAAATAACCTAAGATGTTGATAAAGCGTCGTAAAATAACCTACTAAAATTAAAAAAAAAAATAATGATAGGATGGCCAGTTCCTTTCCCCCTCCATTGCATACATCGCCGATTAGCTACATGTTACACTAATCAGACTTCAGATGTATAGGCCTACACACAATTGTTCTTCCTCTGACACATATCGTCAAGTGTGATGTATTACCTGATAATAGATGTACATTATCAGCCAGAACCTCAATCAAAGGGTAATGTATGTATATATATATATATATATATATATATATATATATATATATTACTGTATTACATTAATTATGTAATATATATTGTATTATTTCAATTAAGCCTATGTTTTTTACAGTAATGTAGAAATTTTGTATTATAATAATAATAATAATAATAGTAATAATAATAATAATAATAATAATAATAATAATAATAATAATAATAATAATGTTTTATTTTCGCTGGCAGAGTTAAGGCCATAAGGCCTTCTCTTCCACTCAACCGGCCTTAATCAATACAATACATATTTAAATTACAAACTACACTTAAAAGGTTCTCCAGCAATATTCTTCAATTTTAACGACTAGTAGACTACATATTTATTTAAATTTAGATAAACCTATAAGGTAAAGTAGTAATTTAATTTATGAGCTAATTTAATTCATCAATTATAATTAATTTAATATTTGAGATAGCTAGTAAAATGATGAAAATTAATTTAATATAAGCTTACTAGAACTATGTTACAGAGAGAAAAAAATATATACAGTATATATATATATATATATATATATATATATATATATATATATATATATATGTATATATATATATATAAATCTAAAATATATTTTTATAATGAGAATATTAATGTAATTGCCATTAGAGGTTTTGTAAATCTATTTAGAGAAATTAATGATAATAAGAATGGACAGATGTTAGTTTCATTATAAGTGGTTTAGTGGAAAAGAAGACCTAATGGCCTTAACTCTGCCAGTTAAAATAAACAACCATTATTATTATTATTTACTAAAGATGTTATTAATTGGTCCAACAGAATAATACCTGTTATAGTGACAATTAATATTTGAGGAGAAAAATTCGCTCCGACGCCGGGGATCGAACCCGGGCCCTTGGTTCTACGTACCAAGCGCTCTGACCAATGAGCTACGCCGAATTCAATCCACAAGACCGGACCGAACTCTCCTCTTACAGCGTTGTTTCCCTTTTGTGGCCTGACTCGAAGTTGGGCATATACGTTGACGTTTTTCAAGTCAACTGCCATTATACAAGGAGTGAATAATGGCCGGGATTCCGCAGTAAAGTGCAAAGCAATCTGTACAGAATCATGCACTGCTAGCTAGACGAATTTACTAAAGATGTTATTAATTGGTCCAACAGAATAATATCTGTTACAGTGACAATTAATATTAGAGGAGAAAAATTCGCTCCGGCGCCGGGGATCGAACCCGGGTCCTTGGTTTTACGTATCAAGCGCTCTGACTACTGAGCTACGCCGAATTCAATCCAGGAGGAGGGGTCGATCCGGTGCTGTGGATTGAATTCGGCATAGCTCAGTAGTCAGAGCGCTTGATACGTAAAACCAAGGACCCAGGTTCGATCCTCGGCGCCGGAGCGAATTTTTCTTCTCAAATATTTATTATTATTATTATTATTATTATTATTATTATTATTATTAGCACGTATGGGTGAATCCAGAAATGCATATAGGCCTAGGGTGTTAGTTGGGAGGCCGGAGGGAAAAATACCTTTGGGGAGACCGAGACGTAGATGGGAAGATAATATTAAAATGGATTTGAAGGAGGTGGGATATGATGATAGAGACTGGATTAATCTTGCTCAGGATAGGGACCAATGGCGGGCTTATGTGAGAGCGGCAATGAACCTCCGGGTTCCTTAAACGCCAGTAACTAAGTATTATTATTATTATTATTATTATTATTATTATTATTATTATTATTATTATTATTAATGTTGTGAGAAATTTGAACCACCACTAGCCACTTACATGTAGTGGATGTTCCTGGTCATGTGGTGGGCATGGCGAGAGGCTACCGCAGAAGACAAATGATGGAAGGTTAATTCTGCCGGTATGCGTTTTATCTAATGGCGTGCCAATGCGATTAGCTGGTTCGCGAACCTCCATTTATGGACCACCCTCTAGAAGATAATAGACAGCCATCCTGTTTCAGCCAGAGGGATATAAATTTCTATTTCCTCGCCGGTAATGTAACCGGGTCTGTTCGAGCTATAGGCTACTTCAGCAGACTTTACAAAAATATCATATTTGCCCAATACAAACAGCGGAAATTAAATCTCTGCTAGCGGAGAAGAGATGTATGCGAATTAAAAGAACAGAAAGCAATGAAAATAATAATTAACTGTTCATATTGTTTACAAATAAAAAACAGGCGTCATGATTATGGCACATACTTGATCAGTGTGTGTTTATTACACGTTTCGTAGTACCTATTTTAGTTCTTGAAAAAATTAAAATTATGGTTTATTTAACGACGTTCGCAACTGCAGAGATTATATCAGTGTCGCCGGTGTGCCGGAATTTTGTCCCGCAGGAGTTCTTTTACATACCAGTAAATCTACTGACATGAGCCTGTCGTATTCAAACACACTTAAATTCCATCGACCTCGGCAGGGATCGAACCCGCAACCTCGAGCATAGAGGGTCAGCGCTATACCAATTATCCTACCTAGGCCAACTAGTTCTTTTATCAGTTTAACAATAATATTCTTAATTAATATTTGAAAAAAAAAATTCGCTCCGACGACGGGGATCGAACCCGGGTCCTTGGTTCTACATACCAAGCGCTCTGACCACTGAGCTACACCAAGGACCCGGGTTCGATCCTCGGCGGCGGAGCGAATTTTTCTCCTCAAATATTAATTGTCAATATTACAGATATTATTCTGTAGGACAAATTACTAAATCCATAATATTCTCAAAGTTGCAGTGCATATATTTGTACAGATTACTGTGCACTTAACTGCGGAATCCCGGCCAAACAAGTCACTCAGCTGAGTGCGCTCCTACGTAGTATAATGGCAGTTGACATTGGACATATACGTCAACATATATGCCTAGCTTGGAGTCAGGCCACAAAGGGAAAGGAGAAGGGTTCGGTCTGGTGCTGTGGATTGAATTCGGGGTACGTAACCAAGGACCCGGGTTCGATCCCCAGCGCCGGAGCGAATTTTTCTCCTCAAATATTAATTGTCGATATTACAGATATTATTCTGTAGGACAAATTAATAAATCTATAATAATATTCTTGTTTGCAGTTCATTTTTCTAAAATTATAATTCATTAGAGATACATAATTGAAACTGTTTACTGTTCACCGGAATAAAAAATAAGTCCCGCATTTCGCCTTGCATACAAAACGTAATTTGTAATTTGAAAAAGTAAGATTTTTTACTTCAGTTATTAATTGAGGAGTCTAGTATCAAAATCGGACAAGTCACAAAATTTAAGAAAATTAGTTTTAATTATAAACTGAAAACAGTAGTATGTCTCTGATTCTATGAATCAAGAATTTGCTACAAAATCGGCCACGTCATTGTATTACAAATCACTGAATATAGGGGTCGTGAAACAAAACGGGTCAAGTCACTTAGCCAGTGAATTCAAAACCGGCCAAGTCAAGGAGCGGCTTAGTGTCATCCTGGCGCGATGTATTTTTTATGTTTTGAATCCTACATTGCTGGATTTAAGTCTGGGCTTATGAAGGCCACCAAAGGGACACGATACCAACTTCATCCAAAAAAGTCGACACGCACCGAGCAGCGTAAGGAAGGGCATTATCATGCATAAGGATCTCAGGGTGATTCACGGGGAAAGGTAAAAAATTTAGTATACGAAATCTTAGACCATTTCGCGTGAAAAAGTTCATATGAACATAGGTCCGTTTTCGAACAATGGTGGAGATAGTTGCATTTTTTTTTTTTTGGTGACGCTGCTGACGTGAGATGTGAGACAAGGTCACGGATCGCAATGAATGACGTAACATTGGAATCTGCATTGTGAGCGACGTGGATAAGTCCATTCACCTCACAAACCTGGTGATGGGGCATTCATTACAAATTTCCAATCGCCTGCCCTTATCTGATGTAATGACACAGATCCCGCACATAACACAAATACACTATCGCTTATCAGTTCACAGCAGTTCAGTCAGCTACCTACAGTACAGTAGTTATACAGGTACAGTTATGGGAAGTGTTGAGTTGTGTTTTTCAAGATGCCTTATAAATTTTCGACTGCAGAATACGCCGATATTGTGTATGTTTATGGTTTGTGCGATGGAAGTTCCTTGCGTGCCGTCGCTGAATATGAACGACGCTTTCCGAACAGAAGAGTACCATATAGAAGAGTATTTACTGTCTATGGGGTTGGATGGAAGACTTGGTATACCAAAGAGAGGTAAAAACAAGAGAGGCGCTAATCGACCATATTTTGGATGCTGCACGCCGTATAAAGAACAGCCACGTGCAACTCTCCCGAGCGATGAGCGCGATTCACGCCCGAGCGCAACAGTGCATTGAAGTAGAAAAAGGTATGTGCGAAAACATCGACCCCCGACATCTAGAATATTAGGCTCTATGTATGCATACGTGAATATAAACTTTAAATTTGACTCAGAATGACTTCAGAATTCACATCCCAAATTTTTTACCTTTCCTCGTGAATCACCCTGTATTGATGAGGTTATTCATTAATCATTATCATGTGGTTCCGTTCTCGATATTTGCAGGAGAAATTATTTTACTAAAGTTATTCATTCATTACTGATCCGTTATTTAGCGTGTTGTAGGATCACCAATGAGCTGCCAATGATTTCAATCTTCACAGATAGCGAGAGCGCCTGGTCACGTGACCATCACGGCCCAAAGACAACACAAAACACTCATCAGACAAGTGATACAAACCGAGTTTGTTTCCAACCGGAAAAAGAGTAGGAACCTGTTGACTTTCTAGCCGGAAGCTCTACTGCTTGTCCCACAGCATGCCCTCCAAAATATAAAGTTGAACTATTCTGTAAACATGCGTGGGCGCTAGTCCGCCTCTGAAACCAGGAAAACGTTGTAATTGCTGAAGTTATCGGATCTCATCTGAGTTGCGTGCGGTCTCCCAGACATGCACCTACGCCGGCTGTATTAATAAATAATCAGTAGATTAAAGGCTATTTTCAGGGAATCGTGTAATCGATATATTCTCTAAAAGTAGGGTACAAGGAGAACCCTTTAAATTCTAATGCATGCGAAGTCAGATCAAAAGTCCCTCGAGAAATCGGTCTAATGTTAAGGTCGAGCTTATTTTTATGACAGCAATATACGTGACTTCTATACCTGGACTGATAAGGTCACCACAAGAACAGAAAGAAAATTGGTAACCTCCATAAGTTTTGTATTCCGTCTGACATAATCCCAAGTCTAGTCTGTATTGGATATCTCATGATGGTAAATAGAATCCGAACACCATTTTTACGTTTCACTATTGAACATTGAAACATATTCTTAGTACAAAAGTAGTGGACATTTTGGGGCTATTGTATTCGTCAGATTTAATATTATTATTGTTGTCAAAGTTAAAGTCTGTACTCTGTTGGATAAAAATACCGAAAAGGAATCGTATAAGGCTAATAAAACAATAAAGGAACGAGTCTGGACTTTGATCATTATGTTATAACCAGAGATAGGAAGTTCGTACCGAAACTGTTAAGTTGTGTGAGCTTGAATTATATATTTATCGAATGAAAACTAGTAGCACAGCTCTCAATGTCAATGAATCAGAACGTCAAACATGTACAACCGGGTGGTAACCAAACTTGTGATCCAATCGTCCACGGCCTTAGAACAAGAAAATAATAAACGAATAATATAAAAAACAATAATTTGAAGGGTTCAGAGCCATAGTGGGCCAAGTGCCATTTATTAAAAACGGAGAAAGCAAGAGTTAAAATTAAGTGAAGACTGATATATCATTTAGTTTGAATGTGTATACTTTATATTACTTGCTATATGTTTCCATTGAATTATGGTAATAACTTAATTTTAACCCTTGTTTTCTACGGTTTTAGTAAATGGCGCTTGGCCCACTATGGTTCTGAACCCTTCATTTGTAAGTGAGGACCATTTTTGCAAAACTTGCTATCTGCAAAATTTGCTAAATTGAGATTTTGGTGGATTCGTTAACATAAAGCACGCCTCTACACGATGTTAAAGTTATCTTAGTAAAATTCAATTATTTCTCTTCATTATAGTGTGTCGAAGTGTGATGGTTGCACTTGTAACCTACTTGTCTCCATTCAGTTTTTGTCTCTCCTGTAAAATTTAGTTTTTTTCAGTTAGCAAGTTTTGCAAAAACGGTCCTCAATTATAAACGTAGTCCAAACTAAAATAATTTACCCATACATATAAAAATAACATAAAAAGTATACCATTATGATTCTATTAACAATATTTGTACTTTGAAATATTCGTTCTACGTCACAAGATGTTACTGGAGCAAATCTGAAATATGATACAGTATTTCTTACTATCGTCAGGTGAACAACAACTTTGTGAATCTAATAGTATATCTCGTATGTGGCACGTATACATATTAAACTCATGATTGTTTTCAAGAAAATTTTTCATTTCTATTATAATGACAGCTAGGAAGTTCGTATCGTAACTCTGATGTTAAATGAACTTGAACTTTAAATCAACCGAATGCATAGTAGCAAAGCCGCACGAGACGTCAACAGACCAGCAAGTTGTCTTTCAACCAACATTCAATGAAGAATAATCCCGGAGGAAATAAACGTGTTACACGCTCCTAGTTTCCATAATTATTTAACAACAGATGAGTTTACTTTTTTGGAATCATGCATAATATTAACATTACGTAAATAATACAATGATAACAGAATAACTCACTTTGTTGAAAACCTAAACGTACTTACTTACTTATGGCCTTTAAGGAACCGTCACATAAGCCCGCCATCGGTCCCTATTAATATAAATTAACAATATTTTTCAAACTACCCACGACTGTACACAGCTCCACAGAATGATACTATGCGTTGTTTATGTGAACTGCGTATCATCTATAGCGAGCAGGAGCAGGGCGAGGCGCGGATGATATCTATACTTCTCGCTGTACTCAATTGAAATCTACTGTTTTGGGACGAACTTTCTACCTATGGTTATAACTAGGCTCCGTATTCCAGCCACTAAAGACTGAAGTTAAAAACACATTGGGTATATAGGCTAATACTTCGAACACAGATAATGTAACGGATAAGGATATAAACAAACAGATCGTCGCTGCGTGTTCGTGGAGTACAGTCAACTGCCGACATTTTGAAGCTATACTGGTAAACACATGCTTGAGCCGTGATGTTCATTTTCATCGTGATTTTTGAAGTGAATAATAACGTGCATTCGTAAGTTACGGAACTTGAACATTTTCGGATGTCACTTGAAATGATTTTATATTGCAAAAAATTCTTTCAAAAACACATGATGTTATTGGTGCATGATGTAGTACAAGATATTCCTATTGTCTGATATTTGTTCGTGTTTCATTAGGATATTGCATAAAGTGAAAGAATCGACTTGTTCTTTTTTTTCTCTAATGATGTTGGGTGTATCTTTTACAGGCGCGTTCACTCTAATTTATTAAATTTTGTTACCATTACTGTAAACATTTTTGTTGTAGTCGTTATATATTTTTTTTCTTAACTTATCTGTGAATTTTTGAGCCAGAAGGGAAATATTGTCTGCAAAGTCTAGATTTTCAAGCTTATATTCCTGTTTCCTTCTATCTATTGTTATTTTCATCACTTGGTCTGTCTGACAAGTAGTCTATAAATGTTTAGTGTTAAGTGATTTGTCATTCTACACTCTGCTCCAGGATTATTTTTAAGGTGTTCATAAGATTACACAATCCGGTTCCTAAACTTTGCTCACTCCTTGCAAAGTCATGACATCTTCCTCCCTATTTAATACCGGTATTACTCTTGATAGTATTAGAAATCCAATAATTTTCTATGTGCTTTTCTAGAAATTTCCTAAAATGTAGATTATTTAATTTATTAAATAGTATCTTAGCACTGAACATCATGGTAGGCTACACAAATCCATGCTAAACATCGCGTTTTATATCTTCATAGTTTTTTTTTTCAGATTTTGATGATACCGATTCTTTTAGATTAGGGGAGAGTCGGGTAGTATCGGACAACGGGTAGTGCGGGACAGTGCGTTTATTTCATATACCACCATATGGTAGTACCTGAATGACATGGTTACGTTTCTCTATGCGACATCACAGAAACGTAACCATGTCAATCAGGTACTATCATCGTGTGGTAGATGAAAGAAACTCACTGTCCGATATTACCCGACGTCCGATACTACCCGACTCTCCCCTACGTTCAACACACTTTCTGTGCCTTTTGGTATTTCAGTGTCTTTCAGTGCACTGTTTTTATCACTTTCACGTTTATTTTACACAATTTATATGTAATGTTGTCTATATTGACAGTGAAAATATTAGTTGAAATATTCTCAACTATGCCCAACAATATTACACGCTTGAGCGTCTTACCTAAGGCATTTTACCTCTGCAATGAACCTCCAATCAACCACAAAGATGTAGTTATTTAAATAATACGGCTAGTAAGAGCAGTGATCGATAAGACTACTCACTATGACTGCGTCCCGGTTTTGACTTTCTAGAGGAAGAGGGCAGAGGATGCGTAACTATTTTGTATACGAACGTACCTGTACCTGCGCTGTGATGTCACATATACTTCGCATCAGGCAACCTCATTCCAGTTTATAAGTAGCTGGAATACGGAATCTAGTTATAACACTAGGTACACAAATTATTCTCTTCAAATCTTTATTTTTATTACTGATAAAAAAAAATCCCTAATTAGTATATCCAGAAATTATTTAAAATTTAAAGAAGAAGAAAAAGTTTTTTTTCTGTTATCTTCGCTAATGTGAACTTAAATTTCACCGAATTAATCACTAGCCTCTGATATTAAACAATATGTATCCAGCATGACTTCGTAAACACTATATTTAGCTACAAAATCACTGAAGTTACAATGCAATGTCTGCAGTTTGTGTAGGCCTGCTACTGTGGGCAGCTACACAGAATGATGATTTCTATTGCATGTTCTGAGATATTTTAGTAGCTTAGGCCAGAGTTGCCTAAGCCACAATTTTTAGCCGCAGATTTCTACATAAAATGATTGTAAATTATCATTTATATGTGTGCCAAAGTATAAGTATTAGATAAATATTATATTAGAGTAAATGAGATAATTTCCAATTGAGAGCATATAGTTTTGTGCGAGATCGTGCGTATTTGCTTGGTTTCCGCACAAAACCAATCCGCGGAAAGTCTAAAATTCCACATTCAGTATTCCCAACCTAACACACATAACAATTTCCCTCTTCTTACCGCTTAAGTGACATATTGAATTTACTGCTTTAGGCTTTTAACATATTATTTTTAGAGACGTTCAGTATAGTAATAATTGTACATTGGAAACTTACCACTGCAATTTCACCTAAATTGCACTGTTAATTATTGTTTTTAAATATTTGCAAAATTGAGTAAACTCTACAACTCCACTAAAGTTACTGCACAACAGAAAAAACTGGTGGTGGTGCTCCAGTGACTCTGAATAACAGCACAAATGTAACAATTAATTTCACTGTGCAGAATTAGATGTCAAAGATATTTTCCATT
Source organism: Periplaneta americana (assembly GCF_040183065.1). Lineage (NCBI taxonomy): Eukaryota > Metazoa > Arthropoda > Insecta > Blattodea > Blattidae > Periplaneta > Periplaneta americana. The sequence goes on along the minus strand of NC_091125.1, from coordinate 128,651,213 downwards.
TCTAAACATCTCCTTGACCGGCAAAACTAAACTTGCCGATGTTATTACTGCAATATGTTATATAAATAATATTGTTAAAATATTGAAAATGAAAAATAAATCATTACATAATATTATCATTTGTTTTAAGTTCGCATTTATAGACTGAGAGAAAAAAGACAGACGTATGTCATGGCCTGATGGAGTATAGTAAACACAGAAAACATTTTAAAGCAACAATGTTGAAGATAGATATTTTTGTTTTCCAAATTTGCCGTCATTGAACAGAAACCAAGATGGAGATTTCATTGTAACTAATTAGAAATTCCTCTTTCAAGTATGTAATAAACGATCTTCGCACAAAATAATGTACGATACACGAGCGGTATGTTTTCTTTCAATTCTCGGAAATTAAAAAAGCTCAACTACGTTTCGCTTTTTCAAACTTTTCCTCGAACATAAAAACTTCAACATACTGCTCTTGTAACGCATATTACTGTTAATAACGAGGTCTGAGTTTAGACTTCAATAACTTTTTTGAGTGTAATTGTGGCTTAGGCAACTCTGGCACTGAGCGACTTATTTATTAGCGTCACTGCTGGGTTAATGAAGAAGAGCAGGAGAGCTCGCTGGTCAAAAACTGAATATTTTAAACGCGTTGCAAGGATATACTGTATATTTACTATACGCCACTGAAGAGAAGCGTGTCCTCACCCAGTTAATGACCTTTTCCCAACTTCAAACGATATCATTCTCCCAACTAGACAGGCGATATCCGACATTTCGGTGCGTCTAAAAATTTATTGTCCTGGTTTTGTTTCCGATAAAGTACATATGTTGAGTAAATAAAACATTATTTCTATAGGGTAAGTGAAGGTATTAACGCCATGCAGGTTATAACGTCATCTAATATTTTACAATTAGGTACGTGAAAATCTACGTTGGGAGCCCATAGTCAGAGAAGTGTGTGTTTAGAGGAACCTTTCTTAAACGTCTGGAACCAACAATGAAACGGGTTTCTGTCTTTACTTAAGTTTAACAACCTTTAAGTGAAGAAGTGTGCGCTTGAGCTGATTCTCGAGCGACGTGAGTGAGTGATGTGTATTGTGTATAAAGTACGTACAGATAATTACTTATTGTTTATTGTTAGTAAAATAACATGTACAAAAATACAATCTTAGTTCTTCCCTGAAGGAGTAAAAACTCGTGCTCAGGGAGATATCTAAACACAAAGATAAACACAAACAAAGATAATTATTTGACACAAACTGGGTCAAGAAAAAAAATACGGGAATAAATTAACTTTAAAAATACAATTTCAATTTTAACAATTTAAATCATACAAATACATATACATATTAAATCAATATATATTACTTAAAAAGTGAATTCCTAATGCTATTTTTGAAATTTCTGATACTAAAATTTTCCAAATTTGGGTATTTATCAATTATTTTATTGTATAACCTTGGACCAAAGTAGGTACCATGGCTCAGAGCTGTGCTTGTGAAACACTTTGGTTCCTCTAGTTGTATAAAATCTTATCTTTCAGTTCCATATTTATGATGATACAATTTGAATTTATTACGGTTTTTATGTATGAAGATTAATAAGGCAATATAATAAATCTGTTTAATTTTCAAAATATTAAAATCAGTAAACAAAAGCTCGGATCAGTAATCAATTGGTTTATTAAGGCATATTTTAATTATTCTTTTCTGAATAAGTATTAGTGGAGTGAGATTAGAAATACTTGCATGTCCCACACTAAAATTCTATACTGGAAAATAATAGTGAATGATGAAATGTTAAGTTTAGTGGAGTGAGATTAGAATAATAGTGAATGATGAAATGTTAACTTTAGTGGAGTGAGATTAGAAATACTTGCATGTCCCACACTAAAATTCTATACTGGAGAATAATAGTGAATGATGAAATGTTAAGTTTAGTGGAGTGAGATTAGAAATACTTGCATGTCCCACACTAAAATTCTATACTGGAGAATAATAGTGAATGATGAAATGTTAAGTTTAGTGGAGTGAGATTAGAAATACTTGCATGTCCCACACTAAAATTCTATACTGGAGAATAATAGTGAATGATGAAATGTTAAGTTTAGTGGAGTGAGATTAGAAATACTTGCATGTCCCACACTAAAATTCTATACTGGAGAATAATAGTGAATGATGAAATGTTAAGTTTAGTGGAGTGAGATTAGAAATACTTGCATGTCCCACACTAAAATTCTATACTGGAGAATAATAGTGAATGATGAAATGTTAAGTTTAGTGGAGTGAGATTAGAAATACTTGCATGTCCCACACTAAAATTCTATACTGGAGAATACTAGTGAATGATGAAATGTTAAGTTTAGTGGAGTGAGATTAGAAATACTTGCATGTCCCACACTAAAATTCTATACTGGAGAATAATAGTGAATGATGAAATGTTAAGTTTAGTGGAGTGAGATTAGAAATACTTGCATGTCCCACACTAAAATTCTATACTGGAGAATAATAGTGAATGATGAAATGTTAAGTTTAGTGGAGTGAGATTAGAAATACTTGCATGTCCCACACTAAAATTCTATACTGGAGAATAATAGTGAATGATGAAATGTTAAGTTTAGTGGAGTGAGATTAGAAATACTTGCATGTCCCACACTAAAATTCTATACTGGAGAATAATAGTGAATGATGAAATGTTAAGTTTAGTGGAGTGAGATTAGAAATACTTGCATGTCCCACACTAAAATTCTATACTGGAGAATACTAGTGAATGATGAAATGTTAAGTTTAGTGGAGTGAGATTAGAAATACTTGCATGTCCCACACTAAAATTCTATACTGGAGAATAATAGTGAATGATGAAATGTTAAGTTTAGTGGAGTGAGATTAGAAATACTTGCATGTCCCACACTAAAATTCTATACTGGAGAATAATAGTGAATGATGAAATGTTAAGTTCAGTGGAGTGAGATTAGAAATACTTGCATGTCCCCACCCTAAAATTCCATACTGGAGAATAATAGTGAATGATGAAATGTTAAGTTTAGTGGAGTGGCGTTGTATTAAACTGTATAATATTATATTATGGTAATTATCCATTTTAAATAGAATTTGCAACTGCAGGTAATAACGCCATTTCGCTGTGAGAATAAACTTTGAATTTAGTATGTCATAATAGGAAGAGGAAAAGAAATTAGTTTGGTCACTGCCTGAGAAGAAACTGCCTACTGAAGGATGCACTGGAAGGAATAATAATAATAATAATAATAATAATAATAATAATAATAATAACAATAATAATAATAATGTTTTATTTTCGCTGGCAGAGTTAAGGCCATAAGGCCTTCTCTTCCACTCAACCAGTCTTAATCAATACAATACTTATTTAAATTACGAATATTTACACTACACTTAAAAGATTCTCCAGCAATATTCTTCAGTTAAGTTTTAACGACTAGTAGACTACATATTTATTTAAATTTAGATAAACCTATAAGGTAAAGTATTAACTTAATTTAAGAGCTAATTTAATTCAATCAATTATAATTAATTTGAGATTTGAGATAGCTAGTAAAACGATGAAAATTAATTTAATATAAGCTTACTAGAACTATGTTACAGGGAGAAAAAAAAATATATATATATAAAATAATTTGGAATGGTGAACGGGAGAAGAGTTCGGGGTAAAAGAAGATATCAAATGATAGACGACATTAAGATATATGGATCATATGAGGAGACAAAGAGGAAGGCAGAAAATAGGAAAGACTGGAGAAAGCTGGTTTTTCAGTGAAAGACCTGCCCTTGGGCAGAACACTAACGAATGAAAATAATAATAATAATAAAGCGCACAAATTGTGCATAAATGAAAGTCACTTGGATTGAACAAAGTTCAAAATACATAAAAATACATAAATGGTAATGTATGTAGACTTCCTGCTCAATAGACATGCAGAAGAAGTTGCCGCTACTCCTAGGCGGCAAGTTACGGTACAATCCAAGATGCACACAGTTCGGTACATCAATGTGTAATCTCGTTAGTTTTGTGAAGCGATGTCAGGGAATGCATCAAGGACAATGCAGGTACCTATTTTATGGCGTTAAATAAAGATCAGTTTACACTTGGGGTGGCTGCATGATCGGTTGATCCGGGTTCGAGTCCTGGTCAAGTCTGAGATTTTTCACTGAAAATTCCATAGTGACGTGTAAGATCGCAGTTCTGAATTTTTCTCAGGGATTTCCCTTCTCCCCATGTTAGGAATCGACATCATTTCCTGGGCAACTCATAGGATTTCCCGACTGTCGCCAACTTTCGACACATGGATTCTAGTATGTTCTGATGAAACCTTTCCCCATGCTCTCGCCCAAGTTCGATGGAAAGAAATCCAAGTGGGAATGGAGAAAGTGAATCTTAAGGGACATATTGCATCCCATTAATTTATACACCCTCAACAATTCTTCCACCAAATACCAGAGAATAAAACAAACATGATGACATTTAAAGACAAAGAACACGATGAGATCAAAAGTCACTGTGAATAATCAAATATTGGAACAGTTGACACACTTCAGATACCTTAGCTGAAACATTAATTACGAACAGGAAAAATATATAAGAAAGAAATCTACAAAGTACCTACTAAAACATACATGAAACAGTACAGAGAACATTAAAGAATAAAATAAAAAGAAAAACCAAATTGAAATTTTATAAGTTCATGGCTGTACTGATTCTAACACAGGCAGTGAAAATTAGATTACAACAAAAACAAACAGAATATGTATGATGAGACTTACTTGTGTTAAATTCTAACGTATCTTGTTTACATGTTTCGACCTATTTATGGGTCATCCTCAGAACTGGTCGTTGTTGGTCTTGGCGCCTCTTGTTTTGTTTCCTGTGAGGGTGTGTTCGTGTGGTATAGTATAGAGTCAAAGAGTGTATGTGTTCTGAAATTGAGTTGTGTGTTGAGAATTTTGTTGGAGTGTGTTTTCGTGTGTCTGTATATTTCATATTGTTCTAGTGTGTTTAGTTTAAATTCTACTCATCCAACCAAAAAGTCAGAAACTAAACACACTAGAACAATATGAAATATACAGACAGGGGCGGCCCGTCTTTATGTGCTACAGTGCTACAGCACAATGATAATTTTTGCTCAAATAATGTATTTGCAATACCACCATAGTATCTGATCTGCCATTTGACAATTTTCCGTGGTTATGTTCATGACGCGTTAGAGAGTGTTTAGTTTTCGCTCTTAGTTCTTTGGCGCCTCAGGGGGTTCGTTGTGCTACTCAGAACTCTAAATGAGAATGTAGACAATTAATGCGCATGTGCGAAGCTGAAATCACTGCCCTGATTGGCTATTTTTACGCGGGGAAGTGCTGTAGTCAGCTTCAGCACAACACAGCTTGGAGATTGCAAAAGTAAAGCGTAACGAGAGAATGCTTGTTTGTGGAAGAACTCGGAACTATTTACAACGTAGGCCTATTTGGTAATTCAAGTGTCCGACTACTGCTGCCGTCTACCTGGTTTTTGAGGTTCCTCGTGAATCAGTCAGCAAGCGACGGAGAATGGAATCCCAGAAAACTGAAGCCAAGGAAGTATGTGACCGTATAATTCAGAAAACTACTCACCGTTTCCAATCTTTAAGCTATCTAGATGTAGGTAACAAAATTGTTAAACAGAAAATTTTCTGGCAATTTTTGGATAGCCTAATTTTCCTGAACGCGAACTTGAAGTTGCTGTCAACAGCTATACTGTACTGAACAAAAGAGTGTTAAAGACACAACTTTGAGTTCTATACGGAACACCTGCCTTCCGGAATATAGATAGAGCTATTCAATTGTTACGATACATAGCCTCCAACAATTCACAGGATCCATTCTGTGAAGTAACACTGTCAATAGAAAAGAGTATGATATCCAAGTTGAAGGATTTAACACCAGAGTAATTGACAGGTTCTGCAGTAGGAAGGAACGTCGTATGGATTTCATATTTCGTCATTAGGTAAGTCTCAAATTAAGATAAATATATATAAGTGTATACAATAGGCCAATATAGAAATTGTAGCACACTCATTATTTTGACCACCAGCCGCTACTGTATACAGACACACGAAAACACACCCCAACGAAATTCTCAACACACAACTCAATTTCAGAACACACACACTCTTTGACTCTACACTATACCACACGAACACACCCTCACAGGAAACAAAACAAGAGGCGCCAAGACCAACAACGACCAGTTCTGAGGATGACCCATAAATAGGTCGAAACATGTAAACAAGGTACGTTAGAATTCAACACAAGAAAGTCTCATCATACATATTCCGAAGTAATACAGTGTTAAAAATTGTTTAATCAAGATGTAAAAACAAACATCTTCAAATTACAAGCGACGCAAATGAAGTTCTTGAGTACTGTCATCAGCGACATTGCAATAATGCTTAGCCACATAGTATTTCCATTTGATTTATTTAGCTGATTGTGTGAAGTTCATCAACTTTAAAAATGAATAAGATTGCATTGTGAAACACTGTAAGTTTACAAGCATTTGTAATCTTTTACTTGTGATTTGTAAATTGTTAATTTGTTAACATTGTGAAAAGGGCTCCAGGCCTCTTCTTGTGAATTTCCGCCATTAATCATCGTAATGTTGCACAGTACCTGTTATCAGTATTTGTTGTTCGTCTTCAGAACATAAGGTGAAATAACGTTGGATGATGCGTGACTAGTGTGTACACAAGGTCACCTTAAGCCTTCAAGCGACCCGCAAAAGTGAAGGTATATACGGAGTATAGCTCGGCAGTACTCGACCCTACTACACGGTTCGGTGAACATGCGAAAACAAAACAAAGCTGGGCGCTTGCAGACCAATGCTATAATAGCACAGTTTGGTAGTCAGAACTTCATTAGGAAATAATAAAATGTATTTTATCAGAAAGAAGGACTTTTTTTCTTTGAAACACTTAAAATGTTTACAGTCATTTATCGTAACGTGCAGAGACTCGTAAAGTACCGTATTTGCTCGCGTAATTTGCGCACTTTTTAATATACTTTGGCTGTTTTAAAAATTACGGTGCGTAAAATATGCGAATTTTTTAAATTAGACTTCTTGATCTGGGTTTTATTCGATTTTATAGTAATTGAGTACACAGTACTTTTGTCACCTAAGACTATTGGTAATCTTGAATTATAAATAATAATTAAATTGGATATATGACAATCATAAAGAATGCAAAGTACATAGCAGACATAACATTCTCAAAAGGTAGTCTTTAATTGAGTACATTTTACGAGTTTATAGGCCTATAGATGGTTGATCGATGCATTCTTCATGTTGCGGTGACAACTGCACGATACCTGTTAAACAGTAAAACTTGTCACAGTCGCTGCCCTTAGGGGTAATTTACAAGGACAAGCATCAGTGTTGAAGTGACGTTATTTAGGGCTTCTTTGTGAAGAGGGTAGTTGAGTTGGGTGCTGGTCAATGAACAATGCCGTGGAATGCAAATATTGGCTATGGAATTTAAAGAAGGAAAATTCATAGTACACTGAAAAAAAAATTGTACGTAAGATGTGTGCGGAAAATACACGGAGCAAAATTAAAGTTCAAAATAATCCTTTAAAATTTAGGGTACGTAAAATATGCGGTGTCGCAAAGTACGCGAGCAAATACGGTATGTACTAATAATTTATTTTATTTTAAGTTTGTGCTGATATTTATGTTTTTTCCATTTGTTAATTCCAACCTTTAATCAAATCTAAAGTATCTTAATGCGTTTTACTTACTGTCAAAATCAAAAGGAAAAAGAATATTTCCTCTAGAATGCAAGGAACTACTGCCGAGGGAACCTCACTTAATGATGAACCTGGTATATGACGACTCAATAATAATAATAATAATAATAATAATAATAATAATAATAATAATAATAATAACTGGGTAACATCCTTATCTGCTAATTTATTAGTGTAATTCGCGACATCTTTGCAAAGGTATTAAAACTTCTTATATTTCTATATTCCAATCACAGTGACACATTTAAAATTACAAGCGACGCAAATGAAGTTCTTGAGTAATGTCATCAGCGACATTGCAATAATGCTTAACCACATAGTATTTCCATTTGATTTATTTAGCTTTGGCTGTTTTAAAAATTACGGTGCGTAAAATATGCGAATTATTTTAATTAGACTTCTTGATCAGGGTTTTATTCGAGTTTATAATAATTGAGTACACAGTACTTTTGTCACCTAAGACTATTGGTAACCTTGAATTATAAATAATAATTAAATTGGATATATGACAATCATAAAGAATGCAAAGTACATAGCAGACATAACATTCTCAAAAGGTAGTCTTTAACGCTGTCACTTTGCTTCCTTTCCAACTCGCGCAGTTGTGTCGTATATGTAGATCGAAGTCACTTACTGGCTCTCCAACATCAGGGAAGGTGAAGTAAAGGGAACCTATCTGTTTGATCCATCACTGAGAACTATTCTTCACGACTGAAAGCTTTGGTATGTTAGAGGATTACCGTTTAGAAACAATGCATGAGAACATTACTGGCCAATCCCCATTCGCGTATAACTATTTTAACCCTCAATGAAAGCGAAATGGGACAAAAGGCCTAAGTCTTGTGAGGAGGAGACAATGACGAGTATTACGATATTGGGAAGTTGAAAGAGCTTTTATAAAATATCCGTTAAAGTGTAGTTTACATTATATTAAAAATAGAACCAGTGAAGCCTCAGTACAGACAGGAGCATTTAAACCACAAGTCAACATGTTTACAGCTAAAATAAATATCAGAGATAATACAATCGTTATGCTAACATGTCCCTTGCCTTGTATTTGTCAATTACCATCTTCAAGGAATCAAAACTTAACGTTTATTAAAAGTGTGGTATTTTATTTAAATTTTTAATGTTATAAATTTACTTTACCATAATCTGAATATTATGGATTTACTAATTTGTCCTATAGAAAAATCTCTGTAATGTTGACAATTAATATTTAAGGAGAAAAATTCGCTCCGGCGCCGGGGATCGAACCCGGATCCCCGGCGCCGGAGCGAATTTTTCTCCTCAAATATTGATTGTCAACATTACAGAGATTATTCTGTAAGACATATTAATAAATCCATAATATTCTCATAGCTAGCAGTGCATCATAACTGCGGAATCCCGGCCAAATAAGTCACTCAACTGATTGCGCGCCTAGTATAATGGTAGTTGATACTAGATATATATTGTATGTCAACATATACGCCTAACTTGGAGTCAGGCCACAAAGGGATACACTGAAGGAGGAAGGTTCGATCCGGTGCTGTAGATTGAATTCGGCGTAGCTCAGTGGTCAGAGCGCTTGGTACGTAGAACCAAGGAGCCGGGTTCGACCCCCGGCGCCGGAGCGAGTTTTTCTCCTCAAATATTCATTGTAAATATTAATAATCTGAATAGACAAAATACACAATCTCACAACAATTCCAACCAATTCCAACAGCTCCTTTGACGTTTTGTAATAGTACCTATATATTACGATACAAGGTTGGGAAGTGATTTTTACAAAATCGAGGAAAAGTTTGAAAAACGACCAGAGCGAGTTTTTTCAGTTTAATAAATTTTGTAATGCACTTTACAAACGTATATTGTACATTTTTTGCTCCATCATATTTTTAAAATTGCAAATACAAGATATCTTGCATTGAAAATTTATTCCAAAACTTTCACAAAACTGCACTGTAATGATTAACTAAGTAACAATAAGTGCACTGTAATGATATTTCAGTATAGTTTTGTGTTATGAAGAATGGTTTTCCTAGCAACAAGTTTCCTAGCAACAAGTAGCAATTCTAACTTTCGAGATCTAACAATACCTGTAAATACAACAAATCACGATCGTGCAAAAACATAAAACAGAGTATGTTCCAAGTTCGATAGTACAATCACAGTCTACTACATACAGTCACGAAGCTTGAGTTTTGAGGGTGCTAGAAACAATAGACTGTGACGGTACTATTTTGCATTGCCTGTAATGAGGCGATATTAGCGATCCTAGTGGTGAGCAACTACCTAATGTTTGCATATTTACTATGTATTGAGCTTCGCGACTGTATATACTAGAGTGTGGTACAATACCGTACATACAATCATTATTTTTAATAGCTGCGTTCCCATTTCTAGTTTGTTTATACCATGCTGACCACAAGACCAGAGAGCTCAAAATTCATGAACGTCTGGTTTTTGTTCACAGTTCTCAATAAGGACTGAACATTACTATCGCCAAAGCAGATTCTGACAGCTTGGAGTTACAAGTTAACATTTTACATTAAATCGATATAATGATTTTCAATAAGAGAAGATGTCAGATTTTTTAACATCCGTGACAGTATATACAGTAAGGTATGCTCAAAGTTGGCAACATTGTGCACCATAGCTATCATCAGGAAGGCGACGTGAGGTAGCTGTTATGTAACCTTGGTGTTTGATGCCCCTGATCACGTATATATCAGACCGGCCATTCCCATGTTATGAAACGGCAACATATAAAAGAGAACAACCACCAGGATGTCCACTGTCAAAAATGAATTTTTTGATAACGACCGCTAGATGCAAGTACTGCTGCAAGCTATTACTCCACGCAATTCCATCGAGTGACTACTTTTGTAGTCGCTAGATAAAAGTTGTCTTGAAAGTCCATTAGGCTGATCAATCTGTTATATGTGATCAGAGATGATGCGTAATGATTCGAGACAACAATGCAATTGATAGTCGAAACGATTTACACTTCAATATGACGCCAATGAATTATTTGAAATTGTAATGAAAATAATAGTCTACTTATGTAATTACAAAAAATTGGATTCATTTGGAAATTAACACAACAGCTAAGTACTTTAGAATTACAGTGTGTTAAACCATTTGTGTCTTTATACTCCCCGCAATTATTAATCACCCCCATTTCTGTGCGAATAACAATTTCGATTAGATTAAAATTAAGCTGAATATTTCGTTAAACTTTCACATTTACAGTACATATTTCCACCCTGAGCAGAAAAACGTGACGTAGCGCGCTTGAATGACGTCACCATATTAACAGAGAGCGTTACCAGATGTCTCCAATATGAAACGGAAGAACATTTCACGTAAAAAAGTGAAATATTTATACACAAATCGATATAATATTGTTGTGAATAAAACAAAAGGAAATTGAGACTATGGAGGTGACATTTTAATATCTGTGGCAGGGTACAAAAGAACCAACAGAAAACGATGTGATGAAATATAAAACCAGCTGCAAGTAACATCAGTACCGGTACATTAGAAAAATTAAAGTCAAAAAATGTAATTTTGGTACAAAAGGGTAAAGGCATCCTGTTTAAACGCTGTGAAGGCGCTTGGAGATTGAGCTTCATACAAAACAAACAATAACATATGGAAAAAATTATTACGTATCACAATAACGAAAGAGAGGCAGACTGTAGTCAGGTGATGACAGGAATATATTAGTGTTGGAAAAGGACTAGAATTAAGATCCTTACCCAAATTTTTAGTAGATTATATAACGATATCATATCAGCTACTAGGTTACTCAGCGTCGATGAAATTGGCGATAGCGGGACTGTATTTGGCGACGTGAGAAAGAATATCCGCCATGTGATTACCTGATATTCGCCTTACAGTTGGAGAAAATACTGGGGAAAAACCAACAAAGCAATCAGACCAAGCTGGAATCGAAACTACGCCTGCGAGCAGACTCGGATAAGCAGGCAAACGCCTCTGCCGCCTGAGTTACGCCGATGACTCTAATCAGCGACGACGATAATGATGATGATGATGATGATGATGATGAAAACAATTTAAAGAAATCAATAGTTTTGTTTATATTAAAATCAAGATAGGCTAATTGTTGTAAATAAGACAGAACAGAATGGAGACTGCTAAATTGAGCTTTAAGATCAATGTTAGAATATAAAATCTCTCGCGCCTTAGCGTCGTGGTCTAAGACATTATGTCTAGGACTCGCCTTACGACATGAGGGCTGGTTCTAGTCCTCACGGGAAGAAATATTCTCATGAGATTTCGGCCGATGCACACCCAGTACCGTAATGAATTCGGGGAGCTACAGTAGATAGCGAAATCCGGTTTCGAAAACGGCTGGGGAGATCATCGTGCTAACCTCACGATACCTCCGTTCTAGTTGTATGATCGTCCACCTCTGTTGAGGAATGTGAACGTGAGGCCAGCAACCGGTTGGTCGGCAATGACTATTCATGGGTTGTAGCGCCACTTATTATTACTATTATTATTATTATTATTATTATTATTATTATTATTATTATTATTATTATTATTATTATTATTTATCCTCTGACTCAGATTCCGGCTGATATGTACATCTACAGTGCGATCAGTTATGCTTTCCCACGCGACGCGGGGTTTTCCCAATGAGCGAGTCCCACTCGTTTGCAGCTCATTGGAGGGAGTGGCAAGCCTGCTTACTTAATTGTTGACCTTGCTGAATGTCTCAGTCGTAGCAAAGCTGTTCCTGGGTGTTTGTTGTGTTGTTCGTTTCTTAATTCGACAGTATTCATAAAGTGCATTATGCCTCGTGAGTTTACAACGACATAGCGTGTCTTTATTTACGATTCATTTGTGATAACTCAGTCAGCTCGTGAAGTTCGAAGACGGCTTCAAGAAAGATTCCCGGGTATAGACGCTCCAGATCGTAAAACAGTCCATAATCTTTATCATACATTTCATGAAACTGGAATTTTCTAGCCTAAGAAACCAAAAAAGCAGCGTAGGGTTCTCACTGAAGAAACATTACATGACAATCGTAATAGTCTAGAAAATTCTCCTAGAAACTATCTTCGTCGTCTTGCACAACAAGTGGGACTTCCATAGCGTCTATGCAATAGGCTACTAAATTATTGCACTTCAAGCTGTATAAAATAACTGTGGCACATGCTCTTCAGCCACATGACCCCGTACATAGGCGCATACTTTGTGAGTGAAAATATGATGAATAATTTCCTAAAGACATGCAAAAATGTGTGGAAAATGAAGGCTGGCAGTTTCATCACCTCATTTGATAATCTGGTAAGTAATGAGCCTCTTAAATTTGTTTGTGTATTGTTGTATGGTTGGTTTGTTTTATTGTTCTTCCCTCCCGCTAATCACCGAGACCCGGCTAACTGGCTAACCGGCTAACGAACGGCACGATCGCCCATAGGCAAAACACTCCGGCGGAAACCAAAACTGATCGCACTATATTATCAGGCAGTACATCTCACTTGACGGTATGTGTCAGAGAAAGAACAATTGTTTATATGCATCTGAAGTCTGACTAGTGTAACATGTAGCTAGTCGGCGATGTATGCAATGGAGGGGGAATGGAACTGTCCACCCTATCCCATTATCTCCTGACATAGTAGTCTCACAGTCTAGTGAATATATATACAGTCACGAAGCTCAATACGTAGTAAATATGCAAACATTAGATAGTTGCTCACCACTAGGATCGCTAATATCGCCTCATTACAGGCAATGCAAAATAGTACCGGCACAGTCTATTGTTTCTAGCACCCTCAAAACTCAAGCTTCGTGACTGTATATAGTAGACTGTGGTAGTCTCATAAGTGGTGCCATGTTGGTATCACTTGTGAGGTTCAGACCTGTCTTCAGACAGTGGACTAAACATTATTATTATTATTATTATTATTATTATTATTATTATTATTATTATTATTATTATTATTGTCAGGATATATAAGAACGACAGAAAATTAAATAAAGAGAAAGCCTATCAATAGCATTGTTATTGACAATAAACGTGAAAAATCGGTTTTACATGTACAAAGAGCGCACGACGATGTAATTCCTAAAATATAATTAATTGCATCCCACAATAGCGAAGGAACAGAGAAAGAGTTGTCATTAGATGAGAGTAAGCAAATTTATAGGCGTAACCGTAGCGACGATGATGATGGGGATGTTTATGAAGACAACCATTTCCAAGTCACCATATTGACAACCAAATCTGACATCAAAATTAATCACAGTCATTTGTTTTCCCAGGAGAAGAGGACGTCATCAACGACGCAGATAAGTGCAAGCACAGACATAACACTTTGTCTTGAGTAGACTTTTTTTGTACTTACCAGCTGAAGATTATGCAAGCACAGGTGGGCGTCCCCCCTGTGCCGAGGGGGGTAGGAAACCAGGTCGGAGTCGTGGAGCGTCGGCCGCTTCTCTTGACGTCCCATGACCCTCTGGAGCGGCGGTCGGGATTGCAGCCGACGCAGTGCGCAGGAGCTGCCCGGACCAGATCGATGATGCCTTGGGATGCGGCGACTGATGCTGCAGAGGCGTCCGACGCACGCCCACGCTTCACAGCTGATTGCCACACTCGGCTCCAGAAAGCGTTGGAACCCTGGCTTTCTCGGAAAAGCGATCTCCCTTCCGTTTAACCTCATCTTCATCACCCAGTCGGAGATACTGGCAGATAAGGAGTGTTACATTTGTCTTTGTCATTATGGAAGAGCACTGAAGTTGATAGAGCGATGGCGGATGAAGCTATAAATCCGGCGACTCTGAATTCAGTTCCTGGTAGAGCAGTAGAAATTTACCTTGCGAAATTCATGGCTATAACAAAACTAAACTAATTCTCTTTTACAGGCAAACAGCACTATCGATGAAATATGACAATATAGGGTAACAAAAATAATGGATGAAGCTATAAATCCAACGAACCTGAATACAGTTCCTGGTAGAGCAGTAGAAATTTACCTCGTGAAATTCATGGCTATAACAAAACTAAACTAATTCTCTTTTACAGACAAACTGCACTATCGATGAAATATCATAATATAGGGTAAAAAAACAATGGATGAAGTTATAAATCCAACGAACCTGAATTCAGTTCCTGGTAGAGCAGTAGAAATTTACCTTGTGAAATTCATGGCTATAACAAAAATAAACTAATTCTCTTTTACAGACAAACAGCACTATCGATGAAATATGACAATATAGGGTAACAAAAATAATGGATGAAGCTATAAATCCAACGAACCTGAATACAGTTCCTGGTAGAGCAGTAGAAATTTACCTCGTGAAATTCATGGCTATAACAAAACTAAACTAATTCTCTTTTACAGGCAAACAGCACTATCGATGGAATATCATAATATAGGGTAAAAAAACAATGGATGAAGTTATAAATCCAACGAACCTGAATTCAGTTCCTGGTAGAGCAGTAGAAATTTACCTTGTGAAATTCATGGCTATAACAAAAATAAACTAATTCTCTTTTACAGACAAACAGCACTATCGATGAAATATGACAATATAGGGTAACAAAAATAATGGATGAAGCTATAAATCCAACGAACCTGAATACAGTTCCTGGTAGAGCAGTAGAAATTTACCTCGTGAAATTCATGGCTATAACAAAACTAAACTAATTCTCTTTTACAGGCAAACAGCACTATCGATGAAATATGATAATATAGGGTAAAAAAAAACAATGGATCAAGTTCTAAATCCAACGAACCTGAATTCAGTTCCTGGTAGAGCAGTAGAAATTTACCTCGTGTAATTCATGGTTATAACAAAATTAAACTAATTCTCTTTTGCAGGCAAATAACACTATCGTGAAATATGATTGCTAATAATAAAATTATAAAAGGTAACAAAAAACAATGGATGAAGCTATAAATTCAACAAACCTGAATTCACTTCCTGGTAGAGCAGTAGAAATTCACCTCGTGTAATTCATGGTTGTAATAAAACTAAAGTAATTCTTTTTACAGGCAAAGAACAATATCGTGAAATGTGATTGCTAATAATAAAATAATAGAGGGTAACAAAAACTATGGATGAAACTATAAATCCAACGAATCTGAATTCAGTTCCTGGTAGAGCAGTAGAAATTTACCTCGTGAAATTCATTCTTATAACAAAACTGAACTAATTCTCATTTACAGGCAAACAGCACTATCGATGAAATATGATTGCTAATAATGAAATAATATAGGGGTAACGAAGACAATAGCTGAAGCTATAAATCCAACGAACCTGAATTCAGTTCCTGTTTGAGCAGTAGAAATTCACCTCGTGAAATTCATGGTTATAACAAAATTAAACTAATTATCTTGTACAGGCAAAGAACACTATCGTGAAATATGATTGCCAATAACAAAATAATAGAGGGTAACAAAAACAATGGATGAAGCTAAAAATCCAACGAACCTGAATTCAGTTCCCGGTAGAGCAGTAGAGATTTACCTCCTGAAATTCATGCTTATACTAAAATTGAACTAATTCTCTTTTACAGGCAAGAATATTATCGTGAATTATGATTGCTAATAATAAAATAATAGAGAGTAACAAAAACAATGGATGAAGCTATAAATCCAACGAACCTGAATTCAGTTCCTGGTAGGGCAATAGAAATTTACCTCGTGAAATTCATGGTTATAACAAAATTAAACTAATTCTCTTTTACAGGCAAACAGCACTATCGATGAAATATGATTGCTAATAATGAAATAATATAGGGTAACGAAGACAATAGCTGAAGCTATAAATCCAACGAACCTGAATTCAGTTCCTGTTTGAGCAGTAGAAATTTACCTCGTGAAATTCATGGTTATAACAAAATTAAACTAATTATCTTGTACAGGCAAAGAACACTATCGTGAAATATGATTGCTAATAATAAAATAATAAAAGGTACAAAAACAATGGATGAAGCTATAAATCCAACGAACCTGAATTCAGTTCCTGGTAGGGCAATAGAAATTCACCTCGTGAAATTCATGGTTATAACAAAAATAAACTAATTCTCTTTTACAGGCAAACAGCACTATTGATGAAATATGATTGCTTATAATAAAATAATGTACGGTAACAAAAACAATGGATGAAGCTGTAAATCCAACGAACCTGAATTCAGTTCCTGGTAATGCAATAGATATTTACCTCTTGAAATTCATGGCTATAACAAAACTAAACTAATTCTCTTTTACAGGCAAACAGCACTATCGATGAAATATGATTGCTAATAATGAAATAATATAGGGTAACGAAAACAATAGCTGAAGCTATAAATCCAACGAACCTGAATTCAGTTCCTCGTAGAACAGTAGAAATTTACCTCGTGAAATTCATGACTATAAGAAAACTAAACTAATTTTTTACAGACAAACAGCACTACCGGTCAAATGTGATTGTAACGGCCATAATAATAAAATAATAGAACATGAATTCTGTTCCCGGTAGGGCAGGAGAAATTAATCGGATGAAAATTAATGGATAATAAGTAATAAAAGGCTACCGGCGTAGCTCAGTCAACTAAGGCGCTTGCCTGCCAATTAGGACTCGAGCTTGGGCGTGGGTTCGATTCTCGCTTGGGCTGATTATCTGGTTGAATTTTTTCCGAGGTTTTCCCAACTGTAAAGAGAATGTCAGGTAATCTATGGCGAATCCTCGGCCTCATTTCGCCAAATACCATCTCACTATCACCAATCCCATCGACGATAAATAACCTAGTAGTCGATACAGCGTCGCTAAATAATCTAGTAAAAAATATGTAATAAAACTAAACTAATTTCTTTTAAAGGCAAGAATACTATCGATGAAAGATTACTGTTAATAATAAATTAATATAACCAAATTCAATATCAATTATTTGGGATTAAATGTAGTAATGTAGAGTTAAACAAATCCCTGCGCTGAACTGTATAAACTGTTAACCTGTGACTCAGGCGAGCCAGGTTCAAGTCCCGGTTAGGCCTGGAATATGTTTTTGAAAACTCAACCTTGAAATTGTGGGGGACAAGGTCACAGTTGGGATTTTTCCTCGAGGTTCCCACTTTTTCCCATGACAGACATTAACATCATTCCGGCCTATCTCCATTTCATTATCGTATTGATAGTTTTTCTCCTGTTACTGGGTGGCGACATGCGGAGGAGGCTGATCTAGCAGCATGTGAGGATGCCTGCACCAAATATGAATACGCAACGAACCTCAGCATAGTCAACTGTCGTGTGTGAGAGTGCGGCTTAGCCCGGGGCTGGCGTAATAGCTCACTACGGTGGATCTAGTACTAGAGGAAGAAATTATACAGTAATTTTATAAACATCAGCTGTTTCTGTTTCATTTCCAATCATAAACATGTATCTAGGGAGTGCATGTTTTTTTTTTCTCAATGCCAGGGCGCTCTTTTTCCTAGTACAAGGCAGTGTTCCGCGATAATCGTCAGTCATTTGTGTTGGACAACTTGAGGACGAATCTCATTGTGTACTGCAATTTTTCAGTAGTTGGCGAGAGAGCATAATTTATACTGGTGAATACTTCATATTGTTTATATTCACATAAAATAATTGAATCAAAATTAAATATTTTCCCTTTTTGTTACATATTTTCTCGATTTTTAGCATCCAAAAATCCGAGCCCTGATTATTTACATTCACCATAATTTCCTTCAATGACTTGTGTAGATTTTTTTTTATTTTCCGTTACAAAATACAGACTCTCAGAAATGTACCCGCGTTTGATCGAATGTTTACCTGTTGTATGTGTTTTAAAAGCTAAATATATTTAATTTGACATAAATAATAGTAGGCCTAAACCAAGCAAAGAGACTGGTTTGAATGTATAAACAGGATGAATGACGACAGAATTCCCTGAAAACTATTATATTCTAGAACTACTGGAACAAGAGAGATTGGAAGACCGAGAAGACGAAGGGAAAACTACTTTTAAAATATATAAATGTATTATATCCTCTAATGACGGAACAGGCAAGTGGTCTATATCGAATGGCTGATGATGAAGATGATGATGATGATGATGATGATGATGATGATGATGATGATGATGACGACGACGACGATGATGATGTTTTCGAAATGTAGAATTGTCTGTTTCTACAGTTACTACTAATATTTTGATACTATATTTGTATAGTGTCACTCTAATATAGGCCTGCATAATTTCATCTGCATACCTCATACAGTAGATGTCCAATAAAATTGTAACTCGTGCTCGTACGAGGTAACCCCTGACGTAAGCAACCCGCAGCGCATATCCTTTTAGGTCGTTTTTCTTATTTTATATAGAAAGTTATTGACCTTAGCAGAGCATGCTTGACGTGCAATATCTCCTGGTTCTACAGGCGTTTGGACCCTATAACTTATAATATTACCTAACATGAAAGCTGAAGTGCCACTTCACCCAGAACATGGCTATTTCTTCTAATTACTAGCAGTCCTATTAGATCTCATTTTGAATTTTATTTATCTTTGTCTCTAGTCTGCGAACCTATCACCAACTTTGTACACTTCAAGTCTATAGATCTGCACGCGACCGCTATGCACTGCAGGTAGCATCTGTTTCTGCAAATTGAACATTTCACAGAACTTAAAGTAATCAGAATATACAACAGCAGGTCTTTAAGAAAAACAATCAACTACATTTGATAAAAGGTAATGTGTTCCATTTAAAAGTAGCAGTATAGCGTCTCAATGTGCATTCTTTTCTCAAAACAACTTTCCATAAACATCACCTCACGTGAATGTTTAGTCCCGTCTCACATGGAACATTATGTACCTTCTAATTCCTGGAAATAAATTCTATTTTATTATATTTTTTTCGAATGCGGTTTATTTCTATATCTATACTTATCAAGTCACGCGTCGTGGCGTCGTGGTCTAAGGCATCCTGCCTAGGACTCGCGTTACGGAATGCGCGCTGGTTCGAGTCCTCATGGGGGGAGAAATTTTCTCATGAAATTTTGGCTAGTATTTGGGAATCATCGTGCTAACCACACGGTACTCCATTCTGGTTTGATGATCGTTCACCTGTGCTTCGGCATGTGGACGTGAGGCCAGCTGGCTGGTCGGTCTGACCCCTTGATGGGCTGTAGCGCCATGGAAAGGAAAGGATACCTTCTTCTTCTTTAGTCAACTGTCCGAAGACAGGTTTGAACCTCATAAGTAATACCAATAAGGCATCATTTATGAGGCAACTAGGTCAGGAGATAATGGGGTAGTTTGGCCAGTTCCTTTCCCCCTCCATTGCATACGATATTGCCGATTAGCTACATAGTCCATTAATCAGACTGCAGATGCATACAAATAATATTGTTCTTCCTCTGACACATATCGTCAAATGAGATGTAGGCCTACTGCCTGATAATATATAAACGTATCAGACAGAACCTCAGTCAGAGTGAAGGATACCTTATCAATGTCAATTTCGGAAAATGTTCAAGTAACTAGCCCATATTCGTTAAAAAGTGTATATAATTTCGGAGAAAGCAATTTGAGTTTCGGAAATAGTAATATGAAGTTCGGTAGAAGTAAAGTTAATTTCAGGGAAAGGAAATTTAATTTCTGAAAGCTTTAATATTATTTAAATTATTTTTATTTTATTCTTACGTTGAATAATATTGTATTAAATTAGATGTAGTTGCACTATTTAATAAAATTAATATCAATAAAATTATGATGATGACAACAATTTCTTGTTGCCATGTAAACAAATACTGTCAATAAACGTTGTTCATTGAATGGTTGTGTTGCTACAATATTTCTGTCCTCTTGGGACAATTGTAGAATCAATTTTTATTTTAACATAATATCTAATAAAATTATGTTTATATGTTGGTATATTGGTACATAGCTGTAAAAAAAGAAAATATTCAACTTCTAAATTGACTTCATTCTTTTCTGCGTCTTGTATCATTTCCGATATTGAATTTACATTTTCCGAAATTGATGCTATCTTTTCCCTCTGATCACATACACAGTGAGGTCACGAAGTGGATGTACCCCCATGTATTACGATACTACGATGGGTACGGTGGATTGATTGACATGGACATGTACCTGATAGTTTAATGATCTAAGACATCGATAGGAAGACCTTCATTTTCATATCACAGCTCAATTCTGTGCCTAGATGTTTTGGGGAGATTATCAAGGGTCGCTTCGTTGAAGGATCTGCTCGTAATTGTGCCGTTGTGTTTACAGCGGTGATTTCGCACTTTGTTCTTTAGGAACCCCCAGAGAGCATTATCAAGCGTTTTGAGGTCGGGACCTCGTGCTGGTCAGGCAAAAGAAGCTTGATCATCTGCAGATCCTCTTCCAATCCTCTTCTTCCAAGATTCCGTTAATGGGCCAGCCTACCAGGACATGATTAGTGAATGGTTGGTACCACAATTGTAACAAGCTGGTATCGAAGACACTGTGGTCCTGCAACAGTTCGGAGCGCCAGCACACTTCGCATTGCAAGTGCGCCGATACCTGAATACGATCTTTTCAAACCGGTGGATTGGAAGAGGATCCGCAGATGATCAAAGTCCTTTTGCCTGGCCTCCATGAAGTCCCGACCTCAGAACACTTGATAATGCTCACACTCCCTTAAAAAACCACATAAGGCCGTGAACAGACGTGAATGAAACCTATGCCACCAATTACATGAATCACTATACTAATCAAAATAGATTAGTAATAATGCGTACAATTGCGTACATTTTTTATAACTCAAGTTAAAATTTGGAGTCGCTCGAAAATAAGTATTTTTAAAGGCTACCCAAACAAAGAACCTTATGTATAAATCATATAACTTAGTTATCGTATATCTGATTTTAGAAATAGAAAATACATACTTCACCTTCATTTTTCATTACACGTTATTCAAAAATATCGACATAAAATTGCTTAACACAGCGAAGAAACACTGTTGTTTAGAAGCAACTAAACCGCGTGTGATTCAAAGTAAAACATTCCCGCACTTTGGACAGAATAACTGTAGAAAGAGAGTTAGATGGTTTCCAATAGTAGCAATGGATGGCTTTAATGGTAGCTTGTTTTATAACAACATATGATAATCAAGTAATTTGTTATCGATGTTGAAAAATTGTATTTTTGGCGCCATAGAATGCTCATTTAACCCATTGTGCGACGCCTTCTTTGTCCACTATAATTCCCTGAAATTTGAATCCGAGTCTGCAGCGAGGAGGACCGACGCTCTAATCGTTAGGCAGAGTGCGCGTTTCTGGTTCGGTCATTACGTCCAATTTTGTTATTACGTCACGTTACGCAGAAGTCATAATCGCAACACAAGCACACAGCAGTGCCATTAAACGAAATTTGAAAATTACGTAATAGTGTGTGCGTTTCTGTTACATCAAAGATGGACGTTCGTTCAAGTGATTGCAACAGGACATGCAGAGTGTTTCAGTGATCGTACTAAAATATTCTAAGGGCAGTACAGTGGGTAATAAATGAAAGAATTTGAGAATAGGATCCACACCTACGAGTTGTAACCCAAAACAGTTGCCATTAAAACGCAAGCAAATCACGTAAATTCTCCTGAATTAATGTATTTTGGAATGTATACCGCACAAGGAAACTTTAAAACAACTGATTTATACCGGAAATAAATGTTCCAAAATCAAGACTGCACTTGTAAAGTCTCATCATTAAAAGTCATTCTGTAGCCAGTGCGATCTAGTGATTTTTTTAAACAATTATTATCGATTTGCTTGTTAACTTTACCTGTTCGGTCGATTGTCTAGCATTTCTTAATCAGGCAGACCTAATCTTTTAGTACTTTGACTTTTGTTGTAATTGTAAATTTAATATTAATTGTAATTAGAATTGTAATTGTATTCTTAATATAACATATTTTTGATCAGTTATCTAGATATCACATGACAATTTTATTGGGGGATTTCAACGCTAAAGTAGGACGGGAGGATATTTTTAAACCAACTATTGGAAAAGAGAGCCTACACGTGACTAGTAATGGCAGGGCATGTAGCACGTATGGGCGAATCCAGAAATACATATAGATTGTTAGTTGGGAGACCGGAGGGAAAAAGACCTTTGGAGAAGCCGAGACGTAGATGGGAAGATAATTATAAGATGGATTTGAGGGAGGTAGTATATGATGATAGAGAGTGGATTAATCTTGCACAGGATAGGGACCGATGGCGGGCTTATGTGAGGGCGGCAATAAACCTGCGGGTTCCTAAAAAGCTATTTGTAAGTAAGTAAGTATTCTTAATATTGTAGTTGTAATCCCCTGGTAGAGGGTAAGAGAAGTCTAATGACCTTATCTGTACCAGGTCAAATAATAGTAAATTATGCAACGAGCCTATAATGGTAGTAATTAAGACGCAAGTATGTTTGTTTATGAAACGAGCTCAAGCGAGTTTTATAATATTCATACGAGCGTCTTAATTACCATCATAGGCAAGTTTCATACGACTTTTTATGCTCGACCATATTTCTAACTTGAAAGTATTCAAAATTATGGTTATGTGTGAACTGACCTGAATTGTGAGATGTGCGCAGACGCGAAAGTATTGATTTTTTCCGAGGCCGAATGTCATTGACCTTGATAGAGAATAAGATGAACATTAGTCTGATATAACCTGGAAATTGATTTAGAATTGAAAAACGAGATGACAAATTGAATTTATTTGAATATTATTTACAATTAACGCTAATTATTATAGTAACAGAACATAACCTTCTGCGACAGTATTGGATTTCCAGCCTCCGTGACTTTTCGCTAATTGTCTTCCGATTGCATATCCGAGAATAATCGATACTTGCGGTTTTATAACGGTACAAAGGTGACTTGTCATTGGCTGAACGCCTGGACTTTAATGAATAGGTGTACTTTAATGAGGTGCATTAGAGGGCTACTACCAGGTGTATAATTACTACATTTCGGCATGGTCGAGCATAAATATATATACTAAATATACATTCCAATATGTGGCATGAAGACCTATCCATCTGAGGAGTTTGTCGGGCTTTCTGGTATTTTAGTGACAAGCACGCGGGTGCTTTAAAAAGTAAGGTAATAAGAGCTCTCATGGACAAACTTTATTTCACAGGTAGATATACTGATACACAGTAGTAGGGCACTGGTACACATTACTTTCAACATAGTCACCAGGCTTGTACAAACGGTAGACCAAGGCATCGATGCAGGCATAGAAGAAGCCTGTGTTAAGTCCCTGAAGCCACGTCATGACGACTTACAGAACTGTCGTATCGGTGTTGAATCACTTACCACCCAGATGCTTCTTCAACGGTCCGAAGAGATGGAAATCACTGTTTGTGAGGTTGGGGCTGTAGGGAGAATGGTCCAGTACCTCCTACTGGAAGCGCCGTTTTGTACCGTACTCCTCAACAAATTGACGATGAATTTCTGCTGGTGAGGTGCCCTTCAGCCGCAAAAACCGATTCACACTACGCATTTCCACGTTTGGCTATGTTTCCGTGCGCGCAGCCATACAATTAATACTGACAGGGTCTGACGCAACATATGCCTCATCTAATGGCTGCGTGATAAAGCTGTGGTTTGGCTGCCGCGTCACTGGCGAAAAATTCAAACAAGACGGGGAATATGTCACCCCTGAGAGCTCTTGTTACCTTAATTTTTAATCACTTTCATATTATAATTCGAAATATAGCTCGCGATCGTCGAGATTGTCCCTTTGCGCAAACGAAGTTGCTTCTATTCATTTACATGCTACAGACCAGGAGCGGCAAATACGATCGCGCACACGTGCGCGCGTGCTATCCGTAAGGACTGTTACGTATCTCGTATCGAGGACGATAGAGGGATGAGTGTACCGAACAAGGGTTGAACATTTCTGACGGTGTCAGGTTCAGGAATAAATTTATTATAGAAATAATCTCAATAAATAAATTGTGTCCCATCTGATTTATTTACAGTATCGTTGTAGTATAAATAAGTCTGTCTGTACGCCTACGTGTACAAGGAATTTATTCTTAGTAACATATATTTATTTCGAAAAATATACACTACCTAAAGCAGACCTAGGCGTAAATAGCTCAATTGAGGTACTGTAGATTACCACTTAACTCCCCGCTCCACATTCCCCGGCAGAGACAGTCATGTATCGGACTGACACGAGTAGACCTGAAGGCAAGCATTGCTAAGTGACGGATTATATAAGAAGGTATGCATCACAGCTTTCGGCTCTTGCTGGCTACCTAAAATCCACCACGATGCACAGTGCTTTACTATGTGTTCATTTCTAAAACGGTTCCAAACCTGTGGTTCGCGATACCAAGGTGTGTTTTCAAATGGCATTTTAACGAAATTTAATTTTATTGTCTTCCCTGATTTTTCTAAGCTTTTAATATGTTTTATTCATCTCATAATTTTGAGACACAGCGTACAACAGGAATGAGGTCACCTGAGGGACTTCACTTGGCTTGCACGTCTTGCCTACCTATTTTTTTAAGTAGGTTATTTTACGAGCTTTATCAACATCTTAGGTTATTTAGCGTCTGAATGAGATGGTGACAATCCGGTGAAATGAGTCCGGGATCCAGCACCGAAAGTTACCCAGCATTTGCTCATATTGGGTCGAGGGAAAGCTCCGGAAAAAAACTCAACCAGGTAATTTGCCCCGACCGGGGAATCGAACCCGGGCCACCTAATTTCGTGGCCAGACCTGCTAACCGTTACTCCACAGGTGTGGACTTGCCTACCTATCTTATATCTGTATTTATTTTTTTTAATTTCTGAATTCCAGTCTTCAAGACCCAACTTAAGTGTTCACAATCCATGATAAGATTAAAACAACGATAAAAAAATTAAACTTGTGGTCTCGCTTAGATGTCAATCGAAAATTCGATTCATCCCCACTCCTAGTGACGTTCTAGCAACAAATGATGATGATAAACTCTTGTCCGACATCATGAAAGAGATGGATATAACATTGCGTGTTGGATCGTCACAGTAGTCTATGTGGCATAGTCTTAGAACATTAAAAAAATTCCAATAAAACAATGCACTAAACCGACGCTGTTCACCTAACAAATATTCTAGGATGTATGCTCCAGCTCGAACCGGTTTGCAGTATTACGTCAAAGCCCGTCATTATTACGTCACGCGATGAGGAGATAACCATCATGTTATACTGGCAGCGGCACGACACCGATATTCAGAAGACGAAGAAACTGATTATATAATATTGGAAATGAGGCAAAAACAACGAAAAGACTCTATGAAATTTATTTCTGCTGGATTGAAGGGGGAAATAATATTGAATAATGCGTAATTCACACACGCACGCACGCACGCACGCTCACACACACACACACAAACAGTAAAATATTTCATTAGAACATAGATGACACACAAATATTTTGAGATTGAGAATGAGTGGCCGGCGAACCCTTGGTTTCAAATTTAAGGCTATTAAATTCATATATTTTCTGGAAGCTACGCAGCCCTTGCTGTACGTTGACCTTCATTTGTCAGTTGATTAATTCGTTGTTATGCACAAACTTCGTTAAGTCAGGGATTCCATGTTGCGCGCTATAATGTTACAATAAAGTCGAATGTCGTCATTTAGGAGAATTAATTTGCCTTCCTGCTGTCACAAGGACATAAACCATATTATGATGTAATGATAAAATCTGATTACAAATAATTATGATTACATGAATATAAGTAGTTACAAAAATTATAGAAAAGTACGATCAGTACATAGTAGGGCCTACTTTATAATAGTATAAAGATAAATCAGCTGACAAATGAATACCAAAATGCGGGAGGCGTTGCTTTGTCCTCCGTGAAATATCCCAAAATATGTCAGTGTCGCCTAAAATTCTAATGAACATTTCACTGTTATTATGAATCATTCTGTACATACTAAATTAATATAGGTACAGGTTTCTTAAAAGCAAAAATCATCGTCGGTGATCCAATGTTTACCATGCTAGACGCTGGATCAGAGGTTCGATTCAAAGCCGACAGCAGACAATGTAAGCTATTTTAAAGCTGTCCATTTCGTGTCGTAGATTTACAGCAGGAAAAATAAACTTATTTCATAAAAATAACAATTTATCTCAGGTAAAATTTATCTGTAATTTATCTTCCAAGTTGAATTTCGAAACTGAATAATCTTTGCAGTTGAAAGCATCATTAAATGAAATACTTCTGTTACTGCTGCTCCAGCAATTATAGGTCATTCGCTATCTCATGAAACCAAATGTATTCGTGCGCAGTAGCTCAGAGTAAGAACCTTATGGTGGGGGTAAGCGAGCTAGCTAGCTTGCAAGTCGAAGCAAAGCGAGGGAGGGAAACTTCTCTGTCCAATTTCTCCTCCCCCTCACGCACAGGTAGATTTCACGAGATACCGAATGGCCTATACTACTACTGTTGCTCCTACGACTACTATTACTATTACTACTGTTGCTACTCATCCCAATACAAATGACAAATATTGTGACGTTAGATTCGATTTGATTAATTAAATTATTAAGGTTTCAATTTTTATAAAAGTTATTATACATAAAGTTTCAGTTAAGAAGTGTCTTGACTTTTGAAGTCATTTATGTACAGAGAGTTCAAAAAGGGTGAAAGACTTCGAAAGTAAATAATAACCCTTATTCTTCTTTCTCAAACTCTTTTTCATTTCAATTCTACAGTACAACTACACAATCAGGCCTCCCTAGACACGTGGTTAGCACGACACAATAATCACAGGAACCACACAGAATAATCACAAGGGACACACCCAGTGTTGTGGCATGAACGTAAATTTCATTAACCATTTTGGGAATGGAACCCGGGCTATCTGATCAGGTACTGCGTACGCTACATATCTGCACAGTGTTCAGTTCTTCGTCGTAGGAAAGCACGCGTTCGTTCCGGAATTCTGGTTGCTCACAATCTGATGACAGGAAATTACAATACGTCGACATGTCTTCAAGTCATTGTTTGGCCTTGAATGCTAAAGTTTTGAAATGAAAAAGAATTCACAAAAGACTGTGACTGATGTATTAAAATGAATTATTATCATTATCATTATCATTATCATTATCATTATCATTATCATCATTATTATTATTATTATTATTATTATTATTATTATTATTATTATACAGTAGTTATTGATTCAATGATTTACGTAAAATGGTATTCAAGCAAGGAAAAACAAGAGTCCGTATTGCAAAATGAACTATAATACAATGCAACAATTATCAACAAGTATAATAAAATAAATATGTCAGCACTGTTACATACATAATTAGTGGGATGCGTACCCCTTGAGACACAACCGCGTACCCCCAGGGGTACCACAGATTGAATACCACTAATGTAAACCATAAAAATTAGATACTTTGCTCTTCATATTTGATATATTTCAGCTTTACCTCAATACACCATCGAAAAAAATATATATATATTCCTTGACGTAAGGCAGTCTACTATATTTTAATTTTGTAATCATTCTGGAAAGTTTTAGACAATGAACTGTATCACACACTCGTAAGATTTCAAAACTACAGTCTGAGAACAAATATAGTGACAGTAAGTCACGGAGAAGCTTGTTTATCTCTACAAGCAAACTACCGAATAGTGGACATACTATTTCGGCAGAAGTGATAGTCATTAGCGATAAACAAGTCAGTTTGAGTTGGACTTGGATAACAAAATTTGGACTAGAGAGACTAGTGTTAAGTTCTTACTTATTATTACAATTCGATAAACACAAACGTTCCTTTCCTGAAAGGTATTTAGCGTAATACTACTGACTGGAATGGAGTAAAATGAAGGGTAATGAGAAACTATACCTTTAAGAAGACATGATGAAAGAAAGACTTGGAAAGCAGAAGCATGTTTTTGGAATTTTGTAATTTCAAAATTTATTAATTGCTTAAAGGGAGAGGATGGTATTTTTTAAAACGTTTTTCCCTATTTGGTGTAAAATATTAAATTTTTGTATGTAGAGAACTCATAGCTGTGACAACTCAACCAAATAAAAATATTTTGAAAAAAAAATTATTATTTGGAGGCCCAAATTTGAAAAAAAATATACCCAATACAGGATTGTACTAAAACTGATATATCTAAATCGTTTTTAAAGATAGATTCAAACAGTTTTTTGCAATGTATTTGCAAAAGCATGTTCTACAAACTGCCTGTAACAGAATTTTGATATTAGTCCCTACGTTTGTAAAATAAACAATTAAAATTTAATAACAATTTTCCGATTTCCTTTCTTGCAAACAAACGGACGTATTTTAAAATGAAATCAATTAACAAAATTCTGTTACAGAGAAAAGTTTCCTAATAGTCTAAAGAATGTGTGTTCTAAATTTCATGCATGTATCTTTAATAGTTCAGAAATTATATCCATTTCTGTCTGGCAAAAAAAAAAAAAAAAAAAAAAAAAAAAAAAAAAAAAAAAAAAAAGGAAGTTACTGGAAACCAATAAAAACGGGCATGTGATTTAAAAATCCATAGCGCAGGAAGTTTAAAAATGACGTCTCAACATCCGATAAGGGCACAAATACCCACAAAATGTTATGCAATCAATTCCACACACTTCAAAAGGTATTTAAAAAAAAAATTTGAAAATTTAATTTACCGGAAACAACAATAAAAGTGGGCGAGTGATTGAAAAATCCATACCGCAGGAAGTTTAAAAATGGCGACTCAACATCCGATAAGGGCACAAATACCCACAAAATGTTATGCTATGCATTCCACACATATCACAGAGTATTTTATAGAATTTTTTTTTGAAAATTTACTCATTTTTCACCAAAAAATACCATCCTCTCCCCTTAAGCGAACTGCAGCATACTTACCTGATCTAGCTTTAAGTGCTCTTCAGAATTTAAGTACTGAAGAATACACAATAGCTCAAATATAAGATAACTAGAAACAGGCAAAATATTAAATTTCATATTCTAAACCAGGTATGGCGCACTGCATGCCAGCCACAATGGAGGGAGGAAAGTACTGAGACTTAAATTATCTTTCCCCTCTGTCCACTGAAGCATAAGCAGTGGCATGAGGACACACAGACAGCATGCTGCAAATAAATTTCTCGTTATCTGGGATGCTGCAAACGCATATTTCCCTCAACATCTCTAAATATATATTTTATTTTGTGCGAGATCGTGCATATTTGTTGGGTTTCCGCACAAAACCAATCCGCGGTAAGTCTAAAATTCCACATTCAGTATTCCCAACCGAACACACATAACAATTCCCCTCTTCTTACTACTTAAGTGACATATTGATTTTACTGCTTTAGGCTTTTAACATATTATTTTTAGAGACGTTCAATATAGTAATAATTATAAATTGGAAACTTACCACTGCAATTTCACCTAATTTAATTTAATTTGTAATTCAGTAAATATAAAATATTCTTTGTTTCTCTATGATAAATTATCTAGCTTTAATTATTCAGGTAATATTTCGTACTTTGATTTTATTGTAATTGTAAATTTAATACTAACTGTAATATTGTTTGTAATTGTAATTGTAAATTTAATACTAATTGTAATTTTATTGTTGATATTGTAGTTGGAATCTCCTGGTAGAGGGGCAGAGAAGGCCTGACGGCCTTATCTCTACCAGGTTAAATAAATAAATACTAAATACTAAAATACTAAATTGCACTGTTAATTATTGTTTTTAAATATTTGCAAAAATTAAGTAAACTCTACAACTCCACTAAAGTTACTGCATTCGTGATGCATGTAACATTAAGGAAGCCGTTTGTTTTAAGTTCGCATTTATAGACTGGGGGAAAAAAAAAAGACAGACGTATATCATGGCCTGCTGGAGTATAGTAAACACAGAAAACATTTTAAAGCAACAATGTTGAAGATAGATATTTTTGTTTTGCAAATTTGCAGTCATTGAACAGAAACCAAGATGGAGATTTCATTGCAACTAATTAGAAATTCCTCTTTCAGGTATGTAATAAATGATCTTCGCACAAAATAATGTACGATACACGAGCGGTATGTTTTCTTTCAATTCTCGGAAATTAAAAAAGCTCAACTACGTTTGGCTTTTTCAAACTTTTCCTCGAACATGAAAACTTCAACATACCGCTCTTGTAACGCATATTACTATTATAGCATCCCTATACTCTGTAAATCAGAAAGTTGTTGTTGTCTAGTGCCTTGCATCTGGCAATGAAGCCATTAGCAGGTAAATCAGAAAGTAAAAATATATATAAAGAGGACTGCATTCAAGGAAAGGTATTAGTGGGAATATTGGATCTGAATCTGTTTCATGGTTTATCTTGGACTAATATCAACAGAGTTCGATGTATGTTAAGAAATATTATTTTCTTTTAAATAATTCTCATTTACATATTTGTAACAGTAGATAAACTATGTATTATATTTAAATAATATATTTTGTAAAGAGAATAAGATATTCTTATACGATAAATCACATAAACTAGTTTCATTGCATTATCACTCTCATCTCACAGTGTAAGTTGAAAAAGGGCATCTTATATTACAAAGAGTAAAAAGTCATTAAAAATATTTACAAATAATTACTTTATATACTTCTTCTCGTAAAGACTGACTCGTATAGGCTGCAGATAGTTAAGAAAAGAACTTTACAATATAGAGTTATAACTTCAAGAAAACGTTCTGAAATACTTTTATTAAAACGTTTCAGGTAATAAATACTTAATTTAAATTTAATGTGCTCTTAGTGGTCTAGGCATGGGGAAGAAAAAAAAAATTAAAGTGAAGTAGAAAATCTGTCCCCATGTAATACCACCAGGAACAATTGTGAAGAATGTAATGCTGGAACTATGTTCCAGCCTGTTGTACATGAAGATGAATGGAAGCTACCATAAAAAGTTAAAAAGACAGAACAAAGTTGTCCCCGACACTACTAGTCGGGCGTGTCTTGTTTCTTGCTCCGGATTCCAGGACTGTTCCTGTACCAGTACACCTGGCACAGGATGAAGATGTCGATACAGACCTGCAGTCCTCCACACAGCCAAAATTGTACAGGGGCTTCCCGAATCAGGAAGTAGGCAGTTTTGAATGTGTCACCCATCGTCCACATTATCACCATCTTCAAGCTGCCATCACAAACATGTGAAAAAAATGCATTAAAATATAACGTCTGTAATGAATACATCACAGTCGAGGACTTATGCGAAGACTGAAATGAAAAAAAAAACATTCAGATTTCAGATTGTAAAATGAGATAGGTAACTCACCGAATACATGTTACATATGGACTATTCCATCTCAAATCGACCGAAATATAGAGAAAATTGACCTTGCAATTTTTAAATACAATGAAACTTTTTCTGTCCGTAGACAACTGTGATACAATGCTTTGTGCAAAGTTTGAGGCATCAGAACTTCATAGTGTTTAAATTTAAAATATTTAAATTTATCGTATTTTCATCAAATTAGCAACTTTAAACTGTTGTGGCTCCGAAACCCTTTCACCCAATGATCAAAATCATGGTTTATTTTGATGCTGAGAAATTAAAGTTTATATTGACATGTAAACAGTTTTTCTTACTTTTTATGGAAATGGAGAAATCTAGATTTTTCTTCATTAAGACGCCTTTGACCATGAAAAAATATTTTTAAAATATATGGTTAGATTCCGCATTGAAAGTACAAATAAACACATATTTTTTACTGGTGCACCGTTGATAAGAAAGTATTGAAAATATCAAATAAAGAAAATAAATAGTAGGCGCGTGAAGTAACCAGCTGACTGTGAGGCGGGAGCTAGCCGAGACAAGCAAGGCCAGAAGACAAACACGTGATGTTTCGTCTAGTAGCGCATAGCTGGGCTAGCTTTATCATTTAAGTTTTCATAAACACAGGAGTAAAATGACCCCTAATGCTCGCTTATCTTCAGCTCTCGGCCAGTGCGTGCGGTACTGTGCCGTTCAAGTCTAGGCATGTGAAAATAATTTATTTAATACCCTCGAAACTTATTGCCGAGCCACTAAGCAAACAATGCCGAATCCCTCTTAAAAATGCAAGGTTTTTTCTCAATATTTTTTACATTTTTACAAATTGGCAAAAAGCCTAAAAGTAAGTAAAATCAGATTATCTGTCTCTCTGTATATAATAAAAATAAGTATTACTTCTTATCATAACCTACCAAATGTCAGCTTCAAAATGAGCTCCCATTCAATGTTCTGAAGTATACGGTTCCAGAGTTCTGAGTGCTGAAAGAGGCTTGTTTTTATAAAATAAGCTAAATTTGTCACTCAGTACTACGAAAACCGTTTGACTTTCGATAGTATATTTTTGAAAATGCACTGTCCTCAGCACCTTGTATAAATAGGGAAAAAACTAGAGTATTAAAAAAATGCGAGGTTTTTTACTGATCGATTTCATATGGAATAGCCCATATGCATTTTTTAAATTCCTTTTTTACCTCAGCAAAATTACGCTGTATTCCTTCTACAGTGAAGTTTTTAAACAGACAGAAAGACAAACGGGATGGGATGGGATGGGATGGGATGGGATGGGATGGGATGGGATGGGATGGGATGGGATGGGATGGGATGGGATGGGATGGGATGGGATGGGATGGGATGGGATGGGTTGGGATGGGATGGGATGGGATGGGATGGGTTGATACGAGACAAGACGAAATATGAGAAACATTCAACAAAGGACTATATTTAGACAGAAATACGTTGTCAACTCTATATACAGACAACGCAGTTATACCTAAATGCTAAGAATGAAAATTACCTCCAAAGAAGAACATATACTTTAAGTCAAATTTGTGTAAAGTATGGGATGAAGATACACTTAGAAAAGACAAAAACAATGGCGTTTATTAAGGCAGAATCAATGAGAACAAAGACAGTAATGAATAATGAACAATTAGAACAAGTTTGGAAGCGAAACATGGCTGGCTACAAAAACACGGTTCTGAAGATGGCCAATAACAGGCTGAAACTAGTTGTAATATTTAACACGTGAAAGATATATAATACATATTCCGAAAAAAAACACAAAAGTAAGATACAGATCCAAGAAAGTTCCTCAGAAGACTAAAAAGATTTACTAGAAACTATAGAATGTGAAACGAAACAATAACAGAAGAACTGGAAATATTCAACTTAAGGGGTTAGGTACAGCTTACAACAATAAAATGTTTAGAAGTATTCAACATTTTTTACCTCAATTACTGTATCTTGTACAATAATGAAAATTGGTATGTGTAAAACATTGTCCTTCTGCTATATGAAAAAATATATATTTTTACGATTTAAAACAAAATATTTTTTTCCAAAATACATAACGGTAGTAGTTCACTGTGCAGTGATCAAGCATGTATCTCATAACTCATAAACTTGTTAACTTTTTCATGTTCTCTCTCTCTTATTTTATTGCTGAAACTCATGTTTACAATATCATGCTCTTTCAACTACATTCCTTAATCAAAAATATATTTTTTTTTATTTTGAGTTAGAAGAAAATACTGATATTTGACCATTTTTTAATGAATTTATTTTTTATCAGACAGTCTATCAAAGGTAGAGAAGTGATCTTGCATCATATTGTAGATATGACATGCATAAATACACACAAAAAATTTCATCACAGAATGTTGTATAGTTTCTGAGTTATGTGGGAAACGCTTCAGCACTGCATAATGAACTGAATTTTGAAAAAAAAAAAAAAAAAAAAAATGTAAATATTTTTTTTTAATCGTAAAAATATTTTTTTTTCATATAGCAGAAGGACAGTGTTTTACACATACTAATTTTCATTATTGTACAAGATACAGTAATGGAGAAAAAAAATGTTGAATATTTCCAAAATTTTACTGCTGTAAGCTGTACCTAACCCCATAAGTGACAAAATTAGACAACATCGAATAAGATGGAATGAACATATCGGGTTAAAGAAGTGATACCTCGTATCTGTAAATTCGTAAGTGAATAAAAACTGTTATAAAAATTAATTTTTCTCAAAATAAACTAGCTTTTTATATAAGATCTTCTACTCGAGGACAAAATATTTGTTAACTTTTCAATTTTGTGAACATAATAATAAAGTATTTAATTTAAATAATAATGTAGTTAAACTAAAGGACCATTTTTGTAGATAAAAGGTATCACTTCTTACTCATTGATATGGAATGAAGGAATCCGATGTATAGTGATGATTGTGATGATGATGTTGGCTGTGGCTATGACGATAATGAGAAATGGAAAGATAACAGGAAACGGAAATAACCCAATAAAACCTGTTTCATAAATAATGTCACTAAAATTTACCAGAATTTCAATCACACACAAAAAATATATGACCAATGGTGTGCTGTGGGAACATAAAAATGGAAGTTAAACTTTTCTGTTACTCCTATGATGCTTCAGTCTTTAGTTTTACAGCCCTTATAAACTTTTTTGAAATATGGCGGAATATAAACATGGAAGATGTTTATTCATTAGGTGAGCAACAAGGCTGGCAAACAATCCTGATGCAACAGACACAAAATTAAGGCTGGTGACAAGCATGTGTCGCAAGATCATAAATCCGATAGGGAGAGGAAAACAAGCAATTTCGAAGCATCCCAGGCACTATAAATATTTACGCAACTGTATTAACCACACATGTCCCTTCTAAGTTCTATACCACTGTAGCACAGAAGAACCATACATGAAACACAAAATCTATGAAGATTATCAATGGAAGAAGAACCTCCTCCACATGCAGAAGCTGCAAACAGAAGGAAGCATATTTTGTTCTGTCTAAATCTTACTAAAGAAAACTTCTGGTCAACCCACTGAAAATAGCCAAAAAGCTGGAAAAGCAAATTTCATGGAGCTGATCTAGATTGATTTTCTGGGATAAGAAACAACTACATCATGATAATTTGCAGCATTTACTCGTACTTACCTCATTCCCTCTGTGGATTTGTTCTGGTAGTTACACAGAACTTGTGGTACCCCCAAAAGAGCTTCAGTAAACACAGCCAGAAATCCTACCAACTCCACAAATAGCATGAAGTCAATAAATAGGTACATCAGTGTAGAGCAAACAATGGTGAACAAGAGCATAAAATCCACGTAAGATATAAAATCTGTCCAGGCCCAAAAGTATCGTCTGTCAAAATCTGTAAGGAAGCAAAATAGCCACACTCAATTCTGTATTTTTGATAAAGTTTCCTTACTATAAAACTCTAGCTCTTTATGAAGGCCTATGTAAAAGAGACACACAGAGACAAAGACATGAAGGACCATATTGAAATTTAATTGGACTCTGAACATTCGGCAGTCTAATGGTTACCAAGCTTCCTATTGGGCGTGAGGTATGCGGGTTCAAACCCGACCAAGAGTTATAGAGATCCTTCGCATAATTTTCTTTGGAAGAAAAGTGAAGCTGGGGGTTCTTCATCATAGATTATGTTGCGCAAAAGAAGCCTATCCCTGATAGAGTTCCAGGCAACATATATCGGCAATTTCAGGGCCACGTCAAAATTTGAGGATAGCAAAATTCGCCCATATCAATGACCTAAGTATGCATGGGCTTGTCCCACTCTTCACCTATATACCATACCATAACATTTATTTTTATTTCGTACCCCATATCCACAGGACTTACAGCAATTAAGGCGATGTGATTGTCCAATTGATCAGGCTATGCTGGCATAGATTTTTTCAGTAGGTTATTTTACGACGCTTTATCAATAGCTTAGGTTATTTAGCATCTAAATGAGATGAAGGTGATAATGCCGGTGAAATGAGTCCGGGGTCCAGCACCGAAAGTTACCCAACATTTGCTCATATTAGGTTGAGGGAAAACCCCGGAAAAATCCTCAACCAGGTAACTTGTCCCGACCGGGAATCGAACCCGGCCACCTGGTTTTGCGGCCAGACGCACTAACCGTTACTCCACAGGTGTGGACTCTGGCATAGATGTGGCAAGTAATGGAGTATAGTGTGGTCATTGTCATGTCATAAATGGCGCCCACATCGATCATCTGTGAATGACCAGGGAAACTTGGGAGAGGTAACCTTTTATGTTATATTTGTATTTGTGAAATAAATTTACTACAGCAGTCACAGGAATGTTTTCTTTCCGTACCAATCATTTACAATTGCCCTGTATAAGGAGACCGCGTTTGAAGAAGAGTTTTTCAATGTTCAAAACATTGCAGTGAACTATATTTTCGAATGATGAATGCTGGATTACAGCTGATAGTGCAACAAACCCAAATTCACTTAGGCTATCCATATGAACCCATTGTACTACCTTAAGAGGCAGTCTGCAGTTCTCTCATTCAGGAACAAATTTCATTTACGTGGCATAAATCTACAGCACTGCCTCCCAGCTTTACTTACCTCTCAAAGGAAGACATGCTATGGATTTCCATCACTCTTGTCATTTTCGGCTTACGAACGTCAGCTCCAATGGCAAACATGGGAATCACTGACCACAAAGAACGACTTCCCTGACTCACGCACTCATAAATTTCGAAATGTTAATACAAGGATGCTTCAAAAAGTAAGGTAACAACAGCTCTCATAGACAAACTTCACTTTGCAGGCAGACATACTGATACACAGTATTACGGCACTGAAACACATTACTTTTCAACATAGTCACCATGCTCGTTCCAACAGCAGACCAAGGTATCAATGCCAGCATAGAAGAAATCTGCATCAAGTCCCTGAAGCCACATCATGAAAGTTTGCTCAATGGCCATATTGGTGTTGAAACACTTACCACCCAGGTGCTCCTTCAACAGTCTGAAAAGATGGAAATCACTGGGTGCGAAGTTGGGGCTGTAGGGAGAATGGCCCAGTACCTCTCACTGGAAGCGCCGTTTTGCACCATACCACTCAACAAGCTGACGATGAATTTCTGCTGGTGAGATGCCCTTCAGACGCAGAAACCGAATCATACTACACACTTCCACGTTTGGCCATGTTTCCGTGTGCACAGCCATCTTACAAGTGTCTGAAGCAACATGTGCGCTATCTAATGGCTACGTGATAAAATTGTGGTCTTCTGCTCTAGCGGAAACTTCGAACAAGAGAGGGAATATGTATTCTGTGAGAGCTGTTGTTTCCATACCTTTTATATCACCCTCGTATTTTCCACTAAAACACACTTCAAAACTATACCAGAACTAAACTCAATACGAAAGGCAATATTTTACAATATTCTATCAGCTGTGAAGTGCATTTTTTTAAGATAGTGACCTACAGAAGTCTGTCTCAAAAACAGAAAACTTGTGAGGTGACATAACAGTACCAGAAGCCTGATGAATAAGTGATAAATGTAACATAACCACAAATAAATACTCCAGAGGCTTAAGTTTCTACATTACTGGCACATGAGGAAATCATTAGATAATGATAAAAAAACTTTGACCTCTTCTATTTTTCAGTCACTCCACCTCCCCTTACAATATCTCTTGTGATCACACATGAAATGATAGCAAGAAATCTGTATCTTACGTATTGTTAGGCCTCTATTGAAAAGAACTGCATATCTCAAGAACCTAGGCCTTCATTTCAACTAACTACAACTACAGAATTCTCAATAGATAAACATATATAAAACCAGAAAGAATCAGTGTTCTACTTGCATCTGATACAGCAGGATGCACATGCTTTTCTTATACTCATGCTCTGCGATGTTCTATGTAACACATTATCTTGCTTTATCAGATTTTCGAAACCCTCAGTAAAATATATTTCACTTAGCATACTGCCAGATAGACCATCGCAACTGACGCTTTTGGGACAGATTTGTTTACAGAAGAAAAAATATGTTGTGTACTGTTTTTTAAACCAAAGAAGAAAAAATGTTATGTTCTGTATTGTTTGTTAAAAAGAAAGACATTACACTGAGTTTCATACATTGTGATTTCATTCATCTGACAAATGTTAATTTAGTCATTATTAACTATGTATGATACCATGAAATTTGTTAAATCAGTTGGAATGAGCTGTAGATTTTAATTCTGTAACATACTATTCAACCAAAATCAGTTTTATTTTGTCATTTTATTCAGTTGATAGTAGAATATAAAATTCTCACAGAATGTTTTTTAATGTTATCTTTTATTTAACGATGCTCACAACTGCAGAGGTTGTATCAGCATTGCCGGTGTGCCGGAATTTTGTCCCGCAGGAGTTCTTTTACATGCCAGTAAATCTACTGACATGAGCCTGTCGCATTTAATCACACTTAAATGCCATCAACCTGGCCCGGGATCGAACCCGCAACCTCGAGCATAAAAGACCAGTGTTATACCAACTGTGCCAACCAGGCCGACCTCACAGAATGTAGTTACTATAAAAGTATCCATTTTTATTTAATTAAATCTAATGACAGAGAATGATACTATTCTGAACGTATCTTTGGAAAGTTTATTGTTTATTTATTCTCAACTATCATTTCTACTCCTCAAATTCTAACAACCATTACATTTAGGGGAAGTTACTTCAGCAATCTCAGCAACACTTTACTGTCAGATGTAAATATAAAGGAATAATAACGTATTAAGGTTGAACCCTCTATATAAACAGCTGGCTAAACTACAAGGCCATCTTAAGAGAGTTCAGTCCCTTCGAGAAAAATGAAGTCACAAAGACTTCAAGTAAATATGGATGAACGAACATGTGCAATTTATATTTAAGGAAAAACATAAAGAATAATAAGCTTACCTCTCCTTACAGTAAAATAAACATATAAATTCAGATCTTCCCTGTTTCTGTAATCTCGAAACCTTCCTGCACACGTTTTGATGGAAATTTCAAAACTGATTCTTATATTGTAACTAATAAACAATATTACTGTGTATAATGAAAAATATTTGTATATATTTCACAGATAAAAAAGAATACAACAATATTAAAACATTAACAAAGAGTTAAGCATACTTTTCATTCACTCTAGATCATTATTTTGTAATATCCAACACTAATGTTAAACTGCTACTGCAACTAATCTAGAAGAAAGACTACTAAAGCAGAAACTACAATAAATAGGTTACTAATTCGTCCATCACACATGCAGCTAACCAGTCAAGTGGTGTATCAATGTTTAAACTACTGGTATACTGATATCTGATTTGATGTCAATTTGCACAAGAACAAAGACAGAAAATGTATTATCAAACAAAACTATCAGAAGATATAAAAAATACAGTTTAAGTCTTGGTACGATATTTTTGGGTACTTGCACTGTGTAATAGATATAAAGACTTTCAATGTTACAGCCTTAACATCAAGGAAGGCAGAGAAAGAGGCAACCTATCTGTTGGGTTCATTACCAAGAATTATTCTCTCCAGCAACGAAGCAGCAGTAGAGAGATTAACCCTTACTAATGGATCCAACAGATAAGTACACTTTCCCTGCATTCCTGATGATGAAGCTGATATGATGGTTTTACACAGTGCTAATACCTAAAGACCTCACACCATGATGAACACCACAGAAGTCTCAAATCGTACTTAGTAGAAGTCTTTGTTACACAAGTGACGTTTGTGATAATGGTTAATGTTGAACATGTTAACAATTATAATAAATAGGATGATTTTGATAAATTAAATAATAATTTTCCAAACTTATCAATTAATAATGTAAGTCTTCATAACAACGACTGTGTTGGCGATGGTGGAAGCAGCATTAAAGGGGTGGCAATGGCAGTGAAAATGATAATTGAAACCAGAAAACTGCACTACCTCTGTAAGAAAAAAAATGACTTTTCTTTTTCATTGGGAATAGTCTGGTCCACTTAACTGATATAAACAATACAAATAAACTAAAGTGGGAATGAACCTACTTTAACTACGTTTTATTCACTGCTCACATACAGAGTGATTTACGAGGATTTACCGCCACTTACCGAGTATGCTTCCAAAGACATTTTGAATAAAAAACACCTTATAACCATGGGTCCTATTCTCAATATTTTCAGAGTTACATTAATTTGAAATTGTCTGTAAAATACTTTTTTTTTTAGTTTTAAAGGTAAAAGGATATTACAAATAGAGAATGAACTATTCAGAAGTATAATGTCTTTAATTGGCTAGTATTCTGAAGCTAAGAATGTGTTGTGAATTCCATAGTTGCTTTGTATAGATTTTTTTTTTCAATTTTTAACTACAAGTAGGCCTACATTTTTCTTACACACTTATCATAATAATTGTTAAAATCACGACAATCTTGTAAACTCTTTAAAACTGTATGTTAGGATACAAAATTGAACTCTAAAGAATCAAGTTACTAGAATTCGTGTTATTTGTAACAATTGTTGTGTTAAGTATGTAAGAATAATGTAATTTTTAGTTAAAAATTGAAAAAAAAAAAAAAAAATCTGTACAAAGCAACTAAGAAATTAACAACACATTTTGAACTTCAGAATACTAGCGAATTGAAGAAATGCTAATTCTGTATAGTTTATTATCTATTTGTAATATTCTTTTATCTTTAAAACTGAAGAAAACAAATTCAAATTAGTGTAACTCTGAAAATAATGAGAGTAGAACCCATGTTTATGTAACATTTTTGGCTCAAAAGTCTTCGGAAAAAAACTCCACAAGTGGCAGTAACTCCTCGTGAATCACCCTGTATATGATTGTTTGTTCCCTTAATTTAATTTTTTTAGATTCTTAAATCTCCATACTCTTTTATTTTTCGTTTTCTCTTACTTTTCTGATGTCCTATTATTGAATATATTTTTTTACATCATCATGATGATATTACTTTTCAACTGAAAACATATTTGTTTGAGGTACAATTACTGTTGACGAGGAAATCTAAAATTTTTAGTATAACATGAAATCCAAGGCATCTCCGCAAGATGCACATGCCAAAGCATAAACATGTTTTATATGGCGAGTGTTCCATATTCTACTTACAAAAAAATAAATGTTATTTACTAAACAACTAGTGTTATCTGCATATAACTGAGCACTGTCAAGGAAGTTATGTCACTGAAGAGAGTCAACT
The DNA here is from genome assembly GCF_040183065.1 of Periplaneta americana. Classification (NCBI taxonomy): domain Eukaryota; kingdom Metazoa; phylum Arthropoda; class Insecta; order Blattodea; family Blattidae; genus Periplaneta; species Periplaneta americana. Next base: position 128,609,394 of record NC_091125.1, on the reverse strand, counting down.
GAAAATGGAAGAGTTGATTATTTACATGTGACAGGGTAGACAATGTATTATTTTAATTAGTTAGTACTGATATTGTTTTATCACGAACACAAGATAGTGAGTATCGCAAATGAAATAAAGAAACTAAATTCAGTAAAAATGCAACTTCATATAATTGGATAATAAAAAAAATAATAAGGAATAAGAGCGAGAATTTATGTAACACAAAAAAAAAAAATCACGAGAATTACATAATAATAGCATATAATATATAGTAATCCTTTACAAAATGTAAGTGCATATGGCTTTCACAAGATTTACAACCAAAAAGTGGAGTATAAATTACACTACTAGAAAATGAGTTTCCAAATAAAATGTAAGAGGATCAGAAAATAACAAATAAATACAAATCAGTACAACAAAGACGTATTCAAGCAATCACCAGGATTCTTTGAATTCCCTGACACTTTTTTTTTACTGAATTTCATTAACATAAGTTCAAATAAATTTATCAAGGGTACAGTGCTTTGAATCTGGTATTTCTGTACCTGCGAAAAATGTGTTTATATAAAAATCAAATTCAATGAAAGAGTATCAACATCATAATAATGTAAAATATGTAGGCCTATTCAACAGTAGAACACATTAAAAAGAAAGAAACTGAGGGGAAGAATAAGGAGATTCAAAACATGATCCTCCTGTATAATATTCTTCACCATTATCTGTTTGGTCATTGGTTTCTTGCAAACAAGCAACAAATGATGGAAATCACTGAGCCTAACAACAATGTTTTAAAAGGTAGGTCTAATTTTTTTGTTAAAACAAATGATTGTCTATGTCTGTAACATATAGCAAGTGTAATGAGAATCACTCTTAAAATCCTAAAATTTCGTATGGATTGCATTAAAATTTCATGTTTCTACATCAAAATTTTCTCCTGTTAGATATATTATTATTATTAATTTGCTTTCAATTCCAAAATAATTATACAGATATTTAAAAATAATTATTAGATACCGAAAAAAAATATATGCTGGCTAGACCTAATATGAAACTTAAAATCTACATTAATATTGAGGTTAAGTTCATATTACAAGAACTACTCCTACTTAAATATATATATAGTATGCAGTCTCAGTATTAAAAGAATGTTTTTCAATTAATTTTACTGATGCAGAGCTAACAGCATGTAAATGATTTAATATTACAAGTTAAAGGTTATTTTATGACATTAACCACTTAACCAATTATACCATGTTGAATCTTTCGTACACTACTTTTAACACTTGAATGTAAATAATTGATTAAATGGCGATCTTACTCGTGTTAATTATGTATCACATGCCCAACGCAAAAAAAATAAATAAATAAATAAAAAGTTAAAATTTGTTATGCAGTGTTATTAATATTTTGAAGTGATATTGATATTTTAAATTTTATAGATCCAAACAAATGATTATATGAACAATTCTATACTGTACAGTAAATAATAATAATTATAATACCGCTAGTGTCGGTATTAATGTATAAACCAGTAGGGCCCATACAGTGCAAAGCAAAATATAAACTTACATTTTTCTGGAGACACGAGGAATCCAAATGGAACAGTGGCCTGGTTATTGTGTTTGATGTCTTGAACATTTTCCTGACCCATCTCTACATCATATCCTTCATAATCAATGAAAAATTTGAAGAGTTCATTTTATTAATTTGCACGATATTAAGATAAACCCTCACCAAATTTGCACACGCTGTGATATTTACCAAAAACAGTGAGAAAAACCGCACACTTACGAGGTGGTGATAGAACAGAAGGCCATGATCAGAGAGCAAACATCAATCACAAGTTAAATACTGATTTTTGTCTAATGATTCATTTTAAATACATGCGAATATGTGGTACATTGTATTTACTGTCAATAAAAAACACTGAATATTTATTTACTAAAAGTTTCCTTTTTTCACAAGTTTAAACATGTTTGACATAATATAAAACTTAATGGGAAGAGGGGAACTCTCTGAGGCTATGTAAGTCACAATTTCGTAGGCATACAGGGTACAATAGAAATAATTGAAGGAAATGAAATTTGAGCAAATAATACTTCAATTGAAAAATAAATATAAGTAGATCACAAAAGAAAGCATTATGTTATGTCACTTTTCTAAGATGAAGTCACTCAGGTAAGTTCCGCTATTATTATGATGTACCGAAGTAAATATGATATTTCCGTGCAGGAATTCTGCGTTACCATATGATGAAGGATGGATAGAACAGAGAAAAATTCTCTCCGGCACCGAGACTCGAACCCGGGTTTTCTGCTCTACGTGCTGAAGCTTTATCCACTAACAAGCAAACATTCTGAATGGGGGCAAATAAAAAAGTTAAATATTTTTCTTCTACCAAGTTAATAATGTCAAAAGATGTGCTTCTACAAATTTTGGCCACTTGACCGCAATTACGAGGCCGTCCAGAAAGTCATTTTCCCTGGACCTTTTACAGAAAAAATGCACAATTTCATGGAAAGGTTTATTGGAACAGATACAGCAATTGTTGCGCTATTTGTCAACATATCCTCTGCTGAAATTCAGACTTTTATCATACCATGGGGTCAATTTTTGTATCCTTGTGTCGCAGAAGTCAGCCACCTTGAATCGGAAGCATTTGACAGCCGTCTGCACCTCTCTGTCAATCCTATGATTTGACAAATGTCTCAATTCCAGTGGGGAATATGTTAAAAAATAGCTCAACAATTGCTGTGCCTGTTCCAATAAATTTTCTCCAATGAACTTGTGTTTTCTTTCTGTTAACAGCCCCTGGCGAACTTATTTGTTTACAGACCTCGTAATTGCGGTCGAGTGACCAAAATTTGTATAAGCAGTTCTTTTGACATTATTAACGTTGTGAAAGAAAAAAGTTAACTTTTCTATCTGCCCCCATCAGAATGTTTGCTTATAAGCCACACCAGATTCCAGTTCCAATGCTGGATAGAATCCCCTCAGTTTAAGTTCTACTCTCAGTTTTCCCTTTGGTGACCTACCCTCACATACTGTGTCACAGAAAATGGGACAATGTCCAATGCACTATGTAAGGTGCACTCATTACGAGTGACTAAGTGACTGGAATCCGACAGGATGAGTGCCGTCTTGATTCACAAGTGATTACTTATGCATATCATATTATTATGATGCACCGAAGTACCCTTTTTATTTGAAAACTTTAGTGTTGTTAGTCAGTTTTTTAGGTGGTTGGTTTGGATATGAAATTTCTAAGATTAATATTGGTAGTAAGTTATTATCTATTAAATTTTATTTATATTCAAGATTTATAGGTTCTATATGATTTATACCATATCCATCTATCCATGTTCTATTGCTCTTATTCGGAATTTTTTGATCAACCACCGAATCACCCAAGTCCAAGAGACTTCCTACTCTTCAGATATGACTTTCTGAGACTTCTGTCTGTTCTTCAGACTACAGATGTTATCTGAAGGTTCGAGATTTGAAGGCATTGAGGCAGTCAAGTCCAATGTAACGAAGACCTTCATATAAATCTTAAAAAAAGACTCTGGAAAGTGCTTTGAGGAGTGGAAGGACCATTGTGACAAGACAAGTGTGTAAAGTTCGAAGGAGATTTGAGTGTGAACTCGGAAAATAAGCTAATCCTTTTTTCACGACCAAAGGTCGGATACTTTTTGCTCAAACTTTATATTTATGTCAAAATTATGTCTAAAAACAAGTTCTGTTTCTGCAGCTAAAATATTGTTTAATGTTTCCTTAGTCCCAATGTTCTTCTGATCAATACTTCAAGCAGACATTGTAGCTTATGGCATGTTATCTGGTAAAATATGAAAGTGACGTCAAACTTAAAACATTCGTTTCTTCTGCACCCTGTATTTTATATGTTTCTCTTTCTTACATGTCCTTCTGTCCTACAGGTAACTTTTAAAACGAAAAGTGGTGCCAAACGAAGAGATGAAGCACACTCAATATCATATTTACGTGTTACATTTACAAGCAAAATCACATGGTTGGAAAAGTTATAAGGTAATTAATAACTGAACGAAGAAACAAATGACAAAAGGGAAAAAATAAAGGGAGAAAACCTAAAAGTAATGCACGATTCTAATGTCCTTGCTTTCAAGAGATCTTAGTGTTCAATGGATCCCAAGCTTAAGGGCCACTTATCTCCAACATATCACGTACAAACTGTTCCACTGAGGAGATTCGAAGCATTTTAAATGGATGTATGAATAAGATGAAGATGATTAATAGATGTTTGTACATATGTACTAATGTGTATATACAGTGCCATCAATTTGTTATGTATTACTGCAGGCTTATGCATGTGCTGTACAGAAAGGCCTCAATTGCACTACTCCTATGTCACACTGAGTCATGATAAGTCAGTCTGCTGGTAAGATTTAGTTTAGTAACATCTTGTCCCACATGTGCAAGTGCTATAAAATCATGGATCAGGGATTTACTAAACAGCAACGAAGTTCAATTTGTTGCCTTTTTTGTTTTTTGCTTTGTTTTAATTTATCAACTGCTCAATCTAAGGGAATTGGTACTGGACAAGAAAGTAAACCAAAGACGTCACATTTTAACACAAGAAAATGTATGTGATATCAGTGATCAAGTGAAAAAAATCTAAAAAATATGAATATAAATAAATAACGTTCTCAAGTTACCCCAACAAGCAAGGGCCCTCAATCAAAAGCGGAGTTATGGGGAGACATGGTGTGGCATTGTCCCCCCCCCCCAAACTTGTCTCAATTTTTTTTGTATTAACGTTAGAAAATATTAAAATCAAAAGATCTTTTTTGCTTTTGTTTATGATCAAGTTTCTGTGCTTAAATTGATGAATTAATGTCTTCAGATCATGTGTCTGGACTATAATATTTATTTTAAATTTATGAATGTATAAGAATTGTTATATACTGCACAACAATGCAGAAAAAAGAAAAGTGATCTCGGTATATGTAAACTTAAAGACGAGATGAAATAAAATAATTAGAGTTTACATTTCATATGATATCTTCAGGAAGGTAAACTTCATATAAAAAGTTTCTGTTAAATGAGGAGGTAAATGATGACCCCCCATAACCCCGTTATATGGGGGTCCATATCAAATTATCGAAGTTCCAACTTCTGACTCTAAGATCAGAATAAATTATCACAACTGATTTCTTCCAGCTGTAAATAGCAATGTTTTAGATCCACCGCTTTGGAGTAGCGGTCAGTGTGTCTGATTGTGAAACTAGCAGGCATGGGATCGAATCCTGACTGGGACAAATTGCCTGTAGGTTTTTTCCGCGGTTTTCCCTCAACCCATTAAGAATAATTGGATAACTTTTACACTAGACTCTGGTTCATTTCGCCTTTATCTTCATCCATCCTGCCTACTTCCATAGGTCCTACTCATGTCATCCTAACATACGGGGCAAACAGAATCTGACCTAAAGAGTGCCCCAACCTCGGAACAGGGTTCAACATAATCGCGAGGCACAAATGGTATATATCAATATGTGCAGCATTAGCATAAAAAAAATGTTATGTTTTATTTAACGACGCTCGCAACTGCCGAGGTTATATCAGCGTTGCCAGTGTGCTGGAATTTTGTCCCGCAGGAGTTCTTTTACATGCCAGTAAATCTACTGACATGAGCCTGTCGCATTTAAGCACACTTAAATGCTAGCGACCTGGCCCGGGATCGAACCTGCAATCTCGGGCATAGAAGGCCAGCGCTATACCAACTGCGCCAACCAGGCCAACGCATTAGCATAAATGAATGAATAAATGAATAAAAAAGGACGATGTTTTAGAGTAATTGTGATTTTCAGTGACAATGCATTTTTTAACTTAGAGGGATAATGAACTTTCAAAATAGGGCCAAGTTTTTATGATGAAGAAACTGAATTGTTGTGAAACATGTAAAATGTATAATGAGAAAATATGTGTCATCTTTATGTCACTCATGAAAAAATAAAAGTTCTTTGTTCTTCAGTAATTTATCTCTCTAAATGGCGAATTTAGTTCATTCACATGTATTCAGCTAGATATTACTGAATTAAAACTGGACTGATTCAGTGTGATTTAATGTGACACAGTAGTGGCGAGAGAGGGTTCGCCTGCAAAGCATGCATTGCAGCCTGCAGTGTTGTAAAACAAATAGGTAGAATGACATGTGCAACTCCACTATAGGTGTGACCCTATTCTGACTAAACTTGGTTTGTGTGTTGGAGTATTTATTTTATACTCCCTTTAGTAATATCGGGAAAGATCTTCCATATCATTTGGTAAATGAACTGATTTAATATTTTTCCCTCAAACCAAAGCGTTCAAAGCAAATCTTATGAGTTGAAACTGCCTATAATCTATACTAAATGCATCACTTGAAAGGCCGAGAAGACAATCTGATGCTGTTTGATAGACTGACTCAACATGCATGGAAGAATGATTTTGTAACACGCGCATGTATATTTAATGGTATAATAAATACAAGTAATGTTCAGAAATATATTGACTCTCGTATTTGCTAA